>NC_040904.2:216761753-217063419 GCF_004126475.2 Phyllostomus discolor
TCGCTGCCCTGGCTGGGCGGGGCCTGGGGGGTGACCTCTGAGCGGCCTGGCCTCTGGGGGCGCTGGGGCAGGCTGGAGGTGCCCGGGAGGCATGTGGCAGGGTCCTTGGAGGGGCCGTCATGAGGTGGGGGCCGCATGACGGCCCAGCGTGGGCAATAGGGGGGCACCCCCGCCAGCATGGGGGTGCTCTGGGCAGGAGCTGGAGATGGGTCTGGGCCACCGGGGCTGGTCAGCTATAGACAGGACAGGCCCACACCCCGCACGCCAGCGCCTGGGGAAAGCCATCCAGCAGGGAGGGTGGCTGTGACCACGGGGCGCCCAGAGGGAGCCGGGACCGAGCTGAGACAGGGCAGGCCAGGGGCCAGGTCATCTGAGGAAGGGCTGTGCCCCAGCCATCCTGCTGCCCACCCAGGGGGTCAGGAAGGGGCTGAGGCCCTTTGCCGGAGCCCAAGCAGCCAGCCCAGCTGCAGGGGCCCCACGAGCTGCAGCCCTCCCGGAGCTGTCAGGGGCCTGGGCCCCTCGGCCGGGGGTCACCCCGCGCTCTGAGCCTGGCCTTCTCCGTCAAGGCTCGGGGTGCCCAGGCGCCAGCTGGTCGCCACTGCACCCAGCAGTCCAGCCCCGGCACTTGCTTGTTCTTGATGAGACACCGGTCTCAGCCAGCTGTCCCCCGGGTGGCAGCTGGGGACAGAAGTGGGGGGCTGGCTCAGTCAGACAAGGACGAACTCTGGGGCACACTCCCCAGCCCGCCCCCCTGCGATGGGGGGGAGGAAAGGAGGCCGCAGGCACGTGTCCTGCCACCGGGGGGGCGGGGTGGGGGGGGTTAGTCCCTGGGCCAGGAGCCCCCATCCAGACACCAGGCCTGGGGTGACCTGTCATCGGCTAGAGGTGACTTTGCTGGGGAAGGGGACCCGGACTTGGCCAAAAAGCTCTGCTGGGGGCTCGGGGGAGTGGAGGAGAAAGGTCTGGGGGACCTTCTGCAGGCCCTGGGGCACTTCTTGGGGTGCAGGGGAGCAGACTCAGGCTGCCCTGGGGTGCTGTGACTCAGCTGGGCTCAAGGACGTTCTGGGTTGCCCCCGCCGACCCCCCAGGCTGGCCACATGCTGACCCCCCGGCCTCCACAGTCCCTGCTCTGGGCTCCACTCAGCGGCCAGGAGGGTGTGCATGCAGGTGGGGGCGCCTGCACCCCACCCAGACCCCAGAGTCTCCTGGGCTCCCGGGAGGGGTCACCAGCAGCCACCCCTGAGACCGGCAAGGTTACCTCTGTCTTCCGCTCAGCCTGAGGTCCCCGCAGTCTGGGCCCAAGGACGTCCCAAGCTCCTGGACGGGAGGAAGCAGAGCCCTGGTCAGGGTGGGGGACACTCTGAAGGAGGAGCAGTGACACCCGTGCAGGGCCAGGCTTGGCCTCCCGCGCCCCGCCCCCGGGCCCCCCCACGTGCCCCGGCCGAGGCCCGGCTCCGGCGCTCACCGCACTGCAGGGCGCACAGCTGCTGGGGGCCCGAGAAGAGCGCGTCCGTCCTCTGGCCCTGCGGACACGGGCGGCTCGGTCAGTGTGCCCCACGGCCCCTCTCTCCGTCCCGCCGAGCCCCCAGGGGGTCGGTGTGGGGGCTGCTGGGTGGACGGACGGGGCCCCAGAGCGGCTTGGGGGAGGCGGGAGCTCCCCGGCCGCTGACCACAGGGGGGAGCCGAGGTCTGGGGGAGAGCGAGGGTCTGGCACCTGGATGCAGGTGTCGGGCCCACAGGCCTCGTCCCTGGGAATGTCCACGAAGACGGGGTCCGCGGTGAGGTTCGCCTGTGGGCGGAGGAGCGGGTCACAGGTGGGGGCAGGGGGCAGACCAGGCTCCCCCACGCCCCTGTCCCTCATGCACACATGTGTGCGTGGCGCTCGGGCCTCAGCCCTCTGAGCATGCTCTGCAGCAAGGGGCCGTGGGGGCAGATCCCGGCCTGGTGGGGGACAGAGAGCAGACCAGCAGGGGTCAGCCCCCCCCCCCCCCCCCATGGTGCCCGCCCCCCCGGCTCACTGAGGCTGGAGAGAGGGCGGTAGCCTGGAATGTTCGGTGGCAGGCGAAGGGCCACATCTCCCTTCGGTGACACAGGCGCACCTGGAAACGGGCAGGGCTGGGCGAGGAGAAGGCGACCCGGAGGTGGGTCCTGGAGGGAGCCGGATGGACGGTCATCTTCCAGGCTGCAGGGGCAGAGGGGTGAGGCCCAGCTCCCAGCCCATGCCCATCCTGCCCGCCCCGGACCCAGCCCCCTGTGGTCCTGCCCTGTTACTTGCTGGATCTGCACTGCAAAGGCCACAGCCGGCCTCGAGGGGCCCCAGGGCCGCTCACCTGGGAAGCCTGGCCGTTGGAACGGGCAGCTCACCCAGAAGCCCCGGCCCGTGGAGAACTGCAGAGAGGTGAGGGACAGGGTGCGCGGGGTGTGCAGCTGGGGGTGGCTGCACGGCCCCCTGGATCCACCCCCACCCCAGCCCTTAGCTCCACCCACTGTCGGACCAGGAGGGGGCCAGAGGGGCTGCTGGGAGGCCGGACAGCAGGCTGAGCCAGGCCTGTGGGGTGTGGGGCCTTCCACCTGCCTCTGAGCCCCCTCCACGGTCCGCCAGCCTGGCCCACTCACCTGGAGGCAGAGCTGAGGCTGGGCGTCCACCGGCGAGTACTGCACCTGAAGGGGGTGCAGGTCAGGGCCGGGCTGGCCGGGCTCACCCCTACCCCCGCCTGGCGGCCACTCACCCTGCGGTGTGCAGGCCGGACTGAGTGCTTCAGCTCCTGGCACTGGGCCCCTGGGTCCGGGCGCCAGCACAGGCTCACGTGGCCGCTCACCGGACAGGCGGGCTCCCAGCTCAGCGCCTGGCTCCCAGGGTGGTAGCGGATGGCCTCCCACAGCGCCTCTGTGTCTGCGGGGACCCATCCCCCACCCCCGGGGGCTCGAGTCAGCTGGGCGCTACCTCGGGGCCCAGTGAGCCCCAGGACCGGGCACCCGCGAGACGCGTGCACCAGGGCCAGGGACTCGGCGGCGGCTCTCCGTGGGTCTCTGGCCTGGCCGGAGTCCGTGCACTTGCGTGTGCGGCGTCAGGAGCAGAGGGCTGGGATCCCTCTTGCACGCTCAGGAGCCCCTCTCGGCAAGACGTGGCTCTTCCAGGGGAGCCGGGCCGCCGCACGTGCTGCGTGCGCGCATGGCACGCGCATGCGCGCGCAAGCTCGCGGTGTCCGCTACTTCGAGAGCGCTCGCCCAGCAGCCGCCTCTGACTACGTGTCATCCAGAGCCAGCCCGGGGCAGAGGCCCTTCCCGGGACCAGGGCGCCGCCACCCAGCTGGACACTCCCGACTCGCCCGCCCCCCATACTTCTGTCCTCCCTCCGCCCCGCCCCTTGGCACCGCAGGGCACTTGCCGTTTGCAAAGGGGCAGGTCTGGGTCCGCACTGCATCTAGGGTCGCAGACCAGCTCTGTGGGAGGGGCTAGGGTCAGGCCGGACCTGTGCGTCCCTTGGTCCCCTCCTGCAGCTGAGGTCACCCTCTCACTCACCTCTAGGCACAGGCAGGGCAGCTCCTGGCTGTAGGGCAGAGAGACCATCCGGGAGACGCTGTTCGCCGTCACCTGCAGCAGATCGAACACAGCGCTAAGGAACTGGGGGCCGGGGCCGGGAGTGGGGGGGGCGGGGCCCGGGCCTGGAGTGGGCGGGCCCAAGAACAGAGGGGCGTGGCTTCTGTTGGTGGGCATGCCCTCGGAGGGTGGGGTTTGTGGTGGGCCTGGAGAGTGTGGGCGGGGCCTGGGTAGGGCTGGGGCTGGAGCCTGGGGGCGTGGCCTGAGCCCCAGGTAGCGTGGTGGAGGCGTGGGATGGGCTGGGGCTCACCCGCACTAGTGCGCCTGCGTCCTCGCAGGCGATCCACTTAAGGCAGAGTCGCATGAAGTAGTCGGGGCCCCCGGGGGCCTCGGGCACCTGTACCACGATGACCTTGCGGCTGCGGTCCACCCGGTAGGATAGCTTCTGGGCTGCAGGGTGGCGAGGGGGGCTACGCTGGGACCAGAGGTACCAGACACAGGGTCCCACCTGTCCTGAGAGCCCCGAGGTGGTGACCTGTGCTAGACCCTGGCATTTGGGGGTCTTTCACCTGAGGACCCATCTCGATTTCCTAAGCGGGGCAGGAAGGAGACCCCGGTGGCAGGGCTGTGGTCCCCGCAACAACCTGAGGGTCTGCTCAGGCAGGTCGTGGCCCCACCTGAGAAGAAAGCTCACCGAAGCAGTCTGGCACGTTGCTGCCCACGTCCTCGTCCCCGCAGTCTGCGAATGACAGACACGATGGTGGACCCAGCCGGCTCTGCCCCAGGGGCCATCCCCCTGGCTGGGCCTCTGCCCGTGTGGTGTCCAGGGCCCCTTGGGCTCTCACCTTTCACATGGTACTGCTGCTCCAGCTGGACCCCACAGAAGTGGGGGACAGTCCTCAGGGTGACGTAGAGGCTCTGGGCCACGCCCACCTCAAAGCAGTCGAAGTGCACCTGGAGCTGGGCAGGGACAGGTGTGAGCCAGGTGGACCCGGGGACTCCACGGCCCCACCTGGCCCAGCTGGGACCCAGGATCTGGAAGCAGAGGGGGAGTGACGGCCACTCCCTGGGCCCTGGGCGGCAGAGCCCCAGGACAGGCTGTGGCAGGCGGCCAGGTGGCCGGGAGAGGACGGCAGACAGAGCAGGTCAGGGGACGGCTGCTGTTGCCTGGCAAAGGCTTGGGGCTGGACGTGCAGGTCCGGGTCAGACCCTGGCCTCACCTGCCGCCCCTCCTGCTGCCGGCGCGAGGCCCTGGAGACCCGCACGGTGTGACACTGAGTCTCCTGGGTGTCCAGGCTCATGGAGCAGGCCTCCAGGCCCCGCAGGCTCTCTGGGGAGGAGGGCCGGGCGGCTCGTCAGGCCAGAGGAAGGGAGACCCCTTCCTCCCCTCCCCTCTGGGAAGGGCACCCAGCGGGCTCCGACGTGGGGGTGAGGGGAGCCCCGAACCCACCGCCCGCCCCCCCGGGTGCCACCCCCTCACCGTGCAGCGTGAGGGAGGCACGCACGTCCAGCAGCAGGGAGCAGCCGCCCCGGGGGGCGCACTTCATGGCGGTGGACAGCGTCAGGGCCCCCAGGACCGACGGGGCCACGGACTCGGGGGGTGGCCGGCAGAAGCTGTTCAGTATGTTCCCTGGGGGGGGGGGGAGGGGGGGGCGAATGCCACAGGGTCCTGACACCGGGGGGGCTCTGTGGGGGGCGAGCCGGTGGGGACAGCGTGGGGCTGCCCTGCCGGGGAGGGTCCTCACGTGCTTCCCAGTGTGGTCGGGGAACCAGTGCCCCAGGGAGGGGCGGCCCACCCCCGGGCCGCGGCCCAGGTCAGCAGAGCAGGCTGCACTGAGCTGAGGGAACGGGGCGGGCAGTCTGGGCGGGCGGAAGTGGCCGGAGCCGGCAGGACAGAGCAGGGGAGACGAGAGAAGGCCGCGGAGGAACTCTGGAGAACGTTCCGGCTGCTGAATCCCCAGCGGAGCGTGGAGGGCTGGGGCCTGTGCGGGCCCTCCCTGAGCCGGGGGAAGGACAGCCTCAGGGACCCGAGGGGACGGGGCCCTGCACCTCGCAGGGCTGGAGGAGGCTCTGCTCCCAGCCGGGCCAGACGGGCCCTGGGGACAGCCACCGGAGCCCCACCTCAGTGGGGGGCGCAGCTGGCCTCAGCCAGCGCTGCTCTGGCCCCGCCCAACAAATCTTAGAAGTTAGACGCCCGAACATCAAGCCATCTCCAAGTGACTTAGCTGCACTCCAGAGAAGGCTCGGGAGCATTCGTGGGAGTGAAAATGTATCCTGCCCACAACAGGTTAACATTCAATCAGGAAATGACAGTCCTTGCAAGGCATCGTGGAAAACACAACCCAAAACGAGGAGAAAGATCAGTGAATCAAAACTGACGCAGATATTAGAATTAGTAGAAACCAACACAGATATCAGGATTAGTAGACAAGAACATGCAAACAATGATTATACTTGTACTCCTATGTTCAACGTGTTCGTCAGAGGCATGGGAGACAATTTTTAGAAAACGCAACTCCGACTTCTAGAGATGGAAACTACTTCTAAGATGGACACCGCATCAGACAGAATGACGAGCACATTAGACACTGACCAAAAAAGAAAAGACTGGGGGAGCTGCCACAGCAGGAGAAAGTATCCCAAGTAAACAGACAGCGATGATGACGATGTGACGAGCACACCGACATAACAACGGAAGACGCGTCAGGGACCCGTCTGTGGAATTAGAGTTCCAGGAAAAAAACGGGGGAACTGGAAAGAGAACTTGGAGAGATGACTCCAGTGGCTCCAACGTGAAAACCCTGAACCCACAGACCCAAGCAGCTCGCCGGGTGCTCAGTACGAGAAGCACAAGGAACATCACAAGCGGGCACGGCTCGAGCGGTTCTCGCACAGCCGCTGAGGAGGGGACAATGCGGAAGCCACCAGGGGGCAGGGGACCCGTCCTGCACGCACGGAGGGACGGAGGCGAGAATGGGGCGGTTTCCTGTCGGACGCGGTGCCGGGGAGGGGCCCGGAGGAACCCTCTCAGGTGGAGAAAGACAACCCTGCCAGCCTGGAGCTCTCCCCCAGGAGCCTCTGTTTCGAAAGGAAGGGCAAAGAGAGGCCCCGTGAGCGTACAGAAGGTGGAGGGTCCCCTCATTGGCAGACCCGAACGACAGGTCGGTGGGGCAGGAAGGAAAACGATGCCAGATGGAAAATACGCCAAAGAAATAAAGAACACCAGCCACACGGTCGCCACAGGGGCAAACATACGAGTCACGTCCTTATCGCGTAAATCTGCCCGAGAGTCAACGGTTCAAGCGAGGTAACAGCACTGCCCCGTGGAGCTCGGCACACGTGTGAAAGGGGCAGGTGTGGGGCCAGCAGCACAGGTGCCCGCGACGGGCGGTGCCCGCTGCACGTGACGTTCCCCGTGACCCCGGGGAGGCAGAGCGTGGCGAGTTAAGGGTGTGTGTGTGTGGACCCCGAAGCCGCCGCTGAGGCCACGAAACGACGGGTCCGACTAGTCAGTCGTGAAGGAGACGGGGTGGAGTCTCGCACACGTAAAAGCAGCCCCTCAATGAGGAGGAGGAAACAACGGCTGAGGAGGGAGAGATGGGACAACCAGCAAACAACGAGACGATACATTTAAACCTGCCCGTGTCCGTGACCACACGACAAGTAGACGTTCAAACGCCACCGTTAAAACACAAGCATTTTCGGAGACCCGGCCATGTGCTGCCCACGAGAAATGCCCTTTAAATATAAAGGCACGGATTGGTTAAAAGAAATAGGACAAGAATGAAAAAGGACATGGGTGCTAAGACTAATTTTTAAAAAGCTGAAGGGATTAATACCAGGAGACACAGGTTTCATGGCAAAGAACGTGACCAAAGACAAAGACGGCCGTGTCCCCGTCACTCGGGGAGCCCGTCCCCGGGAGGACGGGACACCCCTGTGGAGCAGGAGACCGCACAGGAAGAACCCTGAGACTGCAGTACTGTCACCGGCCAGCAGTCAGCACCCTGGTTGCCAGGAAACTCCCTTTACCAATTAGGAGGAATAAATAGTAAACCGAGGCAGGGAGGAGGGAGGAGACAGGTCTCACATGCTAACTCGGCAGTCCTGAGCCTGGTCTGATAATATCACCAGGTGTTTCAATATCACAAGAGACACTATATTAGCAGGAAAGAGCCCATAACTCAGGTTTGGTTAATTGCCTACCTCTGGTCATTATCTGTCTTACAAGGGAGTCCCTGATGCTGACAGAAAGAGCCCATAAATAACCGTGGAAAGTGCCCCAATTTTAATTAACTGCCTCCTGTCACGTATGTGTTTGACAACAGGATGACCAAATGGGGTCTGGAGCAAGATAAGGATTCGGGAGGACAGACCCCCATGCATCCCTAAATTTGGGTAGTCACCTTCCCCCAGGAAGCTGGCGCCACATTTACCGATTAATCAATATGTACCTTTTTTCCCTCCTATCCCACCAACTACATAAGTCCTGAGAGCAAAGGACTCTCTCTCTCTGGGGGGCGCTTGGCTCTCGGGCCACAGGGCCTCTGGCCACAGGCTGCCCAGGGGCTTGCCGCCCTGGTCTCCAGCTGCTCTTGCTTTCCTCACCCTGCTTTGCCCTGAAACTTTGCCTTTCATCCCCTGCTCTACCCAGTCCTGTTCTCTTCCATGGCAGCGGACCACTAATACACTGATTACATACTGCTAGATTTGCTGGTATGTAATTCTGTACATGCATCAGCAAGAAGAACCAGGTCTCTCCCGTCGACACCTGCACGTCCATGCCGGCAGCGGCGGGGCTCCACGGCACATGGACCAGCGCGTGGACCAGCACGCAGCCGCAGCTGGAGGTCTGGAGAGCCCTCTCTGCAGCCGGCAGGACCCGCAGACGGAGACTCAGGGGAAACTCCAGCCGCCTGTGCAAGACACTCAGCCACCAACTCGGCTGACCTTATGGAACTCGTATCCTGATGGCCACAGACTCTGTTCTTCTTTCTATTTTTTTAAAGCTATTTTTAACAAGATTTTATTTATTTTTTTTAGAGAGAGGGGAAGGGAGAGAGGAGAGAGAAACAGCAATGTGTGGTTGCCTCTCACATGCCCCCTACTGGGGACCTGGCCCACAACCCAGGCTTGTGTGCTGACTGGGAATCGAACCTGCGACCCTTTGGTTCCCAGTCTGGCGCTCAACCCACTGGGCCACACCACCAGTGGGGTGGATTCTGCTTTTCAAGGCACACGGAACACTTTTCAAGATGAACCACATTCTGGCCCATTCAACAGCCTCAATAAATTTAAAAGAATTCAGATCATGCAAACCATCTTCCCTGACAAAGCTGTAATCCAATTAGACATTAGTAAAACATTTCTGGGAAATCCCCAAATATTTACAAACCGATCAACACACTTCTAAACACCCATAGGCCAAAGAAAAACACAAAAACAAGCATCACGAACTCCCTGGAACTGAGTGAAAAGGAAAAGACAGCACATGAAAGACTGGATGCTGCCACAGTGGTCCTTGGGGTGGGGGGGTGCAGCACGGAACCCCTGACCCCTGCACTGGAAGAAACAGACCGGCCTGGCCGGGCAGCCCAGCTGGCCGGAGCCCGGGCCCAAAATACCCAGGTGGCGGGCCGATCCCTGGTCGGGGCACACACGAGAATCAACCAATGAATGCATCAACAAATGGAACAACAAACTGACGTTTCTCTCTCTAAAATCAATAAATAAAAAAGTTTTACAAGAAAGATTCACGTTAGTGACCTCAGCTTTCGCCGTAAGGCGTCAGAGAAAGAAGAGTAAACACACGCCTTAAACCAATACTGTGTCGTTAAAAGTCAATTATATTGCAGACTAGAGGTTGGCGGTTGGTGGGGAGGAGGGGGAGGAAGCGGGAGGGGGAGGGAGGGGAGGGGGGCACCGTGGGGAGCCCTGGGGCGATGGAAAAACCTGCGCTCCCGCCCGGGGCGGAGCCCCGCAGGTGTGCACACACGTCAGCCTTCGCAGGCGAGTCGAGTGTCTGACGGTCCGCGCGGCCCTGTGTCAACAGGCGGCAGTGGCCACTTCCTGCTCCCTGACGCACGTGGGGAAGGAGGCGGCAAGTGTCCAAATCCCCCCGCTGTGGCGGCCCGTGGCAGCCCCGTGGCAGGGGTTTCTCCCAGCTCAGTTTACCGCAGTCAGAAACGGGGGAAAAGAGGACAATAAAGCAACAAAAACCCCAGAAGCCTCCAACACCCAGGGCGCGACTGTCTTTGATCCCTGAGGGTCTCGTCGTGGGTGGGCCCTGGGCTCCTCAGTGGCCGGAGGGAGAGACGGGGAGTGGCTCGGGGGTCCCAGGCTCCCTCTGCCTCTCCCACCAGATCTTTGGCGACTTATGGACAAGAACACCAACGAGGGAGTCTGTCGTTGCCCCCAGGGGCCGGCAGTGCCCACGGTGTCGGCGACACGCCCTGCTCCAGCTAACGGGAGCTCCCCATCCAACAGTCACCTGCACCTGGTGTGGCCCGCAGGACTTGGGCGTGACCCGCCGCTGGCTGGCACCTAACGTAACTACTGTCTGGCATCTGGTGGACTCTTCGGAGCCTTCTAGAAGGACGCCGAGGACAGTGGCTGGAATCGGAGGGAGGCCACCTGGAGGAGGCAGCCACAGGCCCTGTGGTAAAGCCAGGTGGGCAGTGGCCCGCGTGGGGAGTGTGCTGCCAAGTCCCTCCCCGTGCAGGTCGTCTGCCGTGGCTGCGGGAACTCCCTCATCTGCCGGAAAGGAGAAGTGTGCGTCTTCTGACCTTTTCTGGGGGAAAAACAAACCGAAGACCTACTCCAGCCAACCAAGAAAACAATCCAAACCAACATGTATTTTTTTAAAAGCAGGACCGTGGAAGAGAAAGGCCGAGGTTCCACACCAAAATGTTTTTTTTTTTTTTTTTTTTAAAGCAGGACCATGGAAGAGAAAGGCCGAGGTGAGCCTGGAAGCGAGGCCATCTGCAGAGCTGAGTACAACGGATGCGAAGTGGCCGTTACCGGACGAAACAGGCTCCGCCCCCGAGTGAGCCGGCCAAGCGGGGCGAGCACGCGAGGAGGCGAGAGGCGCTCTGTCGTGGAATCACTTCGAGTCCAGAATCCATGGTGGAGACCGAGGGGGAGCCCACGCGCCCGGTCCCGGTCAGAGGTCGAGAAAGGGACACCTGACCCCCACGTGTTCCACGGAGAGACGGGGCTCAAAGGAGACGTGGGCCGGGAGGAGCCCCGGAGCCGAGCCGGGCTGGTGGGACCGGCTGGTGGAGGCAGATGGACCTAACAGAGGAGGAGGAGGAGGAGGAGGAGGAGGAAGACCGCTCGCTGAGCGTTGGAAAACCCGGGCTGGGGTTTCATTTCCCACCGGAGGGCAGGGCAGGCCTCCTGGAGCAACTCTGCGGCGGAATACCACGGACAGTGCTGGAGAGACACACACACACACACACACACACACACACACGCCCCCGAGATCAGACCTAAACCCCTGGGGGAGCTGCAAAGACACTCAGGACCCTCGGGCCAACAGCTCAGAGAGGCCAGAGGGGTGGACCCAGGAAGCGCGTGTCTCCCGCCCAGCGAGGCCCAGGGCCGCCCTGGGGGCGCATGGGGCCCCTCCCCCCGGGGCCGCGTGGGAGGCAGCGCTTGGCCGAGGGCCTCCCGGAGAGCGGGGCCCTCTGGGTCTGGCGCGGCCGGTGGCCAGCCGGCCTCGTTGCGTCCCCAGGAAGACCCGAGAGACGTCCGTGTGGGGCGGAATTAGAAACGGGCCTGACCCCCCGCACGCGACTCCTGGGAGCCACTCAGGAGCAAAGGTGCACCTTGTCTGGGGGGGGGGGCGCTGCTGCCCCCCAGCCTCGGGGACCCCGAGAAAGGTTCCTCAAGGGCATTGAGTGGACAGACGACCAGAGGGGGACCCAGCAGAGATGATCGGGCCCCACGCAGCCCCCCGGAGCCCTCCAGCACCACGGTGACAGGCACGAGCTACAGCCAATCACGAGGCTGGAGGAACCACCGCCCCGCCCCGTCTCCCAGCGAGTCACCCTCTGCATTCCCGGTCCTGCCCCTTTTCTCCAGGCGTGAAATGTTGCTGTTGAAACGTCCGACACAGTATAATTTTCTTCCCACTTTCAACTGTGTGCTTTTCTGCCTAGATGCCCCAGAGACCCTTCCCCTGTAAAACCCAGCGATTTCACTAGACCATGTTTTGGTGCCGGGTGTTCAGGATCGCGCTCCCGACCACCCGGGTCAAGACGAAACACTTTCGCGCCGCGGACAGCGCCCCCTGGTGTTGGTCCCGCGTCTTCGGCCTCCTCCTCGGACCTCACCTGTGCTCTCCCGTCCTCCCGGGTCTGCAAACCTTGCCCTTTGTCACGTGTCGTTTTAATCGCTTTTTTCTTTTTGATTTTTCAGTAACGCCCACCGTGTCACCTCCCTTTGTCCTGAAGGCATTCGATATTGGGTCTGTGGGCCCCTCTGTTCTGACAGCGTCTCCATTTTCTAAAACGGTGTTTTCTCTTCGTTTCCGATTCGGCATGTTGTCACCTCGTTTTTAAGTGTTTCTGACCTTTGTTCACGTATTCTTCAACGTCTGGCATCGTTTCCTTGAGGAGGCTAAACCCATGGGAGGTAACATGTTACAGTTTGGGGGCTTTTTGTTTGTTTTCTTGCACGCCTTGCTGGCGCCCTTCCACCGCCTGGTGGCGCGTCTGCTCCTTGTCACCCTGCTGTGTGCCCCCCCCCCCCCCCGTCACCGCCGTGGCTCGTGAGGAACTGGTGGTCCCTGCCTCTGTTCCGTGGCTTGTATTGGGTTGGCCAAAAAGTATGTTTTTTTTTCTCTGTAAAATAAAAGTCATGTTTCCATTTTTCACCAATAACTGTACTGATCTGGACATTTTGAGTGTGTCGGCTCTCTCCCGCGTGGTAGAGCGTTGATTGTTCTCAATTACTCTCTCGATCTGATCGCTGCCGACTTCCACAGCGAGGAGTCTCCAGCACGAAATGTCACAGACCACTTTTGACACATTTAATCAGTCACGGCACCTTCTCCACGCAAATCCTCTCGTGTTTCAGTTGCTTTTTTACCTTTCTTAAAACGACGAGGCGTAACATGCTGGAAATGTGGCATGTTTTCTTCCATCTTCAATATTAAAGTGGCTACACAAAAATTCACCGAGGTTGATGTTTTTTTAAATGCACGCTCATAGGGCAGCTGTCACAATGCAACCTAACAAAATTGTTTCAAATGAAGCTGAAGACAAGTAAGCGCTACTGGAGCCAGTGTCCGGAGAAAACCGGTTGAGCTGTGTGGCCAGCCATGTGTGTGTGTGTGTGTGTGTGTGTGTGAGAGAGAGAGAGAGAGAGAGAGAGAGAGAGAGAGAGAGAGAGAACACCGTTTCCCTGAGCCCTGGCGGAGGCTGAGTTCCCGCTGCTTTGCTGCCTTCACAGAGCGCCCCCTTCTGTTCAGCATTTGCAAACAGGGTGGACTCCGTTCTGGGTTTCTAGCTCCTTCCCGGGTCCGTGTCCGTCTGACCCTCCGTTTCTGCCGCCTCTGCTGTTGTGCTGCTCAGCCTTGGCGCCACTCCAGGCTCCTCTGCTGGGGTCTCAGGAGAGGCTCCCGGGCTGGGAAGGGGGCGCTCCCTCCGGCCACAGGGTGGGGTCTCCCCCAGCTCGTCAGTCCGGGCCCCCCCGCGCTGGGCTCCCTGCAGCACATGCCCCACGCCGGGACTCTGGGAGTGAGCCCCTTGCCTCACTGTCTCCTGCGCTGTTGGCATCTGAGGACTCGGGGACACCAGGCCACACTGCCGCCGGCCTGTCCAGGACCAGGTGGCCAGGAGCAGAGAGCCAGGACGCGGCCCCGATGGAGGCCGTGTGGCCTGGCTGGGTCCGCCGCTTGGTCCCACGCCCGGCGAGTCTGATGGGCTGAGGCGCGTGAGTGCTCCGGGTCTGTGTGTGCTTCCGAGTGTGACCGGGGCAGACAGTGCCACAGACACAGGCGGAACCACTAACAGGAGAAGGAAGGGAAGGAGGGAGGAGGGGGGAAAGATCGCTGAATCGGAAGGATGGACAAGGCACAGGAGAGGAGAAAACTGGACCGAAAGATGTTGCTGGGCAGCCCCAAGGCCAGGGCACAGAAGGAGGACCAGACTTGGTAAAACACGGGGCCAAAGGCAGGCGACCCGACAGCAGGGGACACACCGACCAAGGGGGGACGCGCCCGGGACCCCGTCGGCGTTCATTGAATAAACTGTTTTTGCCTCCTTTGTCAGATATTGTCTCTAAAGGCGTGGGGTTTTTTCTGGGCTCTCTCTTCTGTTCCATTGATCTCTGTGTCTGTTACTGCGGCCTGGTACATGGTTTGATATTAGGGAGTGTGACTCCTCCAACTTTGTTCTTCCCAGGATTGCCGTGGCCTTCTGGGCTTCCACGTAAATTTTTGAACTATGTGTTCCAGTTCCGTGAAATACGACATTGGAATCCAATTGGAATTGCATTGAATCTATGGATTGCTTAGGGCAGTATGGACATTTTAATGATGTTAATTCCTCCTACCCGTGAACATGGTACATGCTCCCACTTATTTGGATCTTCTTCAGGTTCTTTCTTCAGTGTCTTACAGTTTTGTGAGTACAAGCCTTTTACATCCTCGGTTCAACTTAGTCCTAGATAGTTCACCTTCCTGATGCAGTTGTGAATGGGACTGTTTTCTTAGTTTCCCTTTCGGACGGTTCATCACTGGCATGTAAACATGCGACTGACTGATCTCTGAGTATTTGTTTTGCACCCGGCCACATTACGGAATCCATTCACCCATTCTAGTGGTTTTCCGGTGGAACCACTCTCACTGGACCCAGCCCTGGGAGTCCTGGTCGCGGCGCCCAGACGAGAAGAAGCAGAAGTCAGGCGGACGGAAAGGAGGAAGTAAAACCGTCGTCATCGGCAGATGACGTGGCCCTGCGCACAGAGAACCCCGAAGGTCGCACGGCCCATTTCTTTGGTGCATTGGTCCCTGTTAAACTCCAGGGAAATTAAAGGAAATGCTTATTTTAGATGGCATCAGGTAGTTTCATGTTTATAAAATATTCTTATCTGCTTCTCCTGTGATATCTGCCCACAAAACAGGTCTAAACAACGTTTCCCTAATGTGAATCGTATTATGTTTCCACGCAGGGGCTTTGGAGTGGGGTTTGTTTTAACTTTCCCCCATGTGTTCCACGTCACGTAAACCCTTTGAGCAAATCTGCGCTGTGTTCGCCAGGGCCCTAACGCTGTCTCCGGCGGGCTGTCGTCTCCCCACGGAGAAGGTGGGGAGCACCGAGAAGAGGAAGTGCCAGTTCTGCAGGGCGACGCCAGCAGACGCTGGAGGGGTGTAAAGCGGCGTGGATTGCGTGACCTCCCGCCCAGCGCGCCCCCGAGATGCAGGCTGGGGACAGGGCGGAGGCCCCGGCTGTGGGCAGACCTGCCCCCCACCCGGGAGGACGCGGGGCCAGGGGAGGACGGCTTGTCCCCTCCACCCAAAATGTACTCACGGCTCCTGCGGCTCCTGCAGGTGAAGCCCTGGGGACAGAACAGAGAGAGGCCGAAGGGTCAGTCCTGCCCCCGGAGCCGGCCTGGCTGTGTCCCTTGGCCCGAGCTCCGCTGGGGGCGTGGGGTGTCACAGCCCACGGTCCCTTCTCCTCTGTATCTGGGGACACTGGCCCTGTGAAAGCCCGGCCCGGAGGCCTGCCCACAGGGTCGCTCAGCAAACGGTGTGAAGGGACCTGTGACCTCCAGGCCCCACCATCCCAGGCCACGCTCCCCAGCACCAGGGCAGGGGCTGCCCTAGGCGTCGGAAGGTGCGGTGACAGCAGGAGCAGCAAGAAGCCACAGCAGTGGGGGCCTCTGTCCCTTCCTTGGGGAGCTGACCCTCGGGGGACCCCGGGAACCTGGGGCAGCGGGTGGGGGGGCAGCTCAAGGGGGGACCCTGGGCTCGTCGCTGGTGGCCCAGGAGGGACGAGCGTGGGGTCTGCTTCGGCCCCTTGGGCTTGGGGGGCAGGCACCCTGCCGGTCCCGTCTTCCCCCCACCCCCTCTCTAAACAGCTCTCACTTGGGACGCCCCTGTGTCCCTGATGTCATCCCACCACCCCTGATGGACAAGGTGCCTCGCTAGTGGCCACACTCCGGGCCAACGTGGCGTTCCCCGTCCCCCTCCCCGATGTCTGTTCTCTCTTCCGCGTCTCCGAGTCTCCCTGGCTCCTGACTCCCGCCCCACGGCCACGGTCCCGCCCTCTGACCCACAGGATGTCTCCCCGGGGACAGGCCGAGTGCCCCTCCCGCGTCTCCTGCTGAGCTCGGAGGACCACAGGCTGGACCTGCCACCTCCGTCCTGCAGCCGCACCCACGGGCCACCGGCAGAGCCGGTCCCCCCCCCCCCCCCGCCCGGTTGCCCATCCACCTGCCACCGCCTCCAGAATGTGACTGAGCTGGGGGGCGGGGGGGGCAGGTGGACGTGGTCTGGGGGGCACAGGAGGAGGGACCAGCAGGGGCAGAACCGAGGCCCGAGGGCACCTGGGGGCTGTGCTGCCCAGAAGCCCTGGCGTCTGGGGAGAGGGGAGAGGGCGGGCCCCGCGCCCCGGGCCCTGTGAGGTGAGGGCAGGGCGGAAATGCAGAAGTCGCTGGGGGTTTCCATCGGGCTTTCCGGGGCTTCCCGGCCCATGCAGGGGAGGGGGCCGAGTCTGTCGGGGGGACCCCTGAGGCACAGTCTCGGAGGTGGGGCCCGGGGTCCATCCATCCAGAGGGGGGAGGGACCCAGCACCCTGGTCTTGGCTGCAGGGTGGCACCAATGGAGCTGGGGGACCGGCAGGCCCCTGGGGCCCCTGGTAGCCCACGGCCCCTGCCCTCCCTGCTCGCCTCACAGGCCCCTGCCCTGCCGTCTGTCCCTGCCCAGCCCTGACTGCCTGGTCTCCAGGAGGACCCGTGTTCACTGATGGGGGGGGGGGCGCTGTGACTGGGCCAGACCGAGGCCTCCGCCGTTCCCCCTCCAGCTTCTGCCCCCTCCCTCAGTGGCAAGCTGCCTGCCCCGAGTCCGGCAGCCTGCTCCCCCTCACCCCACCGGCTCGGCCCAGCGGCCAAGCCACCGCCACCTGTGGGCGGGGAGCCCCTAGCTTCCCCCCAATGGCCTCCCGCCCCCTCCAGCCCCCCTTCCTTCCAGGGTTCCTTGTGCTCCTCCTAGCCCTGGGCGGGACGGGCTCCGACCCCAGCCTGACTGGCAGCCCCTTCCCTGCGTGGGATGGCCTCGCCCTGGGCTCCACCCCGAGGCCTGAGGCCTTGGCGGGTGGGTTCTCAGACCCCACGTTTCCAAACCCAGGTTCCCCCCTTCCTACTCACCGGCCCCTCCCCGCCTCCGGACGGCTCCCCCATCAGCCCTGAGGCTCAAGGCCACCTGGCATTTCCCCCGCCCTCGGGCACCTGGGCCCTCCTGCCGTCTCCCCAACCGCCGCCCCCCACCCCCTGAGGGGCCCCTGCTGCGCTGCTTCTCGGAGGGAACTGCCCCGGCCCCAGGACCCCTGCACCCCAGCTCTGAGCCCGGCCCCCAGCCCCTGCCTGGTCCTTGCCCTGTGCTTCAGCCGCCGTGAGCCCCCGTCCCCCCTGAGCCCCTGTCCTGGGGGCCCTCTGCTGGACATGCTCCCAGGCTCCTCGGACCTGCCTTCCTCCTGAAGGGAGACCCCGTTTCCCAGGGGCCCAGCTGCCACTGGGGGGCCCGTGGGAGCCCTCCCCCCACCCGCCCGCCCTGGCTCCCTGCCTCCTCAGCCCTCGCCACCCCGGCTCTAGGTTTGCTGTGCGTTTGCCCAGCGAGAACACCCGTCCCTGAGGGCAGGGCAGCGTCTGCTCCCCGAGGTCCACACCTGAGCGGCGGGCACACACAGCAGGTGCTCAGCCAAGGCCCCCGCCCCGTGACCCCTCCCGGCCGCGGCCGCGGCACCGCAGCCAGCCCCGGCGCCGCGGGCACTCCCTGGGGTGCGGGCACGCTCCTCACGCCAGGTGCCGCCGAGACCCTCCCTTGGGTGAGGCCGAGGCACCCCGTTCTGCCCTGGGAAGCCTCGGCACGCCACCCCTTCTGGGCCGTGCCCCGGCCCAGCGGCCCTTCCCGCGCCACAACGAACCCGTTACCAGGAGCCTTTCCTCCTTGGTGTCCACGCGGGCCTGACCCCGCCGGAGCCAGGGCCCTGCTGGGCGGGGCTCTGGGCTGCCCCACGCCTCTGCTCGGGGAGGTGGGTCGCAGGTGCGGCAGCAAACGACCCCCAGAACAGAGCCTCGGGGTCAGGCCGGGCACCTCACAGGGATCCCCAGGCCTCCACGCCCCACCCCCTGCCCGGGGCTCCTGCACCCCACCTGTCACCCTTGTTTGTGTGCTCACGGTGCCGGGCCCGTGCCCACCTGTGGAGGCGCCGGGGCCCCATCTAGGTGAGAGCTAGGGAGGGGCGGGGGCTCACCTGGGAGCAGGAGAGGCCGCATTCCGAGACCCGGGGCACGGCCAGGCTCTGGTAGGCGCTCCAGGTCAGGGACAGGAAAGCCACAGCCCGCCCGGCCAGCATGGCCCCGGCGGCGGCGGGGACCCTGTGCACCGGGGTCGGGGGAGCCTGCAGGGCGCTCCTCGGCAGCTGCCGTCGCCTCCCGGCCGCAGCCGCAGCCCCAGCAGCAGCAGACAGGAGCCGACACTCACTCCTGCTCGGTGGCTCCCGGTGGAATGGAGCCCAAGTGGGCCGGCCAAGCCACAGCCCCACGACTCCCCGCCTGTCCCAGCTCGCGCTGATGGCCTGCGGACGCTGGCCAGACGCCCGTGGGCTTTCTCAGCTGCCAGGCGCTCCTGAACCCTGAGTCACCAGGGCCCCAGGTAACTGGGGTCTCCACGGGGCCGGAGGCAGGAGCAAGGCTGCCTGCGGGGCTGAGGGGCCAGGGAGCCGGCCCCACACCACTCTCTCTCAGGCACCCCCCCCCCCCACGCCCCGGTGGCAGGGGGTGGGGGTGGCCCGGACCCTGGTGGGCAGCTCTGGGCGTGAGCCACTCTGGGCGCCTGCTCCCCAGCGTGCCACCTCTGGCCCCCCGTCCCTTGGGGCGGTGCTCACCTGGAGTGGGACCTGAGACTGCACCCCAAATCCCAGTGCCCTCATCCATCCCCTCTCTGCCAAGCCCTCTGGCTGCTGTCCTTTGCCCCAGAGGACTGCGCCCCATGGCCTGGGACGCCCAGGCCTGGCTTCTGCTCGGGAACCCTGCTGGGCCCCAGAGAAGTTTCCAGACAGAGGCTCGCAGCAGCTCTGGGTCGCAGAGACCCCGGGCGTGCTCTGGAGCCCTCGGTCTCCTCCCTCCCCAGGCAGGCACTGTCCCGAGATCGGGGAAGGGGGGGGGCACATGAACGGGGTGGAGCTGGGGAGCCCCCGGGTGTGCTGGGCCCCGGGGAGCTGGGGACCTGCCTGGAGCCCCAGTGGGGCCGCCCACGGGGGGGCGGGGGCAGACCCAGAGCGGCACCATCCCTGGGCCAGCCACCCGGCAGGCGGGTCCCCGGAGCGGCCCTCAGTGCACGTGGAGCCCCTCGTGGACTGTCCCCCGCAGGAGACGGGGCCTGTGGCAGGCGACACCCAGGGCCACGGTCCGCACCCTGCCGCCAGAGCCACCACCCAGCCTCCCTCCCCCCAGACTGGTGCCCCTGCCCCCTGCCGCCGCAGGGGGTGCGGTCACTGCCACACCAGGTGACTCCCTGGGCACCATCTCCTCGGAGCGAGGAGGCCCCTGGGGCCCGAGAGGCACCCTGGCGAGCCCGCTCCATGGCCGCCCTGCCAGGAGACCCCCTGCTCCTGGAATGTGGCATCGCAGAACCAGGGCGTGATCAGCAGGGGGCCAACCGTGTGGCTTTCAGGGGGCAAAGCATGGTGGCGGGTGTGGGCCCCTCCCCTCCAGGGACCCTGACTTGTGCCTGAGCCCTGGGGGCCCCAGGCCTTCCCAGTGTCCACAGAGAACTGTCCCCGCCCACTCCTCGGAGACCCCCGTCCTGTGTAGGCTCGGGGGGCTGAACACCCCAGCCGCAGCCCAAGGAGTCTGCAGGGGCTCCTCAGCCCGGGCCTTCCTAGCCTGCACGGCCCGCGGACAGCCAAGGGCGCAGACGCCCCGCTGCAGCGGCGTCTGAGGGTCGGCCCCAGGGTGGAAGGAGACGCAGGGGCGCCAGGAGCCTGGACCAGCAGAGCAGGACTTCTGTTGGATAAAAGAGTGAGCAGACCTGGCTGGCTGTTGTGGCTCAGTGGACTGAGTGCCGGCCTGGGAACCGAAGGGTCACCAGTTCGATTCCCAGTCAGGGCACAGGCCTGGGTTGTGGGCCAGGTTCCTGGGGCGGGTGCGTGAGAGGCAGCCTCCCACGGTGTTTCCCTCTGCTCCGTCCCCCCCCCGTGTCTCTAAGGTAAACAAAGTGTGGGGCGTGGGGTGCAGGCACTGGGCCGGGGCAGGGGCTCCGTAAGAAACAGCACAGTCAGAGTTGCGTGGTTCCGCTAAAATAGCTCTGTATACAAGGTTCCTCATCTACGTGCAGGTTTCCAAGGAGACGCGCCACGGCTGGGGCTGCGGGTCCCGAGGTCCGTGAGCGGCGAGGAGGCCGGGCCTGGCGGTGGTGCAGGGGCAGCCGCGCTGGCGGGGCTGGACGGACGGCAGCAGCCGGGGACACTAGACGCGGCGCGGGCGGGCCCCTCCGCAGCCCTGGGGGGAGAGAGAGGCCCTGAGCCCTTGCCCACCTGCCCCGGCCCCAGGCCCCACGCCCGGGGGCTGAGCACCGGCCCCCAGACTCTGCTTCTCATCCTTGAAGTCACGCCCACAACCCCAGGCCAGGCCCAGGGGCCGCTGGGACAGCTGCCTCCTGCCCCCCACCCCCAGGGCCACTCTCACCCCCTACAAGGACCTGGGTGGAGGTCCACTCCCAGCTGGCTCCCAGGCCCACCTGGCCCCGCACAGACCCCAGCTCTCGGGAAACCCAACCTCCGCTCAAGTCAAGGCGTAGTTCCCAGGGGCCTCGTGTCTCCGGGTGAAGGCGGGGGGTTTGGGGGCGTCCTCCCTGCCCTGCTCCTCTGTCCTCCTGCCCCTGCCCGCCCCCACCGGAGGCAGTGGGTGGTCCCAACCAGGTGGGGCAGGGGGGTCAGGGCAGCAGTGAGGCACACAGGGGCTGGCCCCCCCGCAGGAAGCCCACAGCCCGTTGCCACCGTGTGCCGCCCGCCACAGCCAGCCTGGGTGCCCCCCCCGCCCCCGCGCCCCCGAGCAAGTCCCGCAGCGTGACACCCAGGGCCACGTGGGCTGTCCCCCAGCCTGTGTTCAGGAGGCCAGGGCAGAGGACCCTCCCACTGGTGACCCCAAAGGGGCCCCCTTCTCTAGCTCTTCCTCTGGCCCTGGACCCACCCTGGCCCTCCTCCCAACCAGACATGCCCAGAAAGACCCTGGTCCTTCCACCCGGCCTGGCCGAGCCCGGAACGTCAGGGCCAGGGGCTCAGCACGGGCCGACAGAGTGTCTCCCGCCGGCAGCTGGGGATGCGCCGGCAGCGGGGGCCACCGTCCACTCTGCGGCGGGCTGAGCTCCGTGCCAGCCCGTCCAGGACCTTGCTGGGCAAGGGGGCTGTGGACGGGCAGCCCGGCAGAGGCTGTGACAGGCCCCGGTGGGCAGGCTGGCCCCTGTGAGGCCCCTGCCCCTGCCCCCTGAGGGCCGATAGAAGCTGCTGCCTCACACAGCCTCAGACACCCATGGCGGGGAGGCCAGCAGACAGCTGGGACCTGCACCTCCCTGAGGAGCTGGGGCCTTGGCCCAGCCCCTACAGGCCTCCGTGCTCCTCCTTGGGGCCTGGCCCCTGCCCTTGCCCTAGGCTGTCTCTGGGTCTCTGACCCCCCCGCCCCAGCGCTGGCCCTGGTGCCCCTCCCTTCAGGCCACTCAAGGCCCCCGTGGGGGGCAGGGGGAACGGGGACCCCAGGCAGCCGTGCCTCAGGAGCACAGCAGGCGGGCGAGACACCACGCCCGGCGGGCCCGCTCTTTCCCCACGCAGGGCTGAGTCACCCCTCCCTGCGGTGCCTCCGGGAGCCTATGCAAAGCAGCCCGCAGCTTCCTGGAGCCCGGAGCAGACGCTGCGCCCCAACCGGGAAACGGCCCTCCCCTCCCCACCAGGCCCCCAGGGCACCCTGGGCCTGCAGGTGCACGGCGGGGCCCCGCACAGGGTGGGAGACCGAGTTTGGGGGTCAGCAGGCCCAGCAGCCCGGGGGGGGGCAGCTTGGCTGGGCAGTTCTTTGCCCACCAATGCACTCCAGGGCGACACAGGATCCCCCACGGGGTTGGAAGGGTCAGGGCCAGGCCGGCTCCGTGTAAAGAACAGGACTGGGCTGGACATGCTTCTACGTGTGAGTGGAGCAGTGCCTGCCAGCGGCGAGCGCCCAGCACCTGCGGGCGCCCGAGGGGCATGGGCAGAGCCCAGAGCCCCGGGGGGAGGTAGGGGCCTCCAGGGGGCAGCACCAGGGGGCACAGTGTGCCCAGGAGCTGGTACCCTTCCATGCAGACCCATCCCTCCCCTTCTGGGGGCATAACTATGAAAAGAGTCTTCTTCGAAGCAACACAGCCCCTGCAAAGGAGCAAGGGGTGACCTGCCTCCACGGTGGGGACACCCCGGGTGCTTCCTTCTGAGTCTGCCAGCCAGGGGGTCCGGGGCTCGGGCACCCCCAGGCCCCGGCGGCGTGTGGGGGCAGAAGACCACCACCATAGGGAGGGCAGAGGCGCCCACCGCTCTGCGAAGCAGTAACCCTGAAGGGCCACACCTGCCCCTGTGCGGGGGGCGCCACGGGAGGGACCCCGGTGTGGAGCGGTGCCGGGGAAACCCCAGAGGACACAGCCCCGGCCGGCACCCAGATTCCCACAAGAGTCTTATCCTGGGGCTGCGGGGGGGGGGGGGGGGCCATGTGTCTGCTCTGGACGTAAATGACACCGGGCACCTTCCTCCAGACCGGAGGGGCCTGGACCTGCATTCCGGAAGGCACGGAAAGCACCCCCACGACTCGCCCCTGACAGGGAGACGAGAGGGCGTGCCGGCAGACCCGGCGCCGGGTCAGGGCTGAGACTGGTCCCCGCCATCAACCGCCAGGCGCGGCTGGGCCCTGCACGCGGCACCGCTTCCGTCTGTCAGAGATCGCGGGCCAGGGGGCGAAGGAGCGGGTGGGGGGACCCAAACGGCTCTGCCGAGGAGAGCTTCCGGCACCACGGAACCACCGTAACTGGGACTGACGTTTCGGCACACGGATCGGTGTCCCGGAGCCTGGCGCAGCGAGGACGGCCCGGAGGCGGCCCGGGACCAGCGGCCGGAGACCCGGGGACAGGCGCTCGCCCCGCTGCGCCCC
Source organism: Phyllostomus discolor (assembly GCF_004126475.2). NCBI lineage: Eukaryota > Metazoa > Chordata > Mammalia > Chiroptera > Phyllostomidae > Phyllostomus > Phyllostomus discolor. Next base: position 216,784,683 of record NC_040904.2, read on the forward strand.
GAAGCCGGCGGGGGGCGAGGGGGAAGCTGCCGGCAGAGCGGGAAGGACTGGGAGTTTCTGGTCACCGGCTAACGGCTCCGTGTGCAGGGGGCGGGGCTCCGCAGACTGCCGCCGGAAGAAGCGGCACGCCACACCCCAGGCCCGCAGGCCAGAACGACCGGCGGCCCCCAGGCGGACGGACGGACAGCCAGGAGCGGCAGCCGAGAGGCCAGGCAGGGTCCAGTGAGCCCAGGGGCCGAGACGAGGGGCCTCAGCCCCACTCCTCCCCGGAGAATCTGTCCCTTCAGAAACAAGCGTGAAAAGGACATTTGTGCACCCAAAGCTCCTCCGGGTGTGGCACCGCCGGGCCCTCCCTAGGGGGCACCCTCTAGGACACGTCTTCGGCAGGAGGCCCGTGGTCCCACTCGGGGGCCGTGGGCCCCACGGGGAGGGGGAGGGCAGGGCTGCCCAACACGACGCAGCCTGACCGCCAGACAGGCAAGCACAGCCCAGAAACCGGACAGCACAGCGCTGCGCTGACGGTGCCGCCGAGGGAGGGAGACTCGGCGCCCCCCGAGTGTCACGTGGGGTCCGTGGAGCGCCCACTGACCAGCCCGACTCCCACCCTGCACGCCACGGCGATTCCCGGCGGGGTTCGGGCGTGCATGTGAACTGTCCCCCGGCACCCAGCGAGGGCAGGTGCACTGAGGAGAAACAACTGAACGGACCGTTTCTTAGGGCCGAGGCGACGATTCCTGGGACAGGACACAAAGCGCGAATCCTAAAAGGGGAAGCCGGTGCAGAGGCGTGTGGAATGAGGAGTCCGCGGGCAGCGAGAGGCGCTGGTCGGAGGGTGAAAGGGAAATCGCCGCAGGGTGAGCCACGCCCCAGCCACCATCCGCTGCCCCGTCGTGTTTTCCTGAATCTCATCGATGGTCTGAAATCTCTTCCCCTGCAAAGGTGACTCAAGTCTGGGGAGAAGCCAGAAGTCGCACGGTGCCAAACCCGGGCTGGAGCGGGGCTGAGTCACCTGGGAGGTTTGATGTTTCCCCAAAAGCTCCGCACGAGACGTGGTGCATGAGCGGACGCGTTGTTGTTGAGACAGGCTGCCAGCCACCAGCTGCCCACAGCTGCGGCCCTCTGGATCTTCCAAATAACCTCTGCGGAGGAGTGTTCGAGCTCAACACAAAATCTGCCGCAGGTTCGTCGCTCTGCTCGCTCAGGCCTTTGGAGGGTGACGGCCGCACGGTGCACCCGCTCACTGAGCCGTCTGCACTGCCCTGCTGACTGGCCCAGTGAGGTCATCGCTGGTCACACGGGCGCATTCCAGCCCACACTCCTCGGCTGCCCCGCGGCACCGATGTCGAGCAAACCGCTCGCCTCGCAGTCACAGTGGCTGCACTTTTCCTGGACAGACCTGGCGTGCGCGAGCGGACGGGGAACAGGGAGACACACCGAAGTCCGTGAGTCATCGGGGAAACGCACCAGGAAGCCGCCATGCAAATGCCCCGCTCCCCTGCGGGAAGGGGCGGAGGGTCTGGGGTGGGCAGCGGGCGCGCCTGGGCCCTGCGGCGGGAAGCCGCTGCGGGAACCGGCCGGGACTGTCTCCCAGGGCCGGGTGAGCGGCCCGGCGGGCAGCCCTGCGGTTGGAGGTCGGAGTGACGTGTTCGCCAAATCCCGGAACACTCACAGCAGCACTGACTGTGACCGTCTGAACGAGAAACAGTGGGAGTCTGTCCGCGGCAGGACGAAACATAAATGTGGTGGAGGATGGGTGTTAGCCACACGCGAGGCAGCGAACGGGGCCCCGAGCCAGACCAGCGGTCAAGCCGAGTCGGGGTCCTTCCGGGACGCAAGGGTGGGCTCACCCCGAAACCGTGGTCAACACTGTCCACACTGTAACAGGGCGCGGGGCGGACGATTTAACGGGATGAAGCTGACGATAACCTCAGAGATGGGTGACGTTCTTGAGAAGGTTCACCCCGCGTGCACCACGTGGGCTCGGGGCGAGGACGAAAGACCGGGCTCCCGCGTGCTGGGGTGTCCGCAGGCCCACATGTGGGGATGGCCCGCAGCCCCGTCCCCGCGAGGAGGGAGCGTTTGCTCCAGAGCCCGGAAGCCCCGACGGGCCCAGCCTCGCCCGGGCGCTCTGGCCGGAACTCCAGGGCGCAACAGAGGTGTTGGCGGCAGCCTGTCCCCGCACACGGGGCCGGCGGGAGGACCCTGGGGGGGGTGGCCTGGCCCCGACATGGGGGCCTTGTGAGGGGGCGACCTGGACTCGGGGGGAGCCACGCGTGAACCCGGAGAGTGGAGCGATGCGTCCGTGAGCCCAGGGACACCGGCCATTGCCAGCGACCCCCGGAAGCTGGAGGGGACCAGCAGGACTGCTCCCTGCGGCACGCAGCCTGGCCCCCGGCCCCCGGAGAGAGTCCGCCTCTGTCCCTGAAGCCGCCATGTCTGCGGTGCTCAGGACATGGCGGCTGAGGCGTCCCGTTACGTCGACGCTGTGGGTGCCCGGCCGCTCGGCGTTTCACTCCTGGGCAGACGTCTGTGCACAGCTGCACAGTGTACCCGGACGAGGAGGCACGTTTTCAAAACAGTGAAAAATACCCAGATTTCCAGGGGTGGGCTGATGCACGGCGGGCTGCCAGGCCTTGGTGACAGACAGTAGACCAGACCAGAGCTGTCCCCGCAGCCCTGGGGCTCAGGGGGCAGCTCGGGGGGGGGGGAGGGGCGGGGGAGGGGGGAAGGCACGGCACACACTCGCCGCTGGAGCCAGCACAGCCCAGGGGTTCCTGACCCGCCACAGACACACAGGCAGTTAGAGAGCTGCTGGGGTCAGGGCCAGAGGGAGGGGAGAGGCCGGCCCCCCAGCAGGGGAGCTGCCGTGCATCGGGGGCGGTGAGTGCCGTGGGCAGCGCGGGCGGGGCGTGGGCACCACCTGGATCTTTCCGTGGCGCACGCTCCCCGGGCCACCGCTGTGGGCCGGGCCCCATGGGAAGCGCTGGGGCGCCCACCCAGCCTGGCCACCCCGCCGGCACGCACTCCAAGCCCAGGCCCAGGGCGGGGGTTCCCAGGCCCCACGTGGTTGGCTCCTCCAGCAAAACGAATGCAGGAGCCCAGAGATGTTCAAACCTCGACCTCAGTCCCCTCCATCCGCACCGAACCCCAGGAGACAGCGAGACAAAGGCTGTCACCCATGGGTCCTATGGAGGGGACCCGGGTGCCCGGCTGGCTCCTGAAACCGACGTGACAGAATCCCACTCTCCCACCAGCCTGGTGGGGCCCGGGGAGCCCCAGCCCCTGCTCGGAGCTCAGGCCGGCGCCCCATCAAGACAGGCCCCGGAGCCCAGGCACGCGGAGCAGGCAGCGTGGGGCAGGCGGCCCCCAGCAGGCAGGCACAGGCACCCGCAGCACCGACACAGAGCCCCCAACGGTGGCCGCGCCCGGATGCACAGCAGGCAGTGGGTGCACGGGCGCCACGTTTGCGCCTGAGGGTCGCTCGGACAGAAGACCGGCTCCGGGGCCACGCTGTCTGCGTGCTGACAGGGCACCCGGGAGCTGTGTCCTCCCGCCGGACCGGCCGGGAGCAGGGCAGGGGCCCGGGCGGGGGGCCGGCAGGTACCTTTCTGTCTCTGAGGCTGCAGGGCTGCGGGAGGGCCGTGCGCGGGGGTCCGGGCGCCCGCTCCGACAGGGCCGAAGGGCACCTCACTTTCACCGGCTGGATGTCCAAGATCGGCGACAGGAAGTGAGGGTTGGGAATGGGCGGCATTGGCTTCTTGGCTTTCCGAACGCCGACACCTTCCACGCAGAGGTCGGACCCGTGGACCTGCGGCAGGTCCACCGCAGGCTGCGGGGCGGGGGGCGGGGGGCGAGGTCAGGGGTGCTGAGCTGCCCCTCACCAGGGCCCAGGGCCCCCCTTCCTGGATCTGCCGGCCGAGCAGGCGTAAGGCCTCAGAGAAGCGTTGACCACACTTCTCACGGCTGGGCTGCCCACGGGGGCCTCCCCCCGCAGGGTCCCACCCACAGAGCCGGAGGCCAGAGACCAGGGCGTGCAGGGGGACCTTTGAAGGGGACATGTCCTTCCCCGAAGACACGAAGGAGGACATGGTAGTTCCCGACAGGAACGGCCTGGAAGGACCAGAGCCCACGGGCATCTCTCCAGCCGGGCGCCCTCCCCCACTCCCCACCGCTGGGCTTGCGGGAGGCGGCCCCAGGAGCAGCCCCCGGTCCGTGGAGCGCCCCCTGGAGGCAGGAGTCTCGGCTGCCCCGCCGCCCGCCCGGGCTGGCCTCACCTGTCTCCACAGCAGCTCGAAGTTGCCGATGTCGCAGTTGCGGTCGCCCTTCCGGTCCACGACCACCTTGATGGTGTCCTCCTGCACCTGCGCGCACAGCCGGGCGGTGACCGGCGTGGAGGCGTGCATCGTGGGGCTGGAGTTGATCTCGATCAGCCAGGGCCGGAAGTCGCGCCCCAGGACGAAGTCGGCGCCGTAGAGCTCGAAGCTGCCCTTGCGCGGCTCCACGTGGTCCTGCGCCACCTTCATGGTGTGGGTGACGGCCCGCTTCATGGACGGGTAGATGACGCTGCCCCACACGGACCCGCGGCCCTTCTTCTGCAGGTACTCGCGGAACGTGGTGCTGGTCCACATGTTGTGGTGCGGCAGCAGGGGGCTGCGGCCCTTGTCGTTCGGCAGGTGCCTCTGGACCGAGTTGTTGCAGAGGTGCACGGCGCTGCGGGGCGTGGCCGCGGTCAGGGCGCCGCCTCGGGCCCCGCCCCCTGGCCGGGCCCCGCCCTGGCCCCGCCTTCAGCCCCGCCCCCGCCTCCCGGGCAGGAGACCTCCGTCCACTCCCGGTCCTGCCCCGGGGGTGCCCGAGAGACCACGCCAGGGCCAGGTCCGAAGCCCACCAGCTTCGAAGCCCACCTGGGACAAGGGCCCCAGGTCCGAAGCCCACCACCTAGGGGCCCTTGAAGAGCTGGCCGAGAGGGAAAGAGTCGCTGAGGCTCCCCGGGACCTCGTCCGGACTCAGGCCCCGTCCCGAGCGACACACACAGAACCACCGCCCTGGGGACACGCGGAAGCACCCCAGGTGCTCCGAGGCGGCCCCAGCTGCGTGTCTGGGGGTGTCCATCGGGTCTTGGTGTGGATACCGCCCCGGGATTAAGTTTCACAAAAGGGAAAGGAAACCACCGAACGTCGGAGAGTTACATCACACCCGAGCACGTGGTGCTGCGGCCGCGGGTGGGCGGGGCTCTCGCTGCCCCGTGGGGTCGCGCCTGTTCACGAGTCCAGGGGCTCCCCCAACCTCCAGCCTGGGGTGGGGGCCGGGCTCCCAGGTGGAGCAGCGGGGCTTAGGGATGGGAGGGGGCGCTCCCGGAACGCTCTAAAGACACACGGTTCGTAGGAGTGCAGAGCGCGGGCGTCGAGGGGCCGCAGGCCTGCGCCCCTCCCCTGGGAGGGAAATCCCACGGGCGCCCGACCTCGGCGCCCCGTGCGCCCCCTGGTGGCGGCGGCGGCGGCCGACACGGCCTGGGCGCGCCGCCCACGCCCCCACCCGCAGCCCCCGCCAGCAGCGCACCGACCTGTCCAGGTTGTCCAGGGAGAAGCGCCGCGTGGAGAACCGCAGGTAGCTCTCCTTGTAGAACCAGATGGTCAGGGGGTTCCAGTCTGTGACCAGGAACCACTGCCGGATGTCGAACTTGGTGTCGTAGATGAGCAGTGGGGTCTCGATGTACTTCTGCACCACCCACCTGTTGTCCTTGGCCGACAGGTGGTCCGCGGCCACCAGCTCCAGGACGTCCTCCACGCGGTCCATGCACACGATGTCTGCAGGAGGCCAGCGCTCAGCCCCCGGGCCCCGCCGGCCCCCTGGCGGGGAGGGGTGCGTGCGGGCAGGGGAGGCCGGGACCGGGGCCAGGCCGCAGCCAGCACAGCCCCAGCGCTCCGGGCAGGGTAACCAGCAACGCCCAGAACAAGGGCCGGAAGGTCAGCCCAGCTGAGACGCCCAGACCCAGGGCTGCGGGGCACCGGCGCGTCCTGAGCCGCCACGGACCCCGGCGTCCAGCCCCCTCCGCGCCCACGGCAGGCCGTCCCGGCGGGCCGTCCCCGCGGGCCGTCCCCGCAGGCCCCAGCCGGGGGACGCGGCGGGCACCTCGGGACCCACCTCGGCCCCGGGACTTGGCCGCGGGCTTGACGATCCAGATGTTGCGGAGCCCGTCGATCTCGGTCTGCGGGCTCACGGCCGAGATCCTGTTCAGCAGGGCCTGGCACCGCGACAGGTGGCTTCTGGGGTCGGAGATGACAGCGTCGCCGCTGGAACCCAGAGTGCAGGACGTGCGTGAGCTTCTGGGGCGGCTCTCGGGCTCCCCGGGCGGCAGGGCCGGCCGGCCGGTCCCCTGGAGCCTCAGGCCACCAGGGGCGCCGGGAGCCTGACCTCGCAGGGCCCCTCCGGGCTGGGTGCTGGGGACCCCGGGCACCCACGTGTGGACCTGGGCCGCACACGCATCCCAGCAGCACCGTGCCTAGGCCAAGTAATGGCCGCAGGGAGACAAAGGTGGGGTCCCTGTGTGTGGCCCCAGGTTGGCGTGGCCCTTGCAGGCAGCGGTTGGCACCTAGGACAGCGTCTCCCCTGTGGGGCGTCCTGATGGGACAGCCGACCCGCCCACGCTGGCCGCACGGCATCCTGCACCCAGATGGACGCCCTCCCTGCACAGCCCCCTCCCACCCCATCTGAGGGACAGACCCTCCCCTGCCCCCACCCCACCGGCGCCCTCACTGGATGAGGGAGTAGTACTGCTGGGTCAGCTCCTGCCACTCCTCCTCCGTCAGGCCCTGAGCCGCGTCCTCAGAGACGTCGATGTCCTCGTGCTCCAGCTGCCCCAGGTACGCCTGGCACACCCGGCACGCCGTGTCCACCAGCTGCCCCGACAGGCCCGTGGGCCCCGGGTCGTCTGCCGTGGCACCTGGAACCCGAGAGCAGGCACTGGCTGTGGCCCTGGCAGCCCCCAGGGCTGCCTGGCCTCCCGGGCGACCTTCTGTGGGCAGCGCCCCGGATACCACACCTGTCTGGGCAGGTGTCCCCCTCCCTCGGAGCCCGAGGTGGCGGCCTTGTGAGCGGGGGGCGGTGGACAGGCTGGGGTCCAGGCGCACAGCGGGACGTCGCTGGGCGGTAAAGGGAAGCGAGCTCGGGCCGTGGGGAGACTCGGGAAGCTCAAGCACCCGTTTCTGAGGGAGAGCAGCCCTCGCGGTGGGACTCCAGCCCTGCGACTTTCTGCAAAGGGCCGACCCGCGGGGACGGTGACAGAGCCATGGTTGCCGGGGGCTGGGGAGGGAGAAGGACGCCCTGGCAGAGCACAGGGTTTCGGGGCGGTGAGACTCCTCCGGGTGACTCCGCAGCCAGGGACACGTGGCATTGCTCATGTGTCCCAGCCCACGGGACGCACAGCCCCGAGGGAGCCTGACGCACACGGTGGACTCCCGGTGACGGTGGCGTGCCCACATAAGTGCACCCCTCTGCGGGGGACGCTGATGGAGGGGGGACCAGGCATGTGAGCACGGGGTGGGGGGTGAGGGGCGGCACCCCAATCTCACTGTCGCTCGCTGCGAACCTCAAACTGCTTCTGTGACTCGGACAACAACCCCCAGAACCTTCTTTGGGTTTTCAGGCCCGAAACCACGGAGAACCAGCCCCCACCGTGGGACCGCCGGGGCACAGCCGCAGCCCCTCGGCCACTGTCCCCCCAGCATGCTGTCCGGCCTCGGCCGCGCTCACCTTTCTGGCTGCTGGGGTCACCGTCGCCGGCCGCCGCCGCCGCGGCCGCCGCGGCCCTGCGGCTCTGGGCCTTGCCCCTGAAGCAGTGCTGCTGGCTGACCACCCACTTGAGGATGCTGGAGGCCGCCGTGCGCCGGAAGTCATCTGGAAAGGCACCGAGGCCTCGCCCCCTCTGCCCATGCTGGGGACCGGGGGCCTCAGCCAGCACCCGCCCTCCCGGCCCAGATGTCCCACCGCCCACTCCCACGCCTCTGTGGGGGGAGGGTTCAAACCCACCCAGCGACCGGCCCACAGGCAGAACCCGTGCACGGCTCCCGCCCTCTGGACCGGAGGGTTCCCACTGGACCGCAGCCCCACGGCACCACCGGGACCTGGCCCTCCCAGGCCCCCCAGGCCCTCCCAGACCTCCCTGGGCTTGCGGTCTCCACGGGACCCAGTGCTCGCTGCCGGTGCTCTCAGCACCCACCCAGCACCCACGCAGCACAGAAGGCAGCTCTGGGGGCCGCACACCTGTGAGCGCACCCAGAGCGAGCCCGAGCCTCAAGCCTGTGCCCCCCGCCCCCACCCCAGACTCTACCCTGTGCCCCCCTCAGACTCCGGCACCTGCCCCCTCACCGGCTCCCTCCTCCCCTCAGCAGAGGCCGCCCCCCCCCCCGACATCCTGACATCCGCCCCCCAGTGGCTGCTATCACTCTGGAAGCATCTAGAGCCTGAGTTCCCCTCCTGGCCCCCGCCACCCCAGGGCCCCTCACCCCAGCCCCCTCCCTCCTTCAGAACAGATGCCCCTGAGCTCACACGACACTGCCTGCCCCTCTGTCCCGGGGCCCCAGACACACAACCAAACCCAGCTGGCTCCCGGCCCCCTCCCCTCCCAGCCCTTCCCCTCCCAGCCCCGCCAGGCCCCTGGCCGCAGGCCACCGCCACCCTTGTCACCTCCAGCACGCCCCCCCACCCCCCGCCCTGCTGGTCCTTTGCTCTCTGGGGCCCGGGTGGGGTGAAGGCACGGGGCAGGGGTGCCGGGCAGATGCCGCGTCCCCACAGCCCCCGGGGCGGGCGCTGGGGAACACGGGTTGCCTGCCCTGACCGCCTTCTCTCTCCTGTGGCCGGTCGGTGGGTCGACCGGCAGCCCTCCCTCTGTCCCAGACCAGAGCCTGTGGTCCCCAGCCCGCCCAGCCCCGCCGCACCGCCAGGCCCGCCTCTCCAGACCGCAGCCACGCAGCCTCCGCCGGTCTCCCCCTTCCCCTGCCCTCGCAGCCCGAGGAAGTTTGTGGACAGCCCTCACCACACGTATGGACCTGAGCCCCCAGGTCTTGGGAGGGGGCCGGCCCCTCACCTTCTACCTTCACCCTGGCCCCAGCCCCGCCCCCAGCCGAGGCCTGCCCCACCTCCCTCCCGAGGCCCGTGCCGCGTGTCGGCGGGCAGGCGGCCCGGAGGCCCCGTGGGTCTCCTGGGCGCAGGCCGGCTACGCACCCAGGAACTCTCGCTTCTCGCTGTCGGAGCAGAGGCCGTAGCAGCGCGGGAAGAAGGTTTCGGGGTTGTCCTGGACGTACCACGGCAGGCTCCTCATGTTCAGGCACAGCCCGATCTCCAGGGGCAGCGGAGAGCGGAGTCAGGCCCGCCTGCTGCCCGGGGCCCCGGGGCCTGGCCTCTGCTCCCCCGCCAGCCCCGCCCGGTCCCTGGCCAGCTGCCCCCGGTGGCCCAGCGACCCCTCCCCCCGCCATGTGCTGGCCGGGGGGGCCTTGGGCTCTTCCTTGGGTCCCCGGCAGGTGTGGCAGGGGCTGGCGGCTATCCGAGGGCACCCAGGGTGGTGGGTGCTGTGCCCCTTCCCAGGGGCCTGAACCGTGCCCCGGCTCGGGCCCAGGAGGGGTGGGAGCAAGCTGGAGGGGCCACCACGCAGCTGCCCACCCACCACTCTGGCCCTGTGGGCGTGACCTATGGTTACAGAGGCTTGGCGGGCAGCCCCGCATCCAGGGTCCAGCTCCCCGCCCCCGTCTGAGCTCGCTGCTGACCCCTCCAGGCACAGGGGTCCTTGCAGGGAGCCCGGCCCGACTGCGGCACCCACAGGCATCATCCACACTGCAGAGCGCACATGGCCCAGGCCTAGACCCCCCGCTGGGAGGCGGGGGGTGGGGGCAGTGCTGGGCCTGGTCCCTGACCCCCTCCTGCCTGCTGAAGGGACAGTCCCCTGGTTGCCAGGAAACCCTCTGTTAAACCTCCCCAGTGGGTCCGAGCAGGCCCTGAAACTGAGCCCTCAGATAAGTGAGGGGCAGCCCCCTCCAGGAGGTGCTGTGGGGCTGGGAGGTGGGGGAGTCGGGAAGCCCCCGTCACTGTCCCTGTGGCTGTAAGTCACCGTGGGGGCAGGCGAGGGTGGCCCACCCCTCCTCGGGACCAGAGCCCCCCAGGACCCAGAGCCAGGGTCCAGCCCTGTGTCACACTTGGCCTGGACACCCGCAGGCGGGCGTCGCTGTGGCCGAGGGGTCTCCCAGGCACACAGTGAGGGGCACTCGGGGCCCTGGGTGCGGCCCCTGAGGGGCAGCGGGAGGAGCCCGGGGTGGGGGTCCCTGCGTGGCAGCCCCCAGGCGCCGCCCCTGCCCCCACCTTGGTGGTGAAGGACGCCGTCTTCCCGTAGTGGTTCAGCGCCTGGTCGCCACTCAGGCTGTGGTAGTCGACGGCGTCTTTCTTGATCGTCCAGAGGAAGTAGGGCGTCTCGTTTCTCACCAACCTGGACTGGCAGGAAAACCCCCATCAGGACCAGCGCCCCGGGCCGCGGCCTCACCCGGTCGGGACGTCACCGGGAGCGGAGGCGATGGGAGTGTGAGCAACAGCACGTGGCTGCCAACCGCGTGTCTCCGGTCGCCCTGCCGCCCGACCGCCGGAGGCCGGAGGCCCACGCCTGTGCGTGGCCCGGGGCAGCGTGACCGCGGGCTCCTGCTCTCAAGGGGCAAGTTCTGTGGGGGTGGGGTCCGACCCTGGCTGCCGGGGCACCAAGGGGGTGGGGACACAGCGTGCTGTCCGAGCGGCCGGCCCGTGGGAGCCCGTGGGGGCTCAGAGGGGGGTGTGTGCACGCAGGGGGGAAACTCGGACGCCCCCTGACCTGGAACCCCTCCTCCCTGGACCCGCGAGGCTGAGGGGCTGCGGAGGGGCCCAGCCAGGGGTCCCCGCGCTTGGAGTCTACAAACGGTGGCACATACGTGTTCGGTCAAACAGTCTCACCGAGAAGCACGAGGAAACGAAAACCTTCTCCAAAACCCCACCCCCAGAGACGCCCCCTGACCTCGGCGAAGACCCCCGGGTTCCTTCCCTGCAGGCCCCGCGCCCACGCTGGGGCCCCAGGGAGCCAGCGCCCCGTCCCGGCCTCATCCCGAGCCCTCGCCGAGGGCAGGCCCAGCACAGGGACGTGACACTTTGAGGGGTGGGGGGGGACCCGCGGGGTGAGGTGCTGGGCGCTGGGGCGGGAAGTGCGTCCAGGACGGAGCCGCCTGGACCTGGGGTCCCCCCCGCGCCCCAGCCTGTACTGCACACGGATGCCACTCGGTGTCACCCCGGGTCACCGTCACAGAAACGAATGGACAGTGTGCCGTCAGCCCGCTCCAGCTCTCGCCCATTCCCCTGCTTCTCGTCTGGGGCTGATCTGCGGGCTCCCCACCCCTTCCGGGCGTCCCAGCCTTTATTTTCATTTATTTATTTATTTTTATTTATTTTATTTTACCTGTTTTATTTTTAAAATATATTTTATTGATTATGCTATTACACTTGTCCCATCCCCCCCCCTTATTCCCCTCCACTCTGCACCCCCTCCCACCTGCACACCCCCCTTTAGTTCACGTCCACGGGTCGTATGTGCAAGTTCTTCGGCTTCTCCGTTTCCTACACTGTTCCCCCTCCCCTAACCTCCCCCTGTTCATCTTCTACCTAGCGTTCATGCTACTTATTCTCTGTACCTTTCCCCCCTCCCCCTCCCCTGCTGACAACCCTCCAGGTGATCTCCATTTCTGTGATTCTGTTCCTGTTCTAGTTGTTGGCTTAGTTTGTGTTTGTGTTTGTTTTTGTTTTAGGTTTGTTAATAACTGTGAGCTTGTCATTTTATTGTTCATATTTTTTATCTTCTTTTTCTTAGTAAGTCCCTTTAACGTCTCATATAATAAGGGTTTGGTGATGATGAACTCCTTGAACTTGACCTTATTCTGAGAAACACTTTATCTGCCCTCCCATTCTAAATGACATCTTTGCTGGATAGAGCAATCTGGGATGTAGGTCCTCGCCTTTCATGACTTTGAATACTTCTTTCCAGCCCCTTCTTGCTTATCAGGTTTTTTTGAGAAATCAGCTGATAGTCTAATGGGCACTCCTTTGTAGGTAACTTGTCTCCTTATCTCTTGCTGCTTCTAGGATTCTTTCCTTATCTTTAATCTTGGCTAATGTAATTATGATGTGCCTTGGTGTGTTCCTCCTTGGGTCCAACTTCTTTGGGACTCTCTGAGCTTCCTGGACTTCCTGGAAGTCTATTTCCTTTGCCAGATTGGGGAAGTTCTCCTTTATTATTTGTTCAAACAAGTTTTCAGTTTCTTGCTCTTCCTCTTCTCCTTCTGGCACCCCTATGGTTCGGATGTTGGAACATTTAAAGATGTCTTGGAGGTTCCTCAGCCTCTCCTCATTTTTTTGAATTCTTGTTTCTTCATTCTGTACTGGCTGAATGTTTATTTCTTCCTTCTGGTTGAAACCATTGATTTGAGTCCTGGTTTCCTTCCCGTCACTGTTGGTTCCCTGTGCATTTTCCTTTATTTCGATTTTCATAGCCTTCATTTTTTCATCTAATTTGTGACCAAATTCAACCAATTCTGTGAGCATCCTGATCACCAGTGTTTCGAGCTCTGCATCTGATAGGCTGGCTGTCTCTTCATCGCTTAGTTGTATTTTTTTCTGGAGCTTTGATCTTTTCTTTCATTTGGGCCATATATTTTTTTTGGTCTCCTGTGCCTGTTATGTGGTGAGGGGCGGAGCCTTAGGTGGTCACCAGGGCGGGGCAACCCAGTGGCTGGGTGGTGACGCCGGGCGTCACAGCTTTTAAACCACACGAGCACTGCAAAGCGCCCCAGCCCCAGGCTCGTCTTTTTCACCCTTTCACAGTGTCTTTGAGGAACAGGCCCTCCTTAAAGTAATGGAGCCGAGTGTGCTGGTTTCCTCCCCGGGGACCGTGCCCCCTGGAGTCACGGAGTGACGCTGCACCCTTCGAGGTGGTCTGCGCGGTCCCTGTGGGAGGGCGCCGCGAGTCTGCACATCGGCTCTCGGCCGTCACTGCAGCCTGCATCCCCCCCCCCCGCCCCCCCCCCCCAAGTCACGAGGCTGGGCCCCTTTGGGCTCGGCTCTGCCTGGGGGTCAGGGCGCAGCCTGCAGCGCACGGTCTTCGCTGCCGCAGCCTCACGAGAGGGAGGCAGGCTCTCCTGCCTGCTCCTCACACGGGTACACATATGTGCACCCACACATATGCACACACGTGTGTGTCCTGCAGCCTGCCGCCCAGGCTGTCTGATCCCCAGCCCGGCTCTGCAGTGGCCACTCAAGGGGCCTGGCGCGACCCTGGTCCTGGCCCCCCCCACCGGCACAGTGGGCAGCGCGAGGTCACGGCTCGGCCCCGGCCCCCGGGACGTGCAGGGACCTACCATCATGTCGTGGATGTCGTCTGTCTCCCCCACGGCCACGTCCTGGTTCTCTTTGCCGTCAGCACGTCTGCCGTCTGCAGACACACGTGGGGGACGCGCTCGAGTCACGGCCTGCACGTCTGCCCACGGGCACCCACTTCCACGCCGCCGCCGCCCCCACCGTGGCCACACAGCCCCGGGCTTCCCGGCCGCCCCGTCTGCAGGAGCCCTGGCGGGTCCCAAGGTGGAGCAGGGTCAGTCGGGCTCTGGCCCGCTGGTCCTGGTGCCAGGGTCAGGGCCCGGGGTGGGGGCAGGGGCGGGGAGTGGTGTGGGCCTCGAGGACCGTGAGGGAGCCGAGGCCGGAGCAGAGAGAGATGGTCAGGCAGGCACAGTGGGGACACTGAGCAGTGGCCAGCGCCAGGGCTGGAGGGCACTCGCCCAGCACCCAGATGCCTGGAGGAGAGCGTGGGGGGCGAGCTCAGGTGTGGGCAGTGGGGGCCTCGGCCCCCCGAGGGAGGCCCGAGTCACAGGGCCTGCGGGGTCGGCACACAGCCGGGCCCTCGGAACGGACACACGGACACGGGACTCGGAGGGACAGAGCCTTCGACACCTACCAGCGCCCCCCTCCGCTTCGCCGCTGGCCGTGAGCCGGGGCAGCAGGTGCAACTTCTTCTCCACCCAGCCCTTCCTGCGCAGGGCGGCTCGGATCACGGGGTAGTGCCCGTAGATGCAGAAGATCTTCTTCTCCTCGAGTGAGAGAGCGCGTTTGCAGCGAGAGGCCCGGAGAGCGTGTGAGCTCTTGCTGCGAGGGTGGCTCTCAGAGCACCGGGGGGGGGGGGGGTGCGTGCGGCACGGGGTGCACCCAGGGACCTCCCAGGACACGTGGACCCAGCTGAGGGGGGCATCTGCATCCTCAGGGGGCCCTGCACGCTCTCACCACCCCCTCCCACACACATGGGGGGCACCGACACCCAGAACCACGGTGCTCCTGAGACCCAGGCTGGACTGGTTCCGGTTCCAGGGTCTGAGGACAGGAGAGTGATGGTCGTGTGCAGCCCTGGGGCCCGTGTGGCTGAGGACGCAGGCTAGACACACTTGGGCCGGGTCCCCAGGGGTGACAACTGTCAGGGGTGACTGGGGCACAGTCAGGACTCACTGCGAGCTCAGCAGTGAGCTTGGGACCTCACAAATTTGTGGGAGCAGGCAAGGGGGTTAGGGAAGGAGGGGGACGTGGCTCAGACTCACAGGGGTCCCTGAGTAGTCGGCCTTGAATTAGTCAGACAGACAGACCACCCTGGGGGGTGCACTGCACTTAATCAGGCGAACCCCTCAGACAAGGGTTGGGCGCCCTGCAGCTGGGGACTCGCAGCAGTGGGGCCCCTCTCCCTGTGGCTGGCTTTGAAGAGGGCGCCACAGATTCCGAGGCCGCGAGGAATGCGTTCTGCCCACTAGTGAGGGGCTGAGGCGGGGGTCCTCCCCCAGTCAAGCCCTCAGATGAGCCCCCCCCCCCCCCCCCCCGCCCAGCTGATGCTCAACTTCAGTCCTAAAAGGCCCCACGCCGAGGGCCCGGCCTGGACGGCTGACCACAGAAACTCTCAGGGAACGAATGGGGTTTAAGCAGCAGCAGAGCTCACGGGGGCTCGTTACTCAGCACGGCACGGCCGCTGTGGGGGAGCTGCACACCCACATTCCACACGCCTGCCCCCTCAGACCCCGGGGGGCCGACCCGGGGGGGGCCGACCCGGGGGGGGGGGGGGGCCTGTGGCCAGAAGCTGTGGGTTCGCATTCTGGCACCCAGGGAAAAGCTGGCTGGTCAGCAGGAGCCCCTTCCGCTCTGAAAATCTACCCAAAGCCCGTCGGAGCTGACTCTCAGCAGGGCCGCTGCCCCTAGGGGGCGGAGGCTGGGCCCGGCAACCCCAGCCCTGCCCGGACGCAGCCAGAGCGGTCACTGCAGAAGGACTGGCTGGTTCTACCAAGGCAGCCGCAGACCTCGGGGAGCCTTCCTCAGGGAGTCACAGAAAGAAGGACGACAGGGGACACGGCTCTCGCGTTCCGGGGAGGGGAAGGAAGTGCAATTGTTGAAAGTGATCGGTGCAGCGGGAAATGAGGCCAACGGACAGGACAGACCCAGTGAGCGAAGGCAGACTCCCCCCCGCCCCCCGACAACGGCAGTGTAACTAGATAAACACACTTCGAGCTGCAGCTACCCAGTGAAGAGCGCCAGACTAGACTTTGTGAAAGCCACCTCCTTGTTATTGCAAGAAAAAGCAAAAACACAGGCCTACGGATAGGCAGAAAAGGAAAGAGGCTAAATCTGAGACAAAACAGGCTTTGGGACAAATTAACATCACTAAAGACGATTATTTCATAGGTCAAAGAGTCAATTCAGTGGAAAGATACATGTGTACGCACCCATTATCAATAGGGTAAGTCGTCTACAGCCAAAATGAACAGAACTAAAGAACAGACAAATCTGCCCTGGCTGGTGTGGCCCAGTGGACTGAGCCCAGGCCTGCGAACCAAAGGGCTACCGGTTCGATTCCCAGTCCCGGCACATGCTGGGATGGTTGCGCCCGGGTCCCCAGGAGGGGGCAGGGGGCGCGCGAGAGGGGACCACGCATCCATGTTTGTCTCCCTCCTTCCTCTCTCTCTCTCTAAATAAATAAATAAAATCCACATTAAAACAGGGTATTTAACGTGGCTCTCCAAACAGAGCATGCAGACAAAAATTCCACGCGAGCACAGGAGCACAGACTGGAACAACGCAAACAGCGGACTCCGCCACGGCCGAGAAGACCGCGATCCGCGCCGCCTCTCGCGAGAACTGGCGAAGCGAGGACGCGTCCGAACCCTGCGGGAGAACCTTGGACAGACCGCGACCAGCCCAGAGATCAGTAACAAATAACCAGAAGAAGTGTGCACGTTCCCAGCCGTACTTGCAGCAGCCCAGGACCCATCGGCAATCACACGGATATGAAACACTGTCAGCTGACGCTCCGCAGAGACCCTGCGCACGCAGGCGCTTGCAGCGCCCCCGACCGTGGAGGGACCTCTGCATCGGAAACTTCGGGGGCTCGGGTTTGTCACTGAGCTGCTGGGGGCGGGGCGGCACAGATGGCACCGGGATCGGGGGGCCGCCCCTGGGCGGCCCCCCAGCGTGACAGACGCTCCTCCACCAGGACTGCGGTGGCTGCGGCCCAACGACACGTGCCACCCGAGGACAGGTGCAGGGCGAGCTGTGTGGCTCAGGGGGGCTCGAGGGCTGCGCTTCAAGGGAAAGGACCGAGCACAGGTCTGCGCACTAGTGCGCTTTGCACTTGGCGGGCTCCCGTGGCCCCCGCCTCTGGAGCAAGGCCATGGACGCTCGGCCTGGGGTGTGGGGGCCACACAGGGGGGCTGGTGAGTCACCAAGCCTGTCTCTGACGCAGAGCCCGTGGCTGAAAGTGAGCACACGGCAGGACACGGGACAGATTTCCGCGGCTCAGGGGCCGGCACGTTCCCAACATTGATAGTGCCCTCATTTCCAACATCTGGCTGAAATAAAAAGTAACTCTGGTGCCAGCCTCCACGTGGGGGCCCTCGGGGTGGAGTGGGGTGGGGTGGGGGCGTCAGAGCCCGCCACTCACTCTCCAAATGCCAAAGTCAGTTTCCATTTGTGGAAAGTGCTCTTCCCCACCAAGCCCCAACGAGCATTTACCTTGATTGCCTTTTCTGTCAGTTGCTTCGCTATTTTGTATTTGTCTAATTTGAGGGAAGGAGACCAGTCTTGGAAAATTCCTCGTTTTAATTCTGCTAAAGAGAAAAGGGACATCAGAGAACAGACACCAGGCAGAATCACCGAGGTCCGGCCCCTCCCACCTCCCGGGCCCAGCCCACCCACACCCGGCACCGGGCTGTCCTCCATTCAGGGACTGATCCAGGGACCCCAGCCCAGAGCAGCAAGTGCAGCCCCACCTCTGCTCCCTATACCCCCTCCCTGCCCCTCCAGCCTCCAGCTCCTACCCCTGCGATCCCCTCCCCACGCTCCCCCACAGCCCAGCCTCGGGGCACACTCTCTCCTCACAGGGTCCCCCACTGCTGTGCAGCCTCACAGTGAGCTCCCCTCAGCCCCAGCCTGGGCCAGCCCTCAAGACCAGCCCCCCTCCATTCCTTCCTGGGACCCCAGCCACAAGACTCCCATCAACCCAGACCGAGTTTCACAGTAACCAACTTGAAAATTAACATGGAGACCCTCCTCCCTGCACACTGCACACTCCTGCCACCGACCTCTCCACACCGTCCCTGGGGCCCTGCCAGACACGCTCATGTGAAGGCCACGCATGCACAGGCTGGTCCCACGCCACTCCCGGGGCCTGGCCTCCGGTGGCACTGGACACTCAGGGTCAGCCCCTCCTCACATCAGCCCCTCTTCCCCTCCCTCCCTCTCCACCCTTACGATTGGGGTGCCCATGCCGGACCCCCGATCTCTTGCTTGCTTGGTCCAACGGCCTGGAGCATCTCTTCCCACTCAGTGGCTTTAAATCCCCCCTTCAGATGCCGCAGGAGGGTGTATCCCACCCAGACCCCTGACCTCCTGCTGCCTCCTGGACCCACAGTCCCTGGCTGTCCATGGTCAATCTCAAGTGGGGCAGGCCAGCAGACCCGCCACCTACCTGCTCCTCCTGGGGCCCCTCCCCCCTGGGCCCTCGAGCCCCGAGTCCACACGGCCAACAGGCTCAGGCTCAACCCCTGAAGCACCGCCCTGTGAGGCAAGCGACCCATGACCCGGCCCGGCACCATGCACGGCCGTGAACCTGCAGCGGGGCTTGGACCTGCGTGGGAGAGCCGGGCACACAGCTCGGGAAAACGGAGGATGCACGCGCTGCCCCCAGCTGGGGCCGGTGCCCAGAAAGCACCGACCGTGGAGTGAAAACTGGCACACCGGGCTTGACTAAAGGGGTAACTGCTCTGTGAGGGAAACAGAAAGGTCACAGACTGGGGAAAATACTGACCACCCCACATCAGACAGCCTGACCCAGAGGGGCGTGCGGCGATTCTGCTTGCACGACCTCTGAGCTGGAAACACTGACCTGTTATGCTCATAGACCTGGGGGTGGGGGGACGGCAGGAGAAACCCCGGGTGCAAATGTCCGGCAGCACTGCCAGGCCTGGGGCCATAGGGCAGTGCAGGCTGTGTTTCCGGGAGAGAGACGAGCCAACAAAGTCGGGGTGGGTGGGGACCGAGATCTGAACTCGATGGACCCCCAGACGTCACCAGCACCACGGCCCCATGCACGCTGACTCCAGGACCTGGGGCGCACTCACCAAAACTGAGCCCAGAGAAGATTCTGCCCCCGATCACATGCCATTAGGTTAGCGATCAATAACAGGTCCAAGCACCAGACGGAAAACCACCCCTCCCCACCCGTGGCCGAGGAAGTGGCCGAGACGCAGAGCCGGGCGCAGGCCTGGACGGGCAGTGACAGAGATGCCAAACGCCAGCCCTCGCTGGCCACCAAGCTGCGGTTACAGAGCGGTTTTGAGCCGAGGGCGCGTTCATGACAAGACCATAAAGGCTAAAAACACAGCAGGAAGCAGCCCCCTCAAGACTTGAGAAAGGACACAGTAAATTCAAACCTCCAAAGTACAAGAAAATTAATAAAGAGGAGACATTAATGAAATATTTTCTAAAAATTCAATAAAGAGAATCAACCAAGCCAAACACTTAAGCCTAGTGAAATCAACGGGCAACTGGTGAAGCGGTGAGCGAGAAAGAGAAAAAGCAGGAGAAAGGAATGATCGGACAGGAAACCCTTCCTTAGATGTTTACAAACTAAGAGGATGTTACGGACTTCATGGCAATAAACTAGAAATTTAGAAAAAAGGGACAGTTGTTGAGAATCAAGGACCACCAGAGACCAGCCCTGAGCGGACGAAACCGGTTCAATCAGCCAGCCATTCAAACAAAACTCCACTTGGCTTCTTTTTTCAGACCAACAACGGGGTTTGGGGCAGGCTGCCCAAAATGTGCCACTTTGACATGTTGATTATTTGTGAATTAAAGTTACTTAGGAAAAAGCCGGTAGCAGAAGGACAGACACTCTGACCCCTCCTGGGACCCACCCTGCCCCAAGAGGAGGCGGTGGGGGATTCGGGGCTGAGGAGGTAAACAGAAACTTCCCTGAATGTTCAAACATTAAGCAGCTCACTTTTAAAATAAAAAAAAAATGAACCAAAGCAATCTTTAAATGGTTTGAGTTAAATGATAATGAAAATACGACATATCAAAGCATTACAATGCAGCTGAAACTGTGATTAGGGGGAAGTTTATAGACTTTAAATGAGTATATCCGAAAAGAAAACAGACTGAAGATTAGCTAAGCTGCCATATTGAGAGGCTAGAAAGAGAACAAGCAAACAAAAAGGCAGAAAATACTGAAGAGAAGAATTGAATGAAGTAAAAAGCAAAGGTGCTCCAGAGAAAACAAACGGAACCGGGAGGAAGCTGGATCTCTGAAACACTTCTAAGTGGGTAAACCGCCCGACCGGCCGGCCAGGAGAAAGGAGGAAGCAGGAACCGCCAACACGAGGAGTGAGAGCGGGAGGCCACGGCCCACGGCCCTCGGCCCACGGCCCACAGGATGGTAACAGGAAGGTCCACGTGCTGGGGAACCGACAGGACACGGGAGACGGCGTCTTCCCGGAAAGACGCGGCCGAGGAGCTGACCTCGGGGAGACAGGGACCCTGGACAGGCCCATTTGTGGTAAGGAAACCCACAATTTAAAGGTTTCCCACCATGAGCACTCCAGGCCTAGATGGCACACAGGTCAATCCGTCCAAATATTTAAGGGAAAAAACTGCCTTATAGAAACCCTTCCACTGAATAGGAAAAACGGACTCTTTTCAAATCTTTTCACGAAGCCGTCAGTTTAATACCCACATCTGACAAGGACATTACAGGAAAGGAATGGCCCAGGCCAATCCCGTCCGTAAAAACAGACTCAAACATCTCAAAAAATCTGTCAGTCAAATCCACTGACATATGAAACAATACAGCATGACCCGGGGGGTTTGGCCCCCGGCTACAAAGTTGGTTTGATATTTGACAGTGAATCAACATAACCCACCACACTCACAGACTAGAGGGAAGAAGGTGTTATCGCCACAGACGCAGAAGAAAGTGTGTGATGAAACGTGACGGCTATTCATTAAAAACCGCCAGTAAACCAGGAATAAAAGGGAACCTCCTTGAACGCTCCCAGCAACATCACACTTCACGGCGAAAGGCCCAGCACTCAGCCCCCCGGCGTGGGAACGAGAAGGGAAGGAGTCCACCATCCCACCTGCATCTAGCACTGTGCCGGGAGAGCTAGCCCATGCAACGACGCGGGAAAAAGGAATGTAATGCATGCAGATGGAAAAGATTGGCAGATGACCGAGCAAGTAACACGTCGAAATGAATCTACACGCTATTATAATTAGTGAGTTTATGGAAGTCACCAGATACCGAGTCAGAAAACAGAAATCCATTGGATTCCCGTATACCAGGAACAATTGGAAAAGGAAACCCTAGAATGTCATCAACAACGTCAAAGACCTAGGAGTAAATCTAACGAAAGACGCTTCGTGACTGCACGCTGAACCGCAGGCCCCTGCGGACAAGAATTAACTGAATGTCCGCGGGCCGGAGGACTCCACATTGTCACGATGTTACTCCTTGCCCAGACTGAACTCTTCCCGGTCAGTCCCGGCGGGATTGTGTCTGTGTGTGTGTGTAAATTCACGGTGTGACACTAACATTTATATGGCGATAGAAGTCCGAGAAGACCCAGACAGATCTTGAAGAGCGAAGTCAGAAGAAGCGCGGGAGACGTGAGGACTTCTCGCCAGGCCCGGGCCTTACAGCAGGCCGGCAGGTCCCTGAACACACCCAGAACCTAAACGCGCCTGCGCCGGACTTTCCCCGACACCACCCCGGCGGGCGCGCGGGAGCCCGCGGCCCTCGCTGTGCGGGCCGAGCCCCCGGGGCAGCCAAGGGCGCGCGCGGGCGGTACTGACTGTTGTCCTCTCTCCACTCTCCCTCCGGGGAGGCGGACAGCAGCCTCTTCCTTTCCCCCGGCTCCGTTCCAGCCTCTGGCAGCTCGCCCTTCTTCCCCCGGGCTCCGGGCCCTGCACGGAGAGCGTATCGGCGGTGGATCCAAGCCTGGGGCAGGGGCCTGCGCGGGGTTGGGGGGCTAGCGTGGGCCCGGAAGGCAGGTCTGGGGTTGGGGGGCAGGTCGGGGATCCGAGGGCAGGTGCGGGGCTGGGGCGGGTCTAGGGCCGGGGCGGGTCTAGGCAGGTCCGCAGGTCCCAGGGTGTGGTCTGGAACCCCTGGGGCCGGAGGGGGCTGGAACTCTCCGGGAACCGCCGGCCAGAGGCTGCGAGGGCGGTGGGGCTGGGCGTGAAGTCCTGTCCGGGATCCGCGGGCACCGGCCGTGTGGGGGAGGGGAGCCGCGCTCACCCAGGAGTGGCCCCAAGGATCGAACTGGGCTCCCGCCCCCAGCAGCGCCGCCGAGCGTCCTGAGGTTGCCCCGGGAGACGGGGGGCTGCTGCTCCGGGCTTTGTGCGGGTGGGGGTCGCCGGCGGTGGAGCTTGGAGCGCGCGGAGCGGCGGCCGGCGCGGGGCGTGGGGCTGCGCGGGCGCGCCGGGGGTGTCGGACGCGGGGCGCGGCTCCGGCTGCGGCGGGGGCGCTGGGCGCGCGCGGGGCCGAAGGACAGGGAGCCCCGGCGGGGCGCGAGGCTTCGGTCCGGGCTTCCGTCCGCAGTGCGGCGGGGGCTGGCGTGGGGGCGGGGGCTAGGGCGCCGGGACGCGCGCGCCATGGTATCCTCCGGGAGGAGGGTCCGCGAGTGGCCGCGCCGCCCCCGCCCCGGGTCACGCGGTCCCGCCCTAGTCCGCTGTTGGGGTCACACAGGCCCGCCCCGGCAGTCAGAGCTGCACCAAGTCATAAAGCCCCCAGGGTCATAACCGGCCCCCGCCCCCCAGGGGGCCAGCCGGGTTGCCTGGGCGGACTCCGCCCTGCGACCCTCACTCCCGGCGTCCCCCAGCTGGAGGTCCCTGGGCCCCCAGAGCCGGGCTCAGGGGTTGCACAGCCCCACCCCCGCCGCAGCTCTGAGGGCCGGGGAGAGCACGCTGCTGTTGCCTGGCTGGCTGGGGGCACGGGGTGGCCAGGGCAGCTCCCTAGTCCCGCAGAGGAGCCCGGAGCGGCCTCGGCGTCCCCAGGTCCCCCGAGGGCCCGCGCTGCCGCCGGGTTCCGTGTCACCAGGGTCCCTGCCACCAAGGCGTCCCGCAGTCCTTCCCGAAGCTCGAATCCTTCTTGGTCCTTATCTCTCCTCTCCTGCATCTCTGCAAGAGGGGCAACGCCCACCCCGTCGGGTGGGGCTCGGGTCCGTTTCTGAAACCTAGATGCCGTCTTTATTCGGTTTTGAATCATCTTTATTCTGTGCCTAACTTCACAAGATAACCCCAAAGTGAGGTTCTTCTCCCGCTTTAAGAGATTGCGGAGGACTCGGGTTGGGGTGGACGGTCCCCCTGGGTGGGGGGCCCCCTTCCCGCCCCTTCCCGCCCCTTTGGGCTCTCACCAGGCTCCCCCACGGCCCCCAAACTGGCCTCAGGGGTGCTTGTATAAATCGGGAATAAAGCCAAGGCGGCCCCCCTCCGCCCACCTTCCTAGGGTTCACCTCTCCACGCTCTCAGAACCTGAGCGAGGGGACCCCTGGGCCACACCCACATGCTAACTTGCTGCCCAGGCAGTGTCAACTATGTCCAAGACACTGTAACTTGACAAAGAATCATAAATCTTTAAAACCCTGTATGCTTGGATTTTTCAAGCTCTCTCTGAAATAAAGCACAAGCCAGTATTGAGCCCACAGGCGCCCAACCAGGGCGCTAAGACTTTCCGGAACCCCAGAAAGACATCAGCATTGTCTGGGCTGTCCCGGTGGCTTCTGTCCCTGCTCAGGAGCACCCCCACCTGGCCTCCTCCCTGGGAGCTGCGGCTGGGTGGGGCCTACGGGTCCGCAGGTGAGAGCCACAGGCTGCAGCCTTTGTCCCCCGGGGCCCCTGCCTGCCCTGGCCTTGGGGAGCCAGGGCAGAGAAGTGGGTGGTCAGTGCGGCAGCTTGGGTGCTCCCTTGGCTGGCACCCCCCACCTTGCGGGTGTCTTGCCTGCACTCCTCTTGTTGGACCGATGACAATGTGGCAGCTAGTCGCTCGTGCTCAGAAGGGAGGAAGCAGGGGGGACCCCTGAGTCCCCCCCACCTGGCCCGCACCAGCCAGCCCTCATCTCCAGGGGCCCCTGTTCTGTGACCCTGACGGCCCAGGCTCTCCACTTGCCCACGGGACCCAGGGAATGTCCCTGAACTAAGAGAGCGGGTCCCCCAGCCTCGCCCTGTACTGAGGAGCGAGGCCGCGCAGACGTGCGGCCTAGGGGTGCAGGTGCCCAGCGGAAGTCACCTCCTCAAACCAGCAGCGACAGGCTCCCAGCTCGGGGGCTGTCTCGGTGCCCGGCGTCAACGGGGAGAAGCTGACCATTCCGGAGATGGCTCTGGGAGCGCTCGCACAGAGGACAGAGGACAGAGGGCCCGCAAGCCGCGACTCCGTCAGGCGTTTAATCAGAGCAAATGTTATTCTCACACCCACACTGTCCCGAAGTCTGGCAGGCGAGTGGGGGCGGATAGAGGAGACCCCCAGCCCAGCCCAGCCCCCAGGTGAGTGAGGATCAAGACGGACTACTGGTTAGCAGGTGGTGAGGACTCCCGGGCGGAGCGTCTGGCAGGTGGCGGCCGTGGTCTGGCCAGGGGAGCAGCGGCGACGGGGTGGGAGGGAGGGGGAGGGGCTGTGCCTGGCCCAGGTCACCGAGGCCATCGAGACACAGAGACGCGACCCGGGCAGTTTTCAAAGCGGTCGATGCGGCCCCGCTCCAGAGGGCACTGAGCTGGCGCAGTGGGTGGCTGAGCTCCGTGTGGTTGCTGACGGAGGGCTCAGGGGCCGGGACTGGCCGGTGACAAGTGCAGACCAGCTGCACGTGCGTGGAGCATGGAGCCGCACCCCGGATCTGGGCCGTCCGCAATGACTGGGTCGGCAGAGAGAGGGCAGCAGTGTGGCAGGGGTCGTGGTGGGGAAGGGGCGTAGGCGCGGCTGCCCTGCGTCCACACCCCGGGGAGCAGCAGCGTCTCGGGGCCTGGACACAGGACAGAGCGGGCAGATCCGCCCTCGTCCGGGAGACGGTGCTGGGCGGGGCCTCGGTCTGGGAACTCGGAGGGGAAACGCCGAATGGGCTGGGCCGGCGTGTAGCCGTCTGCACACAGCAGGTGCTCAGCGAAACCCGGGCAGGCGCTGGGAGAGGGGCGGGCGGAGCAGACAGCGGCGGCAGGCCACACTGGACAGGAAAGCTGCCGCGGCCGGCGCAGGAGTCCAGCCCCAGCTCGGGCCCTCCCTCACCCGGCACCGAGCTGACCGACCCGCAGGCACAGCACGGCCAGCATTTGCCTGTTTGGAAATGAAAGTCCACCTGGCAGCTGGCGGCCTCACTGCGGGAAGGGGTTAGAAGGTAGCAGCTCGGGTTGGGGGGGGGGGCTAGCATCTGGGCGGGGCCGTGGGCGGGGCCACGCGTCACTGGGCCATCTGCACCACCACGGCTCGCCAGGCTTTCTCCTTGTCGAACTCCTTCAGGGGGCTCCGGGCCACCTGGACCAAGACAGGCAGAGGCTGTCCTGCCGGCCTGCCACGTGCGCGCAGGCAGCTGCACTGACGGGGCAGCCCCCCAGCCTTGGGGGGCGGGAAGGAGACCCTGGGGCCTGCAGGAATGGAGCCTGGGGGGTGCTCTCTGTGGGGCCGCGCACCGGCTCCGGGTGGGGGCCGGCACTGGCCTGGTGGCCGCGGCAGCCGGGGCTCCGGAGGACTCACACTTGCTCCTGAGCCCGTTCTCCCAAGAGGCTGGCACCCGGCAGAGCCAGCCTCTGTATACAGTAGGTGCTGCATAAATACTCCCTGACAGGGCAGTGACACACCACAGTGCAGGCACCCCCAGCCCCTTCCTGGGGGCTGGGGGCTGGGGACTGGGGGCAGGGCCAGCTCCCCACAGAGCGGGGGCCGGGGCCTGGCCTGGGCTCTCTGACAGCACCAGCAGGGGGACAGGGGGGTGGTCCTAGGGGGGGGGGCGGGCTCAAGACCTTCAGAGACGGGGGGCAGTCCCCAGGCCCAGCTCCCAAGTCCTCCCCCCGGTCTACACCAGAGCCCAGTTCGTCGCACGGACAGCCCAGTGCGGGGTGGGGACAGAGCTGTCCCCACGAGGGGGCCTGACCCCGCCAGGTAACCACAAGGAGACGGTGGGCCTGAGGACTGTGGAGGGGACAGCGCCAGGACTCGTGGAGAAGGTCAGGGCCACTGAGGACGGGGCCCCGGGCAGGAGCTGGGTCCCCTGGGAGGACCAGGAGCAGCTGGTGGGGACACAGCGCCGGGGTGTGCGGAGAGCGGGATGTGAGACCATGAGGGGCCCAAGGGCGGCCGGGCAGGAGGAGTGTCCGGCAAACCCAGGCCACCCTGCGGGGCCTCGTCTGGGGCATCGTGCACCCGAGGGCAAACCCCCAGCCTCTCAGGTGTGGGGACGACGAGAGGTGGGACCTGGGCAGGGGTCCGGGCAGCCTGAGCCTGGAGGAGGGGTGGCCGTGACCTCCCAGAGCCCGGGCAGCACCCCTGCTGGGAGCTGTGTGTGTGTGTGGGCCCGGGAGCAGCTTCTCTGGCTGCTGGAACCCAGGCACGGGGGCAGGAGCAAAACTGAAAGCCTTCGGCCCCGAATACTTTTTCAGGATGGATTTGCGTTTGCCTGGCTGGTATTAAAGAAATTCCGTATTTCACTTCTCCAAGATGTGTCTGGAGATCTTGAAAGAGGTCAGCGGGGGAGGGTGTCGCCTGGCCCAGGCCCCGGGAGGGCCCCACGAGAACAAGGAGGCCCCCGGCTCCGAGGCCACTCACCTGGGCGGCGGGGCGCTCCCGGGGGCCGGCCACCTTGAAGCTGGCGCACTGGATGACGGTGCCCGTGTGCAGGCCCGCCTGCAGCAGCAGCTCCAGCATCAGCAGCAGCAGCAGCACGTCGTGGGACTGCCGGGGGCAGGGGGGGACGGGCCGTGAGTGGCCGGGCTGCCGGGGGCTGCCTCTCGGGCCCCCGCACCCCGTGCGTGACCCCCACCCCGTGACCCAGCGGCCAGCAGGTTTGCAGGAAGCAGCACCAGGCCCGGACACTCAGGCGACAGACCCCTGCGTTGTGACCTCAGCAGCCTGAGGGACCCTTCTGCCCGAGTGCCGTCGAGAGAGTCGGTTCTGCCCCAAGTTCTGCTGTTCTGGGTGCAACAGGCCCCCACCCCACCCCCAATGGCCCGAGGCCGGCCCTGTGGACGGTGTGGGCTGCTCTAGTCCCAGGCTCCCGTGCCCCCAACAACCACACGGGTCAGTGGGGAGCCAAGAACGCCGCCGTGGCCACCCGGTGCACCCTGTGGAGGGGTGTGCATGGCGTCATGGCCTGGATGGCCCGTCCACTCACTGGGGACTGGCTGGTGACCTGGATCACATGGACTGTTGTGTGCACGGAAAATAATGCGATAATTAATACACAATAACACAAGCCCCAACTGGTGTGTCTTGGCGGATTGAGCCAGCAAACCAAAGGGTCACGGGTTCGATTCCCAGTCAGGGCACAGGCCTGGGTTGCGGGCCAGGTCCCCAGTAGGGGGCGCACGAGAGGCAACCGCACATGGATGTTTCTCTCTCTCTCTTTCTCCTTCCTTTCTATTCTCTCTGGAAGTAAATAAATAAAATCTGTAAAAAACAATAGTAATGCAAGGATGAACTACTTCATGCTCTGTGTACTCACAGCTGTACGCCCCTCTTTGCCCCACCCTGTGCTGCTCTAGGAGGAAGGAGCCCGCCAGCCCCCAGATCCCAGCCCCTCTGCACAGTAGCCCCCGCAGGGCAGGGCTGGGGAGCCTGGGCTGCTCCCGCCCCCGGCAGGGCCCCGGCGTCAGGGTGGCAGCTGCGACTCTGCAGCCAAGCGGACACCTCCTCACCCACTGCCGCTCACACGGGAGCTGGGGTGCGGGGGGGGGGGGGCGCCCCAGCTGCTTCCCGCCTGATGTGCGAGCGACCCGGGCCAGGGCCGGCCGTCAGCGCCAACCCGCAGGCAAAGGTGCTGGACCGACGTCCCTGTGGTGCCCGGGGGACGTCCCGTCACTCCCTTCCTGAGAGTGGACCGGGGACCTTGCCTCCCCGGAGTCAGTGCGGGACGGCTGCCCCCGCTGACACCACAGGAAACAGAGTCACGGGTGGGGCCGTCTCCCAGACACCCAATCCAGCCTCCAAAGGGTCAGTGCACGGTGGGGTGGGTGGGGGGACTGTGGGGCGACCTACAGCCAGATGCACACTCCGCCCCGGGCAGGGCTCAGACCCCAGGTGCGTTCTTGGGACAGCTGGAGGGAAGTGAGGGAACTGGGCAGCAGGGGGCCACAGGACAGCTGGGGCACCTCGGTGTGACGACCGGCCATGGGGGCGGGGCCTGGGCGGAGCTGGCCATCCCAGGTCCGAGGGGCACAGTGGGCGTCAGCCCCCAGCGGCCCCCGAGGGGAGCCAGGTGGAGCTGGCCCAGGCCCTGCACGGTCAAACGGGGTGAGGAATGCCGGCCGGGAGACAGTCCCCAGGCACGCGGCACGGGTGTCAGTGGCTTTGGGTGTCGGACACGCACCTTGAGGGCGGGCGGGTGATCGTCAAACACCTCCATGACCCTCCTCGCACTGAAGGTCAGGTACCCGGCGGCCGTGAACAGCAGCGGCGCCGAGAGGCTGCAGATGGCCATCAGCACCTCCACCTGTGGAGCAGAGGGCCACGGTGTCCCGGTCCCAGCCTGAGCCTGCCGCACCCATGCCCGCCTGCTGCTGAGGGGCCGCCCCAGTCGGCCCACTGGCCCCACATGCACTGGGGACCCCAAGTTCCCTCGACCATGGCACAATGGTCCGTGGTGCCGGGAAACTGCCACCCATGGCCTGCCTGGCACCCTGTCCCCACGTCGCACAGAGAGGCCACAGGCGTCCAGGCGTCAGGGCTGCGTCCCACACTGGGACCGGGCACTTGGGCCGGAGTGGGTGGTGGTCCCATCCCACGACTGGCCCTGGCAGATGCAGGGCAGAGGGAGGGGGGCTCCTCCCGCCAAGTACTCGGCCCTGACAGCCCAGCCCTCGGGCAGGTGCCCCGCAGCCCGGCGGCTTGGCTCCCACGAGGCAGACACCAGGCAGCAGGCCCCGGGACCCTGCGGCTAGGGTGGCACCTACCAGACACCTGCTGGGACACTCTGCTGTCACGTGACTGGCAATGGCGCTGGGGAAACACTGAGAGGAAAGACAAGAGGAAGACTTCAGAGGTGACAGGCCGAGAAGTCAGACTCCCAGGGGCACCCTGTGGAGTGACGGGTGCCGCCTCATGGCCGGGGGGGACAACTGAGCCCCACTTTTGGGTGAACCTCCTGGCACACCCCACTGCCAGCGTCTCCCCACGTCCACTCTTGGCGGGGACACGGTCCCAGGCAGGGGGCGTGGCGGGCGGTACGGGTCTGCGGAACCAGCCAGTGCAGGCTGCACAGAGGTCAGCAGGGTCCGTGGGGGTCCCAGGTCCCGCATGGGCGGCGCTCGGCCTCCAGCCGCCCTGACGGGTCCCAGGCGTGTGGCTCCGGGTTCGGGATCCGGGCAGCGGCCGCGCTGGCCTCTGCGGGGAGACCTCGGCCTCGCTCCCCGCCCTGGACAAACGTCTCTGGGCGAGCGCCACCCGAGTGCGGCCTCGGTTCCTCGGTGGCCAGGCCCAGGAGCCCAGGAGGCACCGCGCCCCAGCGGCCCAGCGGCCCAGCGGCCTGACCACGCTGACCACGTGCTGAGCTCTCACTGGTGCCGGCTGCTGCGAGGAGCGTGTACTGGGGTGGTGGTTAACGGAAAACAATGGCGTGCGGTAAATGTATCTTCTGAAATATGTGTCAGGCTATGAAGCTGTGTTAGAGACTATGGAATTATATGAAATAACAAGTATTTTTAGGCAAAAATAACACAAAAACTAAAACAATGAAAGCTGTTACACTAAAGAGCAGCTGCCACGCTGACCTTGGGGGCTGTGGATGCCCCGGTGCCTCCGACGGGGGCCAGGGCCCACATGCCCACCCGCTTGTGCCCCCGAGGCCTTCCTGCCAGCGCCACCCAAAAGAGCCCAGCACCTAACGGAGCCCAGCTCCCAGTGAGTGCAGCCGTCCACCCCGCAGACGGATGAGGGCCCTGCTGGCCACACTCACGGCCACTAAGATCCAAAAGAATGTCACCGAGAGGTGCGGGCTGGAGACGGCGTCGTCCACATTCAGGGCGATGACCCCACCCAGGACTGCAGAGACGCCAGCAATCACCTCGATGACCTGTGGGGCAGGGCGTGGAGGCGGCGTCACCGGGGGACAGGGGACCAGCTGCCGGAGGGTCACTGACCGGCAGGCAGGGTGGGGCGGCGCGAAGAGCTTGGGCCGGGGGTCAGCACGCCGCATGGATAGCTGGGGGATGACCTCCAAAAGCCCCGAGGACACGTCCCTTCCAGCCCGGAATCAGCAGGAAGAGGCGGCCGCTCCCACCAGTTCAAAGGCAAACGGGAAGCGGCCCCGACAGACAGCGGCGATGAACGCACGCCGATGGCTCAAACAATTCCCCAGCCCAGCGGGAACGGGCTCGAAGGCCACCGAGAGGACAGCGAGGACACGGGAGGGAACGACGTCGGCCGCTGTCCGTAGGGGCAACGCCCCGCAGAGTGAGCAGCAGAGAGGCGCACGGGCAGGCAGTGACCAGAGACACCCTCCGTGCCTCAGAGTAGCCAGGACAGGCTCCGTGCCAACGTCCTTCTAACGACAGAGCTGCTGTGTGATGTTGCGAGAGAGAGAGAGAGAGAGAGAGGGATTCCCCGGACGCAGCACTGCACAGGTGTGTGTGTGTGTGTGTGTGTGTGTGTGTGTAAATGGAAACACGGCCCCTCAGCGAGAACCTGCAGACCTATGAGGGGAAACCGGTGCCGCCAGCTTGGGATGGGGGGCGAGTCGCTTTCAGTCACAGGACCAGCGGACTTAAAACAAAAAAGGACAAAGTAAAACGAGAGGGTGGCCAGGTAACTCATCCCTGACACCAGGGCACTTCTGAGCGGGACGGGGACACGCTGCTTCAGGGCCCCTCGGGGACAGCGGGCGTCCACCGGGACTGGCCGTGCGGCCTCAGTCAAACCCGTCCCTGCGTCCAGCCGGCGTCCCTGTCGGCACCGTCTCTGCCCGGGGAACACGCTGCCCTACAAGGCTGCCGGCAGCCCCTGAGACGAGGGGCCGCGTCCCAGCAACGTGACAAGGGCCACATCCCCCACAGACAGAGGCACATGCCCCGTCCAGGCGGCCACAGCCCAGCCGTCTCCCAAAACGAGCGGGTGGTTGAATCCGGCCTGGGCCACCCCGTCCCCGAGCGGAATAGAATAATAAGGGGAAGGAAAGGGGGGTTTCCTTACCGAGTAGGATTTCAGGACCCGCACAGGAAAGGTCACTTCGTACAGCGTGTTGCTGCTGTCAGAGACGGAGCCCTGGAAGGACAGGACACGGTGACCTCCCGGGCTGGGCGGGGCCTCCACCTGGCGACGTCCCCAAACACGAGCAGCCAGAGGTCGAGGTGGCTGCCAGGCTCCAGGGCGGAAGCTCAAACAGGCGCCCCCCCTCCAGCAGACCGGTGGGTCTCTCTGTGCGGCACTGCTGGGCAGAGGTGGAACCCAGCCCCCTGCCCCCCGCAGGCGGTGAGCCTCCTCGGGGGGGCTGCCCTGCACAGAGGGAGCGTGGCGCCGACGCCCCTACCTTGAGCCTGCCTGGCGCCTCGCCGGACCTCGCGGAGACGATCACCGTGGCCGCCATGAGCAGCTCCAGCAGCAGCAGCAGGATCAGGTTGAAGTTTATCTGCCAAGGACAGCACGGCTCTGCGGGAGCTGCTCTCCTCCCTCTGCCACTGCGGGCGGCCCCACGGCCAGGCCTCGGCGCCCGCCGGCTCTCGGGGGCAACCCTTGGGGTCCTGCACGAGGTGCCCCCACATGCCTGTTTTTTCCACCACTCCTAGCCGGAGGGCTGCGCTTGGCCCCCCTGAAGGGAAGAAAACCCACGCTCACCCCCAAACCCGTGCACGTTGACTGTGGCCCTGGCGCCCAAGGCCGAGGACCCCGGGGCTGTGGGGGCACCGCTCCCTGTCCTGACCCTGTTGGCAGTTGCATGAATCTACGTCTGTGTGACCATTAACAAGTAATGCACTAAAGATGTCGACTTAATATCAACTGCTATTCATAGAGTTACATACTAACAAATGTGTGTTTCACTGTGTACACACTGGCCAGTCCAGAGCCAGCCCCACACCCTTTCTCCGTGGGGTTCCTCCTCCAGGACCCTCCTGGGTCCTGGCCCTCAGCACCCAGGCCAGGGACCCAGCCACCAGGGGGGCAGCCCCTGTGCCTGAGCCCCGACTCAGCCTGCTGCCCTGGCCGCTCCTCCCCAGGAAGCCCCAGCGAAGGCTCCTGTGGCCTCTGTCCCCGCCTCCTCCCCACCCATACCTGCCTCCTGTGTGTGCCCCCCCTCAGCTGGTGTCCCCTGCTCTTCGGCCTCACCGCACCTGCACAGCAGTGAAACCCGAGTTTCAAACCAAATGGGATTCACCGGTAAGTTTGAGCTCTGTACTGTTTGTGCAAATTCTATTGAGTCTTAAAATGTAGCAAAAAGTTTTTCATCAATAGCACCTCTCTGTACCAGCAATAATCAATCTGAAAATATAATTTTAAAAAATAATATGCCCTTCATGGTAGCAATCAGGAACTACTTAACAAGGAGCACAGAAAACGTTAAAACCCTCATGAAGGACACCCAAGGTGGTCTGAGGAAGTCGAGAGGCAACCCCTGTGCTCAGACGGGATGGTATAACAAAGATGTCAATTCTCATAAAATTATTCTGCACACTGAAAACGATCATAATGGAGTCCCGGCTGCAACTTTTTAAGGAACTCAATAAGCTTGCTCTAAAATAATTTGAAATGAGAGAGGACAACTTTGAGGACCAGGGAAGTGGCGGGGCGCTCTCCCAAGAGACATAAGACGGACTAAAAAGCCATCGCAAGAGCGGGGCAGCGGGTCACAGACAGACCCACAGCAGCAGCGCCATCTGCGCTGGCGGGTTGACCCTCTTTCTAAAAGCAGGTGCAGCCACCTCGACTACACGTGAGCAAGAATGAACGTTTCAACCAACGGTCACCGGCGTCAGTTCAACCGCAAGAAGTTTCATCAACTTGGAGCGCCGTGAAGACGTGCAAAACTGTTCAATTGTAACGCAGCACGGCTGTGAAACCGTCACTACTGCAAACAGCTCCACAGAACTGCGGCGCAGTGGCATGCCCGGCCCCAGGCTGACGCTCAGCCCCGACCCCCGACCCCCGGTGCACAGTGCGCTCCCAGACCCTAAAGGAGCGCCTTTTGGAGCTCCTTTATATACACACACAAGTCTCCGCCCCCTGGTTTCTGATTGGTCAGACTAGAGATGCTCTGATTGGCTGGAGCCCCACAGCTCTGATTGGGCGGGAGAAGCCTCATTCCTATTGGTTGAGAAGGGATCCCGAGGACTCCTCTATCCCGGCTGCTCTCTGACCACAGGATGGTGAGAGGATCCTGCGCAGCGATGGCTGCGGAGCTCTGCTTCTTCAAGTCTGAGCCCAGGGAGTTACTGGTTCCGCCATCGTGGTCCTGAG
Source organism: Phyllostomus discolor (assembly GCF_004126475.2). NCBI lineage: Eukaryota > Metazoa > Chordata > Mammalia > Chiroptera > Phyllostomidae > Phyllostomus > Phyllostomus discolor. The sequence continues at coordinate 216,817,894 of NC_040904.2, forward strand.
ATTCTGGCATGTGCGTGGTTCCAGGTTCCCAGCCGCGTGTCCTCAGTACGAGGCTCAGGCTCCCACGCGGCAGCAGGAGCCTGAGGAATGCTAACTGCGGACCCGGGCGCAGTGGCCTGGTGGAGGCGGGAGGGGGTGGGGGGCGTCTACGGGGACGAGCTCCAGAGGAGGCCGACGTGGCCGGTCCACCGGCCACTCTAGAAGGCTGTGCAGCAGGTGTCAGGCGCCCCTTTCAAGTTATTTACCTGCCCTGTGACCCCGGGCGGGTGACGTGCTGCTGTAGACACTGGACACTGGACACTGCCTTGGTCTGGGGTGTTTGCCCCAAAGGACATTCTGCGAGGACCCACGCTTCCTGGTCACACGTGCAAGCCCTTCTCCGGGGTTTGTGCTGTGGGGGCATGCACGCGGCGTCACCGTGCATGCGCTTCTTCAGAACACGCTACAGAATCCGGACACTTCCAGGCCTCGGAGCCGTGGGACTGGAGGTTAGCGCCCTGGGGCTTCTGCCCGTCTGCTGTCGGGGACGGCCTCTCCCCGTGGTTTGAATTTCCCTCCTCTGATAACTCACCAGGCCGATCATCACTCTGCTGCCTGCACAGCACCCTCCTCGGGGAGGGGCTGCAGCCCTCTCCTGGCGCCCTTGACTCCCTTGTGGCTCTGAGCAGGGGCCTGGGACGGGCCTCACCCCCCCCCCCTGGAGAATTCGGGTTTCTTCCTCAGGGCGGGCACACCTGCGCCCCTCCCGGCTGGGCCCCAGCCCGCTGGGTCTGCTTTGGGGCTGGGTCTTCATGGCGGTGGGAGGGCAGGGGCAGGGCTGCTGTGCTCACTGTCTCATTGGGATGGCAGTGTGACAGCTCCGGGCCACAGGGTCCAGTGCCCCAACGCGTCCTTCAGGGGGCACCCCCTCCCTGGCCCCAGCAGCCAGGAGCAGCAGATGGTTTTACTCGGGGCCCACGTCCACACGGCAAGTATTCCCTCCATGAAGCAGCATTAGGATCCTGGGCAGTCCTTGGTGTTTTCTCTGGGACAGTCCTGAGCACTTTCGTTACATTTACCCCCAGGAACTTTCTGTGATCATTCCCCTAACATGTATCTGCGTTTAAACTACATTTTCACACTTACTTTCCTGTTGCTGGCACAGACAGATATTTTATCCCGGCATTCATACCCGGCAACCTGGGCCACGTGGGTAGCAAGCGGTCTCTTCTGTGGACAATGGCGCGGGCGTCCCTCTCGGACCCGCGAGCGCCTGTCCGTTTTTTGTGCCTCACTGGCCTGGCTCAGCCTCCCTCGGGGCCACCCGCCGTCTCCCTGGGCTGATGGCTCTCTCGGCTCTGGGATGACAAAGACTGGCTGTTCCCTTTTCTCAGAGGGCACCTCACCACCTGCAGCAGCAGACGCGATGAGGCATGCCGCTGTGTTCCTGTCGGGTTTTTTTTTTTTTAAATACGGAATGCTCCACGAATTCGAGCGTCATCCTTGTGCAGGGGCCGTGCTAACCTTCTCTGCGTCGTTCCAGTTTTGAGTGTACGTGCCGCCGAAGCGAGCACTGTTGTTCCCGTTAACAGTTGTTCCTGTTAGTTTTCAACAACTGTCGCGAAAGAGGCATTAAAATTTCATCGACAAATCCGTCCGCTGGAATCAGTGAAGAAGCTAAGAGAATTCTGTTCTTCAGGAGCATAAATAAAATTCTCCAGCTTGTCAGACTCAAGAGCCGTGACGCACACGGACACGTGCCCAACCCACAGACGGTGCTCGGTGACGCCCCCCCCCGGCAGACCCTCAACGGGAAGTCACGCCCCGGAGGACATGGGCACACGCGTGGGACCCAGGCAGCCCCGGGACTCACATCTATGGCCGACGGGTTCAGGACCAGTTTGCAGCCGAACCAGATCAGGCACGTGGTGGTGACGGCAAACGTGGACACAAACAGCATCTGGAAACTGGGGATCTGCAGAGAAGACGGCGGGGGGGGGGGGTAGGTGTTTTCCTCTCCTCCGAGTGACTACAGCAGTGGAGGCAGCAGTGACCTAAATGCAGGTCACTGATTGAAAGTCCTGGAGACGGTGACACGTTAGCATTGGCCAGGGCGGGTGCCCCGCCAGCGCCTGGGGACAGAGAGAGGGAGGGCACAGGAAACCGACAGCGGGGGCACCGGGTGCTGCGGGAGGTGGAGGGGCACTCCACCCATGCACAAGCGTGTGCATGCACACGTACAGAGGTGCCCACGCACATAAGCACACACAGAGAGGTGTAAGCATGAGTGCATGCACATGTTTGTGCACACGGGTGCTCTCATGCACACGCGTGTGCCTGTTAGCCCCACAGGGCCCGGGGTCTCTTCCACAGCCCGAGGGCGGTGCGGCCGCCCCCCCAGGGCACAGGGACGGGGCCGGGGGCCGGACTCACCACACTGACGTTCCTCCTGGACACGGCGAAGCTCACGATGGCCGCGGGCACACACTGGGAAGAGAGCAGGGCTCGGTGAGCGGGGGTCGGCCTCCACACGCCCCGGAAGCTCAGCCCCCCAGGACGTCAGCAGGACCAGGGTCGCTGGCCCGCTAGACGCGGGCTTTGCTGGACATTGAAAGGCCCTCAGGTCTGTCGGAGTGATTTGTTCTGGAGAAAGTCCCAGCGTTTCTGATGAGACGACGGAGACACCGGCCGGTGAGCGGTGTTGGAGGCGCACACACTCGGGAGCCGGGCGGAGGTGCCCTGCGGCTCGGGACCGGGCTCGGTCTCCCCTTGAGAGGTCACACCTCGGGGAGGCAGCGGGACTGGCCCGGAGTCCAGGGCCGCAGCAGGTTCTTGTGGGGGGCCCGTGTCGGCCCCACAGGAGCAAAGCCCAAGGGGGTGCCGGAAGGTGGGGAGGTGGACAGAGGGGGGCCACATCAGGTGATGCTGTTGTGGGTGACAGGCCCTGCAGACCCCAAAGTTTGGGCAGCACGAGCTGAGGGGGACACAGCAGTGGTCGGATTGGGGGCGGGGCGGGGCCACCGAGGTCCCCATGGGGACCTGTCTCTCCAGCCTGTCGCCTGAGGGTGCAGGGCACTGCCAAGAATTTTGCTGGGACCCTCAGCCTAGGTGGGCGTTGCCCTGGCGCCACCAGGGTCAGAGGTCAGGTCGCTGTGGCCCCAAGAAGGGCTGCTCCAGTGGTGAGGACCAAGGGTCACCTAGAAGCTTCAGGACTGTCCGGACTTTTGGCATTTCTGTACCACACTGGGAGAAGCGTTGTCTTGGGCCACACATTAAATGCACCATGAACCTTAATCACTGAACAATCTCAACATTTACGGGCCTGTGTCGGGCCCCCTTCACAGCCGTCCTGGGCTGCATGCGGCCTGAGGGCTGCCGGTTGGGCACCCCCGTGGAGACAACAGTGAGGGTGGGATGGGTTGTTCCGAGGAGTTTGTTCTAAGGCAGCAGAGGCTGGCACCATGGGGTAGGGGTATGGTGCTAGGGGAGCTTGTGTCTGTGTTTTCAGATGTTTGGGGATGGAGATGGGGCTAGAGCTGGGGAGCAGGCAGGTGAGGGTCCCCCCATGAGACCCGGGACCTGGCCTGGGACGGCCAGTAGCCCCCACAGGCAGAGCACAGGCTATGGGAGGGCGGGGTGCAGCCCCATGTCCTGGAGCCCGAGGCCCCTGAGGGCAGAGACCAGGGCACCGTTCCCAGCCCCACGTCCATGGAGTGGCTCAGACTTGCTTCATCGGTGGTTTCAGAGGCCATCGACCCCACTGAAGCCGCAGCCCCGAGAGGAGGCTCCGAACGAGCGGCAAGGGGCAGCAACACGTCACTCCCAGAGCACGAACCCAAATGCACATCGGCAAACTTCGTACCAGAGATGGAACCAATGGTGCTGCTTACCGATCCCGCAGCACAGCGCAGGTAATCCATCTCGGAAGGAAACACGTTTCCCAGGTACAGCGAGAAGCCCGAGGTCACAAGCAGGCAGCCCTGCAACGCAGAGGCAAGTTCAGGTGACAGCACCGCACATCGGAACTCCACGGAGCACAGTCGTCTGCACGCACCAGCATTGCGCCTGGATCCCGCTGGACCTGACTCCCGCACAAAACACGGCCACGGCCCACCCTCCCTCCAGTGTCAGGCTATGGGCTTCACCATTTATTTGAAGAAAAAATTTAAGGCGAGAAACGGCACCTCTCCCCAGAAAACACCCTCACCCCAATATGTGCGATTTCTGGGCCTTAGGATCCACACCCCCAGGTCCAGGCATGAAGCCCCGTCCAGCTCAGGGCCGGGAATGGAAGCTCACTGCACAGGGCAAGGTCGCAGGGTGGTTGGGGGTCAGACCCGGGGTCTGGGCAGGGGGCCTTGCGTGTCCCACCGTGATGGTGGTGCTGGATCCCAGGAGCCTGGGGTGGGTAGCAAGGTCCCGGCCTGGGTCCTGGGCTCTTAGCCAGGGTGGCAGGGAGCCCTGGGGTCCCCAGGTGACCATGCTCATGCAGGCCAGACTAGCTCCTTCAGTCGTCTCGTGCCCATCCACGCACGCCTGGAGGTGACTGTCCCAGGACCCCTGGCAAGTCTCCTCCAGCGTTTGGCCCCCGAGGCCTGACCCCCAGCTCCCTGCTGGTCCTGTTCCCTAGTCCCCGGGCCTGCTCTGGCTCCATGGCCTGGCCCCCCACCCCCGGGACACCGCCCCACCGTCACACTGCGGAAGGTTCCTCCCCACCTGCGCAGGGTGACACCAGACCCCCCCCCAGTGGCTGAGAGCGGTGGAGGTCGCCCACACACCGTGCATGACCCTGTGGACGGGCAGGTGGGCCCTGGGCTGTCCCCACCGTGGCAGGACACAGCGCAGCCCGAGCCCAGACAGCAGCCTAGGGCTGGAGCCGTGACTGCTGGCGAATGGAGGGCAGCGATTCACTTCGTGCAGCACAGCCCCACGGGGCCCTGCAGAGCAGAGGGGGGAGCTGCCCTGTCCCACCGGGCCTGGGAGCAACACCGACCGACCGGGACGCCTCCTGGGGGCCACGACCCCGTGGCCCTGGCCCAGCTACTCACCCCCATCAGCACGGAGAAGACCCACGTCTTGTGACTGAAACAGGGGGGGCAGCCTGGAGGCCAGCTGCAGGTCGCCAGGCTTGGCATCCGCGTAGCCCCCCGCGTCGGGCCGACCCCGCTCCAGGGTGGCCATCCGGTCGTAGCTGGGCTCCTCCCGGCAGGACTCCTCCCGCGCCATGGCGCCGGGGCGGACGCTGAGCTCGGTGCCCACGGTGGCAGTGCCTGGGGCCCTGCGTCACTCTGCTGCTCAGATCACTCCAAACAATGCTCCGGCTACACTAAGTTGTTCTCAGTGACAGGAGTCTTGTTCCAACCGCAGGGCTGCAAATCTGAGGAAGAGAACAAGCACTTCTCTCGAGAAGGGGCTAAAACCACTTTCTCAGCAAAACCCACCTGCCCGTCTACACTCAGGTGGGGTACTGGGCCTCAGGTGCCCACTGACCGGCCCGCAGGCCTTTCGGCCCCCGCTCCCCCGGAGGCGCCGGCTCCTCCGAGGCCTGCAGCTGCTCAGGGTGGTAACAGAACCAGCGTCAGGCCCCGTCCGTTCGTCCGTCTGTCGGCTGGTGCTCGCTGCCCGGCTGCTCCTGGGGCGGCGCCGGTCTCTGGGTGATGGGCTCACTGCTGCCCGGGGCCTCCAGCAACAACCATTCACCAAGGAACAAAAGCCCAGCAAAGCTGCACTTAAGCCAGGAGCAGGAGGACCTCGTCCTGAATGTCAATGAGGTGCAGCAGCGGCGACCCTGGAAAGTTCGCGATGGTTGTGTAACCGTGTGACCGCTGGCACGGAGCCTCGCCGGCCCTGTCTCAACTCCCCCAGGAAACAGTGGGGTCCCGAGGTCCCACTCAGGGCAGGCAGGCAGGTCGTGGGGCGCGGGGACAGGCTTCTCGGAAGGAGTGTGCCCGAGTGGGACCCCCCACTGCCCCGCACAGTCGCGCAGGCGGAGGCCGGTGCTGTTTGGAGGCATAACTTTGTATTCAAAGGCCTCATTATACCTCCTCTTGAGCAGCCTTTTCCCGTCCCCCGTGATCACGGGAGGAGCGCTCCCTCACAACCGCACACACGTCTGTGCTCAGCCCGGCTGGGCGGCCCCAGGCCTGCCCCCGACTCTGGTCTGGGGTCCCACCGGCAGCCCCAGAGCTCCCTTTACTTCTGCTCACTAGGCAGAGAAAAAGGCCGGGGGCGAACTTCACCCGGACACACTGGCTCGCTGACAGGCACAGCAAGAGTCTTTGTGCACACGGCCCGAGCTCGGGCGTCCGGAGCGCGGGCTCCTCCAGCACGAACCCCCGTGCGGTCCGGGCAGAGCCCTCCGCTTCCATGTGTGGGACGTCGGGCGGTGGTAGCGTTGCAGCCCAGCGAGGAGGGTCACTGTTCGCACACAGTCGCCTGTGACGGAAGCAAGGGACCGCAGAGCCTCCCAAACGTCTTCACCCGCTGCCCTTCAAGGCCATAAGCAGCGCTGGCAGGAACCGGTCCGACTGGGGCGAGCCCTTCTGCGTTTCTTCCTTGGATCGAGTTGCGAGTGTGCAGTCCTGTGATCTGCAAAGTGACCCCCGCTATTTCCAGTGCCCAGCTGGCGCCACACAGAGTTTTTACAATAGTACTGTTGGCATTTTTTCCCTGTGCCGGGCCTCACGTCCCGGTGACTGTTCTGTAACCACCGATCCGTGCTTCTCAGCCCCTTCCCCTGTCTCCCCCAGCCTCCAACCGCCCCCCGCCGGCGCCCATCGGTCTGTTCTCTGTGTCTGTGAGTCTGTCTCTGCTTCACTTGCCCATGGGCTTTGGTCTTTAGATCCCACGTATCAGTGAGATCATGCAGTGTTTGTCCTTCTCTGACCTGTTTCGCTCGGCGCACACCCTCTAGACCCGCCTCTGCACTTCTCTTTGCTGGGAGGAAAAGGCTCAGCAGATTCCACCACTTCTGAGCCTTTACAAACAAGTCGCCTTGCATGAGGGTCATGGCGCGGACGCCTCAAGCCTCTAGGGTCACTTGAGAAGCGCTTCCTCGGTTCTGGCAGCACCAGTTTCTGGGACGAGTCCCTTCTTCCAAATCTCCAGACCAACTCCCCCTGCAGCCCACCCCCCGCTCCTGCTCCGAGCTCTTCCCCCGGCTTCCACGTTCAGGCCTCCATTCAGCAAATGCTGGGTTGGCAAAAAAACAAAAACAAAAAAAGTCTGCGTACTTTGCTGCAAAAAATAAAAGACACAGTTTTCATTTGCACCAATAGGTTTATTGATGTGTGTATGTCAACTATCTTCTCTCTATTGGCTTCTAGAGAGTCGAGGCCAGGAGTGTCCACCTGCGCGAGGCCCCGCCCACTCGCACAGAGCCCCGCCCACCAGTACGAGCCTTGCCCGGGCCGTGGCATCGCTCCCACAAGTCACCGCGCGCTTCGCCGGCTAGCGCGCTAACGGTCGCCAACGGCCAACCCCAGGCTGCTAACGGTCACAGGGGACACGCAGGCCTCATTGGCCAATTTTGACAGGACTCGGCACAGGCGTGGGCACCGTGATCCCCATTGGCCAAACCCCACTGGGCGCAGTTGCAGGCACAGAAGGGACAACCTTATTGGCCAAGGTCGAAGGGCTGCTGGCGCAGGCGTCAGCACGGCAACCCCATTGGCCAAGCTCCACAAAGCAAGGCGCAGGCGCGGGCACGATCATCCTATTGGCTGCAGAGGCAACGTGGCCACGTGCCGGAGCCTCCGGCGGCAAGACGCGTCGTGGAGCAGGCGGTGGCTCGGCCATGCTGCGCCTCGCGGCCAAGCTGGTGGCCTTCTTCTGGAGGAAGGCGGATGGGCCGGAGGAGGAGGTCCGGCCGCCGGGGCTCGAGCCCCGGGAAGGTGCGCGCGGGGCAGTGCCGCTTGCGGTGGGGTTGGGGCAGGCACAGGTGGGGGCCGGGCCGCGGCCCGGGAGCGCCCTCCGCTGCATCCCTGCCCCGGTGAGAGCGCAGCCAGGCCCTGTTCTCTAACCTCCCCGAGAGGCGCACACCTGGGCCCGTCGTCGGCCCTTTCTCCATCCGGCCCTCCGTGCGGTGCGGGCTTGAAGACGCAGCCCGAGCTAGGGTTCCACTCCGGGAGGGCGGCGGGGCCGGACGTCGCCTGCGCGCCTCATTCAGGGGTCGCCTGTGACGGGGAAGCAGCGGAGCGGGCGCAGAGAGGAGCCAGGACGCCGGCTGCAGCCGCGTGCTCGGCCCTGGGTGGAGAGGGTCACTGGGTCGCCGGGGCATGCCCTGCTCCCGGGCCGGTTTGCTCCCCGAGCCCGGAATCGCCTGCGTCGCCTCCTTAAGTGATACAGAACGTCCGGCCGCCGCCACGGCCGCCTTGATGACGGCGAAAGAAAACAGTAGTGACAGCTCCCCGGAGGCGACAGCGCCAGGGACAGCGCGCTGCACCCTGACCTGCACCGGGCCCTCCGGTTTCTGCGCTGCTCCCGGTTCTGTCCCCTGGACGGCTCCTTGGGTCCCTTTCACAGGCGGAGCCGGCACAGCGTGGCCAGGGACCCGGCCCGGGTGTGCGCCTCGCGGCGGGGAGAGCTGGAGTGGGAGCGGCGGGCAGCCTGCCTCGTACGCCTGACGTTCTGAACCCTCCCCAGCAGGGTCCTCCTGCCCCCTGGGCGCCCCATACTCAGGGCGGGCCCACTCGTGTGGTCAGTGTGACCTCTCTGTTGACCTGCCTAGGTGACACCAAGGTGAAAACCGTGCGCGGTGTGGTGACGAGGTACTGCAGCGACTACGGCATGATCGACGACCTGATATACTTCTCCAACGAGGTTGTGGCCGGCAAGGCGCTGCTGAACGTGGGGCAGGAAGTCATTGCCGCTGTGGAGGAAAACAGAGTGTCCAGTGGCCTGAAAGCAGTCAGGGTGAGGCCGCGGGCGGCTTGGGAGGTTGCTTGGCCGCGGGGTTTCGCCCTGCTGCCGTGGGGGCGGGGGTGGGGCTCTGGGACAGCCTGGTGCGGGAGGGAGGGGCCTGCATTCCTTCTCACAGCGGGCTCTGTTTTAAAAAAAACAGTGGTGGTCACTGTAAAGCATTCAAACACCGTGGAAATTTATAATTCACAAGTTTGTCTCTCTCGTCATACCGTGGAGAACACTTACCATTTATATAGCCTTGTAGTCTTTAAAAAGTATTATTAAAAATAATAACTATTGCATCCTTTGTTAATACAAGTAGCAAAGACCACTAGTGGGTTCTATTACTCAGCTTTTTTCATTTAAAAAATAGTATTTTGGGGCAGGAGCCCTGGCTGGTATGGCTCAGTGGACTGAGCACTGGACTGTGAACCAAAAAATGGTATTTTTGTGCTCCAAATTGTTGGCAACAGAATGATTAGTCTAAGGGCAGGCACATTTAACTTTTCGATGGTGACCACCTGCTTCCCCTCCCACGGCAGTGTGCCACACTGAACTCCCGGGGGCAGGGCGAGGGGCTGCTGTGCCTTGTGTGGGCGAGGACACGCGTGTCCGTGCTCTGGGCCCGTGCCAGTCCCACCAGTGAGCGGTGACCTTGTCACTTCAGTGTGCACTTCAGTTTTACAACAGATCAGTGTTTCACTTTTTTGTAGGAATTATTTTCACGTCCTTTGTCCATATTTTTTCTTGGGTCCAACTTTTTTAATTAAAATTCTGTATTAGGGAATTTATAGCTTTTTAAGGAAAAATATTATATGAAAGTATTGCAAATATTTCCCCCAAGATAGCCTTTTGGCTTTTGTTTTGTGAAGTCTTTCTGTAGTTAAATGTGTCTGTCTTCTCATTGTAGTCTCTGGGCTCTGTACGAAACCTGAGCGAGGCTTACTCTGCTTCTCACCACGAGTAAACACTCAGGTTTTCCTCGGGCGGTTGTTTATTGGCGTCCATGCACTTACTCTGCCTGGAGCCTACTGGGCGTGCAGGCGATGAGAGAGGCAACCGTGGCTACCAGTCGTCCCACAGGGCAGTGCACTTTCCCCTCCGATGGGAGAGGCCCCTTTATCGCGCGTCAGAAGTCCACGTATGGCCAGGGACCCCGCCTGGACCCTGTCTGCGCTGATGCCTGCAGGGGCCCCGGCTGGGTGGTGCCTGCGGGTGGCAGGCAGGCAGGTCTCCCTCCCACGCCGGCTCTCCCCTCGTTCTGACCAACATCAGAGCCGTCTGCTGTCCGGCGCCTCGGCTCGGGCGGGCTGTCGGCTGGACAGTGCTGCATCGGTGGCTCGTTCAGGCTCCGCACCAAGCGGAGCCTCTGGCGTCTTTCCCACGCACGGCCGACGCCTGTTCGTTTGCCGACGCCGCCCTTTGCACTCTTTTCACGGGTCCGAGCTTCTCTCTACCCAGGTTCCGAGAGTTCCTGGCCGAGTTTATTTCCAAGAATTTTAATGTTTGTGTTTCATTATCGGTATAATTTTACTTCATGTTTTCAAGTTAATTTCTTCTTTCTGTATAGGAGAGCTATTGGTTTTTGTTACATAATTTGGCAGCTGGCAAGCAGCTCAGCTACAGGTTAAAAATGGTTGAGATGTACTTTGTTACTATTTTGGTTAGTAAATGCTATCTTAATGCTTAATATCATCTTTCTCAAAATTTAAAGATAATACGCACATCCTAGAATCACGTTCAGTACAAATAGCTTCCAGTTGTGTGGCTGTTTAAATTTAAATTTATTAAAAGTAAGTACAGCCCTGCCTGGTGTAGCTCAGTGGATTGAGCATGGGCTGCAAACCAAAGGGTTGCCAGTTCAATTCCCAGTCAGAGCACAACCCTGGGTTGCAGGCCGGGTCCCCAGTGGGTGCCACATGAGAGGCAACCACACACTGATGTTTTTGTCCCTCTCTTTCTCCCTCCCTTCCCCTCTCTCTAAAAATAAGTAAATCATTCTTTATTAAAAAGTAAGTACAAGTTTAAAAGTAATTCTTCAGTTGCACTAAGTACATTTCAAGAGCTAAATGTAGCTGGTGGCTACCAAACCGGGCAGCACAAACCTGAAATGTTTCTGTCACCCCAGCGCTGCTGGGTCGCTCTGCGGGACCACTGCGAAACGAGAAGCCGGCTCCTCCAGGCCCCCCTGCCCCACCCGTGCTCCCACCCCTTGGCGTCGCACTGCGCGCGCTGAGCCTTGGTCCTGGGTGCTGGGTGCCGGGTGCCAGGTCCCGGGACCTGCCTGCGCTTGTCAGCCAGCGCTGGCTGCGGTGCGTGCCCCCTCCACCGGGGCGGGTGTGCAGCGGCCCGAGTACCTGGCCCTCCGGGCCGCCTCGCCCGTGTTTTGTTGAGGGGCTTCTCGGTGCCGACGTGCACCCGATGGAAGCGACCGTTCTCGGCGTTTTCGGGTGCGTTTCAGCAGCACCGAGTGCCGTCCCCCCCATCCGTGCTCGGGACTCCTCATCCCTCCCGGCTGCAGCTCCTCCACACAGTTCACTGCTGCTCCTGCCTCGGGGCCGGGCTGCTTCAGGTCCTGCGTGTCAGCGGGACCGTACGGCCCGTGTCCTCTTGTGGCTGGCCTGCGGGGCGTGGCGCGGTGCTTTCAAGGCTCGTCTTCCGTGTGATGCGTCAGAACTTCGTTCCTCCGTGCGGCCGAGGAGGGCCCCGCCGTGTGGGCGGGCCGCAGCGTCTCTCCGCCCAGCCAGGGATGGGCGCTGGGCTGCTCCTGCCTCTCGGCTGTTGTGAGCAAGTGTCTGTCTGCGTCCCCGTTTGCTTTTTCGGATGTTCTTGGAACGGGACATGGGCCACGTGCCAGGCAGTCCCCTGTGTGGAACCTCGGAGGGCCTGGCAGGTTCTCCCCCGGCGGCTGCCCGGTCTTGCGTGCCCGCTGGCTGCGCACGGAGGTCCCAGGGTCTGATCTCAGCCGGCCTGAGCCGCGTGTCCACGTGTCGGCAGGAGCCGTCCTAGTGGACATGGAGCGGTGTCTTTTTGGTTCTCATGTACAGGCTTCTGACAGTGACATCGAGCCGTCTTTTCACAAGCTTGTGGGTTATTTAATATTTTTTGGAGAAACGTCTCTTCGAGTCCTTGGCCGTTGTTTAGTCGGGTGGTTTTCTTCCCGAGTTACGGGGGTTCCTCGTGTGCTCTGGATGTCACCCACCCTTACCGGACGTGTGGTTTGCAGGCGTCTCCTGCCGTGCTGCGGACTGCCTCCCCTGTTCCTGGCAGTGTCCTTGCACACACGGAGTTTTCGGTTTTAATGAGCTCCTCTTTATCTTCAGTTACCTGTGCTTTTGATGTTGCACTAAAAAAATTACCCACTAATCCCAGACCATGGTGGCTTCCACCCATGCTTTTCCCTGAGAGTCTCACGGTGTCAGCTCTGGAGTGTGACTCGGACCCGTTTGGAGTCCCTCCTGGGGCGAGGCGTTGGGGCGGGTTCGCCTTCGCTGTTCTGCCCGTCGGCTCCAGGGTGCCCGGCGTCCTCCTTGGAGGAGGCTTCGCAGTGGGGAGGACCGTTCCGCGTGGCGTGGTCTCGGCACCCTTGCTGACAGTGGGCTGTGCGTGTCAGCTTGTCTGACTCTGGACTCTGTCCCCGTCTGTCCCCGGGTCACACGACGCCACCGTGTTTGATGACTGCGCTTCTAGCGAGTTCTGAAATCCAGTGGGGAGCCTCCAGCTTTGTCCTGCTTTTCAAGCCTGTTCTGGCTGCTCAGGGTCCCTAAGGGTCCCTCTGAGTCCTAGGACGAGTTTTCTGTTTCTGGAGAAGGGCCGAGGGGACTCCCACAGGGGTGCCCTGACTTTGCAGGCTGCTCAGCACGGTGTTGCCGTCTTCACCTCGAGGCTCCAGTCCACGGACGCGCTGTCTCCTGCTCACCCGGGTCTCCGTTCCCAGGGTGCAGGTCCCCCCCCCACCCCCGCCCCGGGTTAAAGTTACCTCTGAGTATCTTGGTCTTTTTGATGTTAGCGCATGCACCAAATTGCTTTTTTTTTTTTAATTTCCTTTTTTGGATTATCCATTGCAAGTGTACAGAAATCCAGCTGACTTTTGTGTGATGAATCTTCGTCCTGCAGTTTTGCTCATTTATCAGCTATCACAGTTTTTAATGGAATGTTTAACGGTTTCTACATATAAAATCCAACCATCTGCAAACAGATTATTTTACTTCTTCCTTTCCATCAGGTTAGATTCCTTTCTTTTCTTTTCTTTTCTTTCTTTTCTTACTTTTCTTTCTTTTTCTTTTGCCTCATTGCTCTGGCTGGAACTTCAGTGGTGTTTTGAACAGGAGTGGCGAACAGAGGCGTCTTGCCTTTTTACTGATCTTGAGGAAAAGCTTCCAGCCTGTCGCCACTGGCTGGCGGGTAGCTGCGGGAGTGGCCCGCGTGGCCTCTGTCATGGTGAGGACGCCCCCTTCTGGCCGAGTTTGTGGAGCGCTCCATCATGAGAGCGCGCTTTCCCGAGTGTTGTCAGGGGCCTTTTCTGCGTGACCCCAGACGGCGGCGTGTTTTCCCTGGTTCTGCCGGTGGGCGCACCACGTGGTTGGATTTTCGTGCTCGGAGCCATCTCTACCTTCTGGGCAATGCCCCCCTTGGTTGTGCTGCGTGATCCTTTTAATATTTTGCTGCACTCGGTTTGCTAGTATTTTGTGGAGGGTTTCTGCGTCTCCCTCTGTAAGGGGGACCAGCCTTCAGTTTGTAGGGGGCTACCCTCCCTGTGGCTCCCTTGTCTCGGTCTGAATGGGGGCTTGTCTGTGTCTCAGGTGGAAGCTGTCTCCGATAAGTGGGAAGAGGACAGCAAAGCCCGGGGAGGGGGGCTGTCAGACTCCAGCCCCCGCGTGCTGATCGGCTGCGTGACCTCGCTGACCAAGGGCGCCGGCTACATCAACCAGACCACGTACTTCTCTCTGCAGAGTGTTTGCGAAGGTAGGCCGGTGGGTTTGCACGTCACAGTTGAAAGTGGGTTCTGTGGCTCAGTTGTTTGGAGCCTCGTCCTGTAACCACAGGGTTGCAGGTTTGATCCTCAGCCCAGGTGCGTGCGGGAGGCAGCCAGTGGATGTTTCTCTTCCTCCCTCCCTCTCTCTCTAAAAGCAAGGAGAAGATGTACTTGGGTGAGGATGACAAAATCAATGAAAGTGGGTTTTGTGGGTTTGTTTTGTTTTTATGGTTGAGACTCCCAGTGCTCACATGTGCCCCCGAGAGGCCGGGACCAGAGCAGCGTCTCAGGGTCGGGCCAGGGGGCTGCATGCGGGGCTCTCCTGTCGGGCAGATGCTCTGTGGTCTGTGCTCGTGCGTGGGGTGCAGCCCCTCGTTACCGGGTGACCGCTCCTCTCGCGTCATCGCTGCCACCACGGGTCTGTACAGAGGTGCTGTCACTTTTACAGTCCCGCACCTGTTCTCAGGTGCGGCTTGGGGGTAGCCTGGTAACTTCCCCAAAATACACATCCGTGTTTAGTTGCATTTGTTTTAGCTGACCCAAGATTCTGCTTCCACCCCTGAAGAACAAGCGTGTTGCACCCCTCATCGAGCTCACCCCACAGCCGTCTCCGTGGGCCGCGCGGTGCGGCTGTGGGGGCCCACGGGCGGCGAGAGCCGGCTCCTCCTCCGCGGGAGACACAGGCCGGCCCCGTTCGGAACCCCGCGGAGGTCGGCAGAGCTCCTTGGGAGGTGCTTTCCGAGCCGGCTTCCGGCCACGCGCCCTGCAGGCTGCCTGCTGGCGGAGCGGGAGCTCTCCCCGCCGGGCTGCCGGGGCAGGAGGACATGGGCTCAGCCCGCCCGGCAGCCGGCTCTGCTGCTGTTCACGGACATGAAAGCTGGGGCCGACTTGATGGCTGACCTTGGGAGTCCCAGAAGTGGAACTGGCGGTGGCCGGCCAGGGTTTTGAGATCCCTGTCCCCTGGGACTCCCCAGCCCTGCAGTGGCTCAGCTCCAGAGGAGTCTTGGCCCAGTGACCGTGCCAACAGCAGCCACGCCCAGGTGGGGGCGTGGCTCACACCGTGGGCACCGCTGGCAGGTGCCGAGGAGAAAGGTCCCCTGAGGACGGCCGCTGGAACGCAGGCGGCGGCCCCAGCACACGTGGTCCTGTTGTGGGAAACATGCTCCCGCCCGGAGACAGCGGCACAGCTGCCGACACTGTGGCCGCAGAGCCTGGCGACCACCCGGAACGTTCTCCAATGAGAAAATTGTGAGCAGGGTCGAAATGGGCTCTGCAGCCAGTAGTGGGTGGTGGAGCCGGTGGCACGGCCTCACCTCTGGGTGTCGGCAGCGCGAGCGCAGCACGGACGGCACCTGCCAGGCTCAGGCTCCTTCGTGCAGGCAGGGCCCCCTGCTGGCCGGCGCCCCACAGTGCGGAAAGGGAGAGTGGGGCCGCCTTTTCGCTGCCTTCGGGGGAGTGAGGGCGCGGTTTCCTCCTGGTGCCTGGCTCCAGCGGGGGCTGCTCGGAGCCCTGGCTCCCGCCAGGGGCTTTGCAGACTGAGGCCCTTCGGAGAGGAGCCAGGCGGCATGCGGATCCGTCCTCCGAGAGCCTTTGGGTGACCTCAGTGAGGTCCAGCTCAGGCGGGTGGCAGGGGCGAGCGTGTGGGGTGCCGCCCGGGAGCCTGTCAACCTTGAACAGTGTGAAGGTCTCGGACGCTGAGGGCGGTGTTTGGGATCTTGGCCCACACACGATGCTTGTGGGAGTTCCCAGCAGCAGCAGCAGCAGCAGCAGGGGGCTCAGTGGTTACACGTGAGTCTCCCTCCAGTGGACCCCCCACCGTCGTGGCCAAGGCGGCCTCCGTGGAATCGGGGGCCCAGCCTGCGGCTGCGTCCTCGTCCTCGTGCCCAGCGCAGGTCGTTGGAGGCCGCTCGCGCCCTGCTGTGCGGGTGCGCTGTGAATCACGGCGCGTGTGGCAGCCTCCCTGGCCTCTGGGTGCCAGCAGCCCCCACCCCACCCTCTGGCTGTGGCAGCGGAGGGCGCCCGCAGATGCTGACACCCAGCCCCGGAGAGCAGCGTGGCCCTGGACGGGCAGGAACCGCTGGCCCAGGTCAGAGCCCGAGGCCCGCGTGGAGGCGGCCTCGCCCCTCACCCTCCGTGCCCAGAGTGCGCGGGGGCGGCCCTGCGGCGCCCGGCTGTCCTGAGCTCCCAGCCTGGCGCACAAGTCTGATTACTTCCTTATTTGCTTTTTCTCTCTTTTTTTTAATTATAATATATTCATTATGCTATTACAGTTGTCCCAATTCTTCCCTCTCTGCCCCCTCCACCTAGCACCCCCACTCTCACAGGCAATGCCCCTGCCACTGACCACGTCCACGGGTCACGTGTGCAAGGTCTGTGGCTGCTCCGTTTCCGATGCTGCGCTTGACGTCCCCGCGGCTGTTCTGAAACCACACGTTTGCACGCCTTCACCCCTCACCTCCCCTCCCGCTCCTTCGGGCCGGCACCGAAACGCTCTTCGTGTCCGTCATTCTGTCTGTCCTCCTTCTTCGCCTGGTTTGCTTTTTAGACTCAGTTGTTGTTAGATACGTATTTATTGCTGTTTTATTGTTCGTAGTTCTGATCTTTTTCTTAAACAAGTCCCTTAAACATTTCACGTGATAACGGTTTGGTGATGGTGAACTCCTTTAGTTTTTTTCTTGTCTGGGAAGCATTTATCTGCCCTTCCATTCTACATGACGGCTGTGCTGGGTAGAGCAACCTGGGCTGTGGGTCCCTGCTTTTCATGACCTTGAACACTTCTTGCCAGTCCCTCCTTGCCTGCAGGTTTCTTTTGAGAAATCAGCTGAGAGTATTATGTGAGCTCCCCTGTGGGTAACTACCCGCTTTTCTCTGGCTGCTTTGGAGATTCTCTCTTTATCTTTAATTGTGGGCAGTTTAGTTACGTGTCTTGGAGTGGGCCTCTGCATCCACCTTGTTTGGGACCCTCTGTGTTCCCTGGACTTGCATGTCTGTTTCCTTCACCAAATTAGGGAGGTTTTCTTTCATTAATTTTTCAAATAGATTTACACTCTCTTGCTCTTTCCCTTCTCCTGGCACCCCTATGATGCGAATGTTGGAACGCTTGAAGTTGTCCCAGAGGCTGCTTACACTATCCTCGTCTTTTTGGGGTTTTTTTTCTTCCTGTTGTTCTACTTGGTGGTTTTTTGCTTCCTTATGTTCCAAATCATTGATTTGAACCTTGGTTTTATCCACTCTGCTGTTGTTTCCCCGTAAACTGTTCTTTATTTCAATTAGTGTGTCCTTCATTTCTGGATCGTTCTTATGCTGTTGACGTCTTCACTAAGTTCCTTGAGTGTCCTTATAACCAGCGTTTTGAACTCTGCATCTGATAGATTGTTTATCTCCATTTTGTTTAGTTCTTTTTCTGGAGTTTTGATCTGTTCTCTCATTTATGCCATGTTTCTTTGTCCCCTCACTTTGGCAGCCTCCCTGTGTTTGTTTCTATGCGTTAGGTAGAGCTGCTTTGACTCCATGTCTTGGTAGCATGACTTAATGCAGTAGGTGTCCTGTAGGGTCCAGTGGCACAGCCTCCCCCATCACCCAACCTGGGTACTCGAGGTGCACCCTTTGTGAGGGCTGAGCTCACCCTCCTCTTGTAGTTGAGTCTTGGTTGCTTTGGCAGGCCGATGGGAGGGACTTACCCAGGCCAATCAGCTAGTAGGACTGGCTGTGACCACTGACCACCACCCTCCACCCTTCGAGAAGGATCAGCTGTGCAGGGGCAGGTGGTGTGCTCTGATGTGGTCTGTAGCTGACCACTGGGTGCAGAGGCCTTGGGGGTTCCTGGGCGGTGCAGGACAAGGTCAGCCCCCACCTGTGTTCTGCCAGGGGCCACCCTGCCTGAGCTACAAAGCAATCTGAGATGGCTGCTGCTTGTGCCGGGCTGGGAGATTCCCAGGTGAAGCCGAGCTGTGAACCTAGGCTGGCTGCTGCTAGTGCTGGGCTTGGGGCTCAATGAGGCCAGCTGCTGCTTGTTTGAGAGGATTTAGGAAGCTGTGAAGCCTGAGCCAAGACCTGTCATTCATATGGAAAAGCATCTGTTAACAGCTTGGGTGGGCCTGTAAGTTGGGTCGGACAGAGTCTCTGGGGATCTCAGGGTGGGGCAAAGAGTGTCAGCCAGGTGGGTGGAGTCTCAGAGAGGGCACCTGCCTGCCAGCTCTGTGGGGGGAGGGCTCAGAAGAGGGACAGTGGCCTCTGCCGACTTTCCTGTCCGGGAGACAGCTGCCCCCCAGCCCCAGCCGTGATGTCAGCCCCTTCACTCCCTCCCTGGATGCCACGGGTGCCCTTGGAGCTGCTGCCCCGGTGCTGGGGCTCAGAGGAGGGAACCTGAGGGCTGGGTCTGGGGTGCGCCTTCTCAGAGGACCTGCTCTGGACTCCCCAGGCTTCTTCCCCCGACTCAGTCCCCCCTGGTTACTGCAGCCAGAGGCTGTGGAGGCTGATCTCCCTGGCATCCCGGAACCCTGGGCTGGGGGCCTGGTGTGGGGCGGGGACTCCTCGCTCCCAGGATGTCCCTCCCGAGCTTCCATCCACCGCACACGGCTGTGGGACCAGCCTGTTCTGCATCTGCGCCCCTCCTACCAGTCTGCCTGGGTGTGGTTCCCTTGACTCTGTGGTTGTCAGGCTCCCGCTCACCGTGGTTTCTGACGGTCCTGAGTGATGGTCGTTCTACATGTTGTAATTTTAATGTGGTTGTGCAAGAATGGGATCGGGGTTTACCTGTGCCGCCATCTTGACTGGGAATCACTCCTCGTTTTCAAACCAAACTGGTTTATGCCCCTGCGTGTGACAGGAAGAGGAAGTCCGGTGGACCCTTTGGGAGACCGTCTGCGGGACCCCAGAGCCACAGGTAGTCCAGGGCTCCTTCCCTGGGGTGCTGGGCAGTCTCCCGACTCCAAGCCTGCCCTGTGTGGACCACTTGGCCTTGACCTCTGGCTCATGGCTGGGGTTAGCCCCCAGCAGGCACCAGCTGGTGGGCGGGAGGGGATTGAGGGGGGGTTGGGCTGCCCTGGGCCTTGACGGCGGCCCCTTCCTCTTCCACGGCGAGCAGGGCGAGCAGGCTGCACTCGACCTGGGGCCCGGCTCCGAGGGGAGGGCGGGTGTGGGGCTTCACTAAGACGACGTTCGTTTTCAAAACCTGTACATCGTCTTGTAAACTAATGTCACACAAACAGACCTTAAAAGCAGTACTGATCAGAAACTGTTTCCAAAACTAGTTCTTTCTAGGGGGTTGAGAAGTAATGCCTGGGCACATTAAAACCACCTACTGTTGATCATGCAGCCCTTGTCTGTGGCACATGCTGACACACTTTAATCTCCCAGCATTCCTGGTGGCCGGTCACTGGCACAGAGCCCCACAGCACACTCTGTGGGAGCCGCGGCTGCCCCACCCCTGGTGTGTGCCCAGGAGGCTGCAGATGAAAGCCAGCTGCCATGGCTGGTAAACGGGTGCCGGGCAGAGCCCGTCTCGTGTGTCACATGGGGCCCTGAGCACAGTCCTGCTGCTGCACAGCTGGCCTGGGGCGGCTGGTCCCTGGTGCCCCGCGCCCGCCAGCCCTGCCCCCATGGCCCCGGGAGGGACAGCCCCTGCCCAGGGTTCTGGCTCACGTGTGCTCATCACCAGCTTCCTGGAAAAACAAACTCAGTGCCCAGCCACACCCTCTGGCTCTCGAGTGTGTTGCTAGCAGACGTGTTCCCTGCAGAGCGACCCGAGGCTGCAGCCGCCCCACACCCTGCCCTTTCCTGTCTTCATCAGGACAGCCGAGCCGTTGCCCAGGATGGCCTTGTACGTCACTGACCTTCCCAGCTCCCCCGCCGGGCCGGCCAGCGGGGCCCAGCGGGCCTGGCCCCCTGTAGGCTGGGGTGCAAGCCCCCGCACAGCTGCCTGGCACGCCCCGGGGCTGCGAGGCACGGCGGGCTCCTGGCCTGAGCTGCGTGGGCATGGCTGCCAGCCCTCACCTCCCCGCATCCCCAGCACCCCGCATCCCCAAGGCAGGAGGGGCACTCACACTGTCTGGGCAGAGCTGCAAACCCAGGGTGCCTGGGCTCAGGAAACTGCCCACCCTTGGGTGCCCACCCCTCCAAGTGGACGGTGGTGACAGGTCCGCCACCGAGCACATCTCGCTCTGCTGAGGACACTTGGGGACCCGTGATAAACACACAGGGAGTGTCTGCACCCGACGGGCTCTGCAACCGTGCCCACCTGCTGCCTGGCCAAGGACCTGCGGCAGAGTGGGGCGAGGGGAGGAGGCCGTGCGGCTGGGTGGGTCCAGAGGAGATGCCGGTGGCAGACGCGTCCCTGCCGCAGAGCACCGCGCGTCCCCACCAGAGCAGGGAGGCCCGTGCACCGTCGCCCCTTCCGAGGGGCCAGGCGCGGTCGGGCCAGACGCCACAGTCGGGACAGACCCGGTAACGCCGCTGCCCTGCCCTGCCTCGCCCTGCAGGGTTCGAGCCGTGCAAGGGGGACTGGGTGGAGGCCACCTACTGGATCCGGCCGGGCACGTGGAGCAGCGAGGCCCTGCTGGTGAAGCCGCTGCGGTACAAGCGTGTGGACAGGGTAGGCGCTGGCCCGCCCTCAGCCTGCTCTCCCGGGCGCCCTGGAGCCACCGAAGACCCCGGCGTGGTGTCCAGGCTACGTCCTAAGTGGGGCACTTCGTGCCCAAGTCCTGACTGCCTGACTGCGGGCAGCGCAGGCAGTGGGGGATGGGCGTGCGGCCGGGGCCCCGGTGAGGGTGGCGGCGTATGGGGGCCCTGGCTCCAAGGTCCCCACGGCTGGCGTCATTTTTGGGGCATCGCTTCCCCTCCAGGAGCAGGGTTCCCCTCCCCCCACCAGGTTCCCCCTCGCCCGAGGTTCCCCGTCGCCGTCACCTGCAGGGGCCCCGGGCGAGGGAAGGCCACCTGACCCCGCCCGCAGGTGTGCGTTTCCAGCCTCTGGGGGAGGAACGGGGTGATCGACGACAGCGTCTTCTTCACCCTGGACTCCGTGCGGCTCCCGGAGGGGTATGTGCCGCGCAGGCACGACCTGGTCAGCGCCGTGGTGGTGGAGAGCAGCCAGTCCTGCTACCTGTGGCGGGCCCTGTGCGTGACCCCGGTGGCCAGGCGGTAAGGGGGCCTGCGCGGGCCGGGCGGGAAGGGCGACGGTGGCCCATGCGGCTGGGTGAGCGGCTGCCGTCCACACCCTCGTGCCACCGGGGCGGCGGCGGCAGCGGTGGGAAGCGGGCGTCTCCCGCCGGTGTCCGTGGTGACCGCGTCGAGGCCCCGCGCTGCCCCTGGTCTGCCCTGGGCGGTCTCCCTGTCCGGCGGGTTTGTGTCTTGTCCTTCCCTGCGTCGGCATTCATCGGCCTTGGACTCCTCGTGCCTGCGTCCTTCCCACGGCGCCCCAGGGGCCGCAGCTCCGCCCAGCAGGCTGGCGTGGCGGGGGGCTCCCTGCCGCAGACCTCCCTCCTCCACCTGCCTCCCCTCAGCGGGCAGCTCACTGCCTGGCGCCCAGTGACACGTGCATGCCGTCCCCCCCTCACGGAACCTCAGGCTCATTTCCTGCTGCATAATCGAGCCCCAGAACCCAGGGGTGCAGACCGGCTGCCCCTTGGCCTGACTCACCTGGTCCACCCTGTCCAGCAGCAGCCTCAGGCTCGTTCTCGTTTGGACCGCCCCAGTCCTCCCCAGCCCTGACCTCCTGCCCCTCGGTGACCGGCTGACCTAGCTCTCAGAGGCGCCGGGCCCGCTGGGTGCGCATGCACCTGCTGCACACACTGGGCAGGCGCGGCCCGCTGGCTCCTGGCTGTGGCCAGTCCCTACCAGGGCAGCCTCCTCCGTGGCTCCGGGCAGCGGAGTGAGTCAGGGCAGCCAGCCAGAGGGGGTGCTGGCCATCGCTGGCCCAGGGGCTAACCCCAGGCCTGGCCCAGGGTGCTGCTCCCACATTGGCCTCAAACACATGACCTCACAGGGCAAGGGGAGGCCCCGCAGTCTGAGCCCGTGGCGCCATCCGGGCCTCTCTGCAGGGACAGTGCCACTGCCGCTGAGGCCGAGGCTCCGGAAGAGGTCTGCGAGGCCCAGTTACTGAAAGACAAAGGCAACATCGAAGTGACGAGAGCCACCGACTTCGGCACCGTGAAGGAGGGCGGCAGCAGGAGCATGGTGCTCTGCATAGAGTGAGTCCGCGGGGCTGCGCCCGCGGTCCCGGGGGAGCCCCGTGTCACACGCACGGCTGAGCGTGTGGGCGCCCGAGGCCCGCTGCTCGAGCCCCGCCCTCCGTGTGCAGGAACAAGGGAGACGCTCCGCAGCACTTGGTCAGCTGCAGGCTGGCCGGCTGGGACAGGGCCCGGCAGTTCCGGTTCCACACGCTGCGCAGGACCCAGCGCCGCCCACCCGCGCCTGCGGGAGCCGGCCCCGGGAAGGCGGGGGGCGGCGTCCACCCAGCAGACGGCGGCCGGGACGCCCAGGCCCATCGGGCGCCAGAGAGCGGCGTGAGCCACGGTGGCGCCGTCCCCCCAGGTAGACGGGGGCTGGGCTCCTTTGATGCCGCGGGCTCTCGGGTTCCGGACCTGCAGGCGGCCCCAGACCGGGGACAGCTGCCCGCTGTCGGCTGGCTGTGGGCTTCTGCCTGGCCCTGGGCTGGGCCGGGCTGGGCACGTGTGTCCTCCACGCCACCCCCTCAGACACGACTCCCCCCGCCCTGGTCTCCCCTCCAGGGGGCTGTGCCTGCGAAGCCGAGAGCGGGGAGAGAGAGCAGAGCGCCTCGCGGGAGCCGGCGGCCGAGCCTGCGCCCAGCGGGCTCATCCCTCCCGGAGGGAGGGCCCTGCTCGTGGTCGTCTGCGAGGCCAAGTACGCGGCAGCAGGGCCTGCGGGGGTCAGTGCTGGGGACGCTGACACGCTGACCTGAGGGGTCCCCAGGGTGGCCCCTCCAGGTCTGGTGGTGCGAGCTGGACGTGTAGCTCTCTCGGTGGGACCCAGCTCGTAGCCAGAGCACTGGTGGAGACCGTGGCTGGCAGGAGTTGCACCACGTGAGGCCCCGCCCCCGCCCCCCGAGCTGAGGCCCCCACCCCTCGCCTGACCTGTGAGTGACAGGTGACCAGCAGGCCGCCCTCAGCCCCTCGGAGCCGGGCCCCCTCCCCTCCTTGGCCTCCTTGCCCGTGTCCACGCTTCCGCCGCGGCCTGCTGGTCACCTGTCAGCGAGACGCTTGGGCAGCAGGCTTACACCGGCACCTGCTGGTTTAACTGTGAGTCTCTTTAAAACGCGGGCTAATGTGTCCCGGCCGTGACCGGGCCTGGCAGCATCCAACTTCGGTGACACTTACGGCTCCTTCAGCCAGTGGCGTGTGAGGCGGCCACTCTGTGACCCCTGAGACACCGGGACAGTGGGTGTGTGACTGGGGACGGCACTGGGGACGCAGGGTGTCCACGAAGCCCGTAGCGGGAGATGGGGCGGGAAGCAGAGTGGCCGCCGGCGACTCTGGCCGTGGCGGCCACTCTGACGGCAGCGGGAGTGCCGGACGGACATGTGTGTCCGTCTGCCATGGGCTTGCGCGTCCCCGACACGACTGTTCGGGCGGGTGACTTTGTCTTGGAAAAACGCCTGTCGCCCTCTGCCCTGTAAAAGCTGTGACTGAAGTGACAGGTCCTGTGGACCGAGAGGCCCGGCCCCCCTCGTGCGCGCAGTGGGGGCCGCGTTGCGGATGGCACTGACGGAGCCCGCTTGGCCCCCAGGACCGCCGGCCGCTGCAGGGAGCTGCTCCTGCTCTGCTTCTCCGGCTTCCTGATCGGGCGCTTCCTGGAGGTGAGCGTGGTGAGCGCCGAGGAGGCCCTGGTCGCCGCGCGCGAGCCGTTCCTGTGGAGGAAGTCCAGAAGTCCCCAGGCGCCGGCACCCGCGCCCATGAAGTCCACCGTGGTCGTGACCACGCAGAAAAGGTACCGCGGCCCGGCCTGCGCTCGTGGCGCGGGAGCCAGTCGGGGAGGCGGGGTGTGGGCCCTGGGGCGCAGCCCCCCGTGCGTGCGAGGACGCCTGCCCCTCCACCCAGCGGGCCTCCGGTGGCCCTCCCGGACGCTGACGCTTTCCCTCACTCCTGCCACCTCCGGTGTGTCCCGCGGCCCGGCCCCCGAAACAGCCTGGGCCCCACACCGCCCCCCGAGGCACCGGTCGGCGAGGGTCAGCAAACGTGGCCTGTGTGGCCTGTGCGGGCTGTGGCAGCCCCCGAGTGCCGCCTATGTCTGAGGCCGCGGGGCCGGTTGGCTCCCTGGGGCCTGCTGGGGTGCGGCGTCTCGGGGTGGGGGGGGACACTGAGAACGACCTCGCCCTCTTCCAGTGCCGCGCGGCAGGGGGACGGGGGGGGGCCACCCGGTGTAACTGGGCCTTGTCTCGAGGGT
Organism: Phyllostomus discolor; assembly: GCF_004126475.2. Taxonomy (NCBI): domain Eukaryota; kingdom Metazoa; phylum Chordata; class Mammalia; order Chiroptera; family Phyllostomidae; genus Phyllostomus; species Phyllostomus discolor. The sequence goes on from NC_040904.2 coordinate 216,842,147, forward strand.
GCTGCAGGGTGAAAGCCTCTGGAAAGTTCTGTGCCAACAACCTGGTGTGTGGGGACCTGACGGTATTTCGTGGCTTGTCCTGTGCAGTGTGGACACGCGCCCTCAACTGCAGTCACTGGCGGGCTAGCTCGGGGCCACCCCAAACCCTCGGGGACGCGACCACCTCCTTGTGCAGGATTGGAGGGTCCTGAGCCTCCGGGCGCGGGTTGCCCCCTAGCAGGCTTTGACGAGCCATGCTGGGCCTTACAGACGGGCTGGCGGGAGGGAAGTCTGCAGGCAGAGAGTGAAGAGTCCGCTGGCCTTGGGGGCAGGACCGCCGTTGGAGCCCCTGCACTGGGGAGCTGTGTGACCCGGGCTGGTCTCCTACCTCCCTGAGCCTTGATCACGTTCGGAGAGGGATGGGCCCGCCCCCACCTGCCCACGAGGCCTGTGCAGCTGCCGGCACAGCGCGACCGGCAGTGAGGGGCACTGGCCACGGAAGGGCTGTGCCCTGGGGGGGACCCAGAATGCAGGGTGAGGGGTCCGAGTGGCCTGTGGGGGGTCCCCGGGACCGCATCTCTATCTCAGGAGCTCCAGGAGCCCCCGGCTGCAGTCGGTGGCCCACCAGGCAGCCCCCAGCGGCACCTGGCCTGGCCGGAGTGTGGAGGTGACCAGCACAGGGGTCTTACCCCTGGTCCGTCACCTCCGTTGGAGTGTTGACAGCCGTCACTGTGCAGTTCAGAGTGTCCCTAAAACAGGACACTCCTGTCGTCGGGTCAGTGACCCAGCACCTGTCCTGGCTGGCACCCCAGCACCTACACCTGCAGCCCAGCCCCCTTGCGGTCGGCAGCCCCGCACGTCCAGCCGTGTGGTCCCGTGTTCCCACTGAGGACAGGGTTTGTGGCCACCCTGGGCTGTAAGCAGCCCGGTCTGTTCGCTCAGCTCTTCGAGGCCGGGGGCAGAGGGAGCGTTTGAGCCCCGGACCTGCTCGTGTTGGGCAGGGGGTGCTCTCTCCCCTGCCCTCGTTCACGTCTGTAATTGCTACTTTTCTGTCGCCTGCTGACTGTCCCGCTTCCCACGAGCACTTCCCCCGTGGACCGGCGCAGCCTCGCTGCAGCCTGGGGGAAGGGGGCCCCGGTTCTCAGGGGGCGACAGCCCCCCAGGGGCTGCTGGCTCTGGGTCTCCTGGCGCGCCCCTGCCGAGATGCTGAGCTGAAGGAACCCACACGTGCGGTGACCCCTGGGGAACAGGGCAGGAGGCACAGGCCGCGTCCGCTCAGCCTCGAGGGAGCAGGGTCACAGTGGGCGTGTGGCGCCCGTCCTCACTCAGCGCTGGGCGCACCCACATGGTGCCGGCACCCCTGCACCCCCAGCACTGGGACTCCTCTCCTCCCGGTTTCCGTCCCCTGGCCTCGTGGTGCCCTCTCGGACTGGCCACTGCAGTGGCGATGCCCTTCCCGCTGGCGCTCCTCCCAGGCTGGGCGGAGCTCGGGGACATGCCTCCCCAGAGAAGGGACGGCTGAGAGCCAGAGGGCCGCCCAGGGCAGAGCTGCCACGGCTGCGGGAGGCACCACGGGCAGGCTCAGGCCCTGGGGAGCACACGGACAGCTGCGGGAGACTCACGGGCCCGGCCCCAGGGGGTCTCGTGCACCAGGCCCCCTGCCCCTGCCCAGTGGGCTGGAGAGGGCACGGGGAGGCCTGGCAGGAGGAGTAACCATGGGCGCCCCGCTGACGCCCCGTGGGGACCGATGGACTTGAGCCTCGCTCGGTAGGAAAGAGTGGGAGGTCGTGACCTGTCTTGTCCCAGACGCCCGGGTGGTCAGGAATCGCTTCCGACTGTGACTCTGTCTCTCGAGGAACCTGAGGCGCCAGCTTCCGAGTTTCCTCCCCCAGTACCCCATCCCCGACCGGCTGAAGAAGTGCGTGGAGCAGAAGATCGACATCCTGACCTTCCAGCCGCTGCTTGCGGAGGTAGGGGCGTGTCGCGTCCCCCCATGGTGGCCGCCACCCCCGACTTGGCTCACAGCCACCTTTCGTCGAGTGTGCGGTCACCCCGGGTCCCCTGCCGCAGACCTGCGCCGCCGAGCGCGCGGCGTGGCCAGTTCACGGAGGACCTGAGTGTGAGCGCCAACAGCCCAGGTCTGGGGCACAGGCCCCGGGCTCGCCGGTGGCTCGGGGCGCCTCCCGCTTCCCTTTCCCGGCCTTTTTGCGGACGGTGTCGCGGGTGTGACTTGTGCGAGTGCTCTGGACTGGGCAGCGCTGCGTCCTGCTGCCCTACTGCGCGCAGTCAGCTGTCTTCAGGGCCGTCTCAGAGAGCGGGGCCTCCGCTGGCCGCAGAGCCACCCGGCCTCCTCCATGGGCACTCCTGCGGGGAGGGGGGAGCCTCCTCTCTGGGTGCTCGCTGCTGTTGCGTCTGGAAGGGTGCAAGGACGCGGGCACCCGCTGTGCCGCAGTTCCGAGGTCGCGCCCGGCCTGCTTCCTGCCCGCGCTCCTCTGCCCCGAGGAGGCTCTCCCTGCTGCTCGGAGGGCGGCCTCTCGTAGCCGTGTGAGGGTGGTCGGCCGCAGCCTTGCTGTCGTCTCCCTCCCGAGTCTGGGGCCTCTCCGAGCTGCTTCGGCTCCGCGGGCTGGCTGCTCCTCTCGGACCTCGAGGCTCTTTGGCGAGTCCGTCTCCGAACACGCCCCACCCCCGCCCCCGCCCCCGCTTCCGGGGCTCCTCCTCTGTCCTCCCCGTCTCACTTGCATCTGGACGTTTCTGCTGCTGCACCTTCAAGTTCGCTCACTTTCCCTTTTTTTTAAGAGTTGTCATAATTTTATTGTTTTTATTTTTAGAGAGAGGAGAAGGGAGGGACAGAAACATCAGTGTGTGGTTGCCTCTCACACCCCCCTACTGGGGACCTGGCCCACAACCCAGGCCTGTGCCCTGACTGGGAATTGAACCGGTGACCCTTTGGTTCTCAGGCCAGCGCTCAGTCCACTGAGCCACGCCAGCCTGGGCCACGTTTGCTAATTTTCCCTTTTGCACATGTCGCCCCATCCACTGCATGTTTTACGTCAGGTGGTGGTTTCTCTCTGCACGTTCGGTTCGGGTCTTTAACACGCTCCGTCTTTCCTCCGCTGCTTGAACGTGAACGACAGCGGCTTCAAGGCCCTGTCTCCCGAGTGGGTCATGGCGGTTTCCGGTGCTGGGTCCCCTCTGTGTCACGGGCTCCAGTTCCACCACCGTCTGTGCCAGGAGGCCTCGTGCGGCTGCCAGGCGTCCTGGAGCTCACCTTGCCATGCTCACTCCTGGGACAGGGTTGGGCTCCTTGGGAGCAGTGAGACACCCCCGCGCCCTGCAGCTGTGTCGGGCAGGGGCAGAGGGGCCCTCATCGGGGCGGCCGCCCTCCCAGCTCTGCCCAGGCCCTTGACGACACGCTCGGAGCTCAGGCTGCACCTTGCGCGGCCTCTGGGAACTGTCCCCTGGAATCCAGTGGCTCTCCACAGAGGACAGTGTGCCCCAGGGGACACTTTTGGGGTGCCACAACTAGGGTGCTAGTGGCATCTGGTGGGTGGAGGCCAGGGATGTGCTAAATACCCTGTGACTCGCAGGACGCCCCCCGCTGCCTGCCACCCCGGCCCAGAGCGGGGCAGCCTGGTGGCGCCGACCCAGGCGGAGGAGCCCTCGCGGCCTGGTGAGGGCGCTCTCACACCCCGAGCGCTGGCGGGCAGCCCCCTCTGTGCTGCGCTCTCTGCCCCTTGGCTTCCTCGGCCCCCAGGGCCACCGCCTCCCCACCCAGGCCACCCAGCTCTTCCTGGGTTCTTTCCCCATCGCAGGGTCTGCCCACCCCAGGTAGCCGTGGGCCCCAACCCAAGGACGGCTGTCTGGCTGCGAGTCAGCGGTGGGGGCCAGCCCCACCCTGAGCTGCTGCCGGCTTGCCTTGCAGCGCTTGAGCGTGACGAACTACAAGGAGAAGTTCTCAACGCTGCTGTGGCTCGAGGAGATTCACGCGGAGGTGGAGCTGAGAGAGTACAGCATGAGCGGGGTCACCCTGAAGAGGAGCGGGGACCTGCTGGTGCTGGAGGTGCCGGGCCTGGCCGAGAGCCGGCCCTCTCTGTACGCAGGTGGGCGGGGCCGGGGGTCTCAGTGGGCGGTGCTGGTCCCAGCCCCTCGTTCTCCTGGTCTGGGCCAGAGGGTGGCTCAGCCCTCGGGCTGTCCCCAGCGTCTGCTCCCAGCATCTGCCCCCACCACGCGGCCGTCCCTGTCACGGGGCCGGCCCCCTGCTGCGCTGCCATGGCTCACGCCCCGCCCTGTGCCCCCCCCAGGTGACAAGCTGGTCTTGAAAACGCAGGAGTACCACGGCCACGTCGTCGAGTACGTGGGCTACGTGGTGAAGGTAAGCGCTGCTGGGCGGGCACTTCCCGACGGCGGGGTCTCGCCGGGCGGCACCTGGGGTGGCATGCAGCTCGGGGACCGGCGGGGGGTACGTGACGTGAGAGGCAGAGGCAGCATCTGCGGAACCTGCCGCTCTGGCCGGCGGGACGCAGCCCGCTCTCACTCAGGCGTCTGCGCCAGCGCGGCCTCGGGCGCCCCGAGTCTGCTCCCCAAGAGGGGCCTCCAGGCAGGTACCCCCAGCCGACTGCCAGCCCGGAGGCCCCCGTGAGGGCGGGTGTCGGTGTGCCGGGGACGCCCCAGGCAGGGCGCGGGGATCGGTGGTGGGCAGGACGAGCCCACAGGCCGCCCGGCCGGGAGAGCTGAGAACAGCCAGGCCTGCCTGCGGGGGTTGGGCCCGAGCGCCGGAGAGCCGGGCTCTCGGGAGAGGCCTCGAGGCACCTCCCTCCTGCCCACTGTGTCCTGGGCCCGTGCACAGGCCACACCGTCCCCCCTGCCCAGCTCAGCACGCACCTCTCTCTCCCTCGGACACACGGCAGGTGCGCTGGGCGGGGCAGGTCCCCGCTGGAGACGGGCCAGGCCGCAGGGCTGGGGTGAGGGTGCGTCTCCAGGAGTCGGGGGGGGGGGGTCAGGGGGGCCGCTCCTGAGGGGCGTCCGCGCCAGGGGGCCGCCTCGTCGTCGCTGTGTGACTTGAGGCTCGCTCACTTCCGCCTTCCAGCCCTGGGGACCCCGCCCCGCTTCTGGGTGCTCCTGCGGGTGGCGGAGCCCGCGTGTGGCGTCCTCTCCCCACCCCAGGGACGCGCCCCCGCGTCTCAGCCGTCTCGGTCCCGTCTCAGTCTGGGGAGGCGGGGGCTCCTGCCGGGGGGTGGTCCCAGCCCCCGGACCCTGCCACGCAGCGCCCGGTGCCCCCAGCCTGGAGCCCGGCCGTGGGAGGGCCTCCCCCTCTCCCGCACGCCGCCGCACAAGTGCTGTCCTCCCTGCTGGTCCGAACCGCTGTCCACGGGGCCTCCCTGTGGCCGGTGGGTCCCCGCCCCCAGAACAGAGCCGGCCCCCGGAGGCTGGGAGGGGCGGCCTGGGACACCTGGGCACGGGGCCTGTGGGCCTGGGGTGGGCGGCCTCATCCTTTGTCCTTACACCACACTGCCGCTCAGATCTGTGGGACGAGCGTGTCAGGACGTGCCGCAGGCACAGAAGACCGTCCCGAGGAACCGCGTGCCGGCGGGGGAAACCAGACCGTCTGCTTCTCCTTTAGATTCACGAAGAGGACGTGACCCTCAAGCTGAACCCGGAGTTCGAGCAAGCGTACAACTTCGAGCCCATGGACGTGGAGTTCACGTACAACAGGTGGGCCTCCCCCGAGGCAGGCCTGGACGCCGGAGGAGCGGAGGAGGACGCCGTGGGGGTCTGGCCAGGAGGTGGCGCGCTCGGCGGGGAAGTGCCTGGCCGGGGGGGGGGGTCCGTGTTTCAGTCGCTTGCCTGTGGAGCTTGCAGAGCGCAGGTCCTCACACTAGTCCTTTCTCGCTGTGCTTCTCGCAAATGTTCCCTCAGGGTGGGGCGTGTGGTCTTATTGTTTGTGGTACGGCCTTTTGAGGAGCAGAAGTTCTTAAGTTCAGTTGAACAGCTTTTTCTTTCACGAGTCACACTTGTGGTGACGTGCTTAAGAAATCCACCTCGTGCAATATCACCAAACACTTTCTTCTGTGTTTTCTCCTAAAATCCTGCAGCTTTAAGTTTTACGTTTAGGGCTGTGACCTATTTTGAGTTAACTTTCGCAAATGCTGCAACGGTGGAGGGCCGCTAATGGGGGACACAAGGGGCATGGCCACCCCGTCCCGGCACCAGTGGTTGGGAACGCTGGCGTCTCCCTCCCTCCAAGCGGGTCCTTGCGGCTCTCTGGAAGCTCTGCGCCCGCGGGTGCGCCTGCCCCCAGCTCCTCGTGTGTCTGGGATCAGGTAGCTGAGGGCCCCCAGGCCGGTTTGCCGGGCTGTGCGGCTGCTCCGCTCTGCCTCCTGCGAGGCCCGGGCCTGAGGAGCCGCGGGAACCGAGGTGTCTGTTCGCGGTGGGGCAGCGAGAGCCGCCGGGGCCCGGTCGGGAGGAGCTGGAGCCCTGGTCTGCGGACAGTGTTAGGCACCGGTGGGCGTGGGGGGTGTGCCCTCCGTGCCCTTCGAGACGCCGTGTGGGTTTTGCTCCTCAGTCTCTTGAGATGGTCAGTCGCATGACTGGAACACGCCCCCTTCCCATGGCGCGACTGCCTGTCCCGTGTCGCTGTGCCTGGTTTGCCAGAGTTCTACTTACGTTTGCATCTGTGCTGTTGAGGTGTGTTGGTTGCAGCTTCCTGAACTGCCCTTTTCTGATCTGGGTACCGAGGCAACAGCGCTGGCCTCGCAGTAGGTTGGACAGTGCCACCTCCGGTTCCATCCCCGGGACAGTCTATGGGGACGGGGCTGGCCCGGGAGGCGCCAGGTCTGGGGTTTTCTCAGGGAAGCTCCCTGCCTCTCCCTGCAGTCTCTCCCGTGGGTGCCGGCTGCTCGGCCAGCAGGGGGCACTCTGGGGTGCTGGTCGCAGGAGCCGTGGTCCCCCTCTGCGTGTGTGCGACCCCCCACACCCCACCGTCTAATCCGTTGGCACGAGGTCCTTCCTGCTATTTATTCCTTTCGGTGTGTGGGGGGGTCTGAGCTGGGTCCCCGTCGGGTCTGACACTGGCGTTTGGTTCTCCTCTTCCCCTCGTTCGTCTGGCTGGAGGTCGGCCTTCTCCGGCACGTCTCTGCCGCACCGACTTCTGCTCTTTTTTATTCTTTAGAGATTTCACTTGTTTATCTTCAGAGAGAGGGGAAAGGAGAGAGAGGGAGAGAAACATCAGTGTGTGGTTGCCTCTCACATGCCCCCTGCTGGGGACCTGGCCTGCAGCCCAGGCGTGCGCCCTGACTGGGGATCGGACAAATGACCCTTCGGTTCTCAGGCCGGCGCTCCATCTGCTGAGCCGCACCAGCCAGGGCTAAGTTATGTCTTTTCAGCCTGTTGATGAGTTGAAGCACTTCAGCTCGCTAACATCGTATCAAATCCTTCTCCTGTCCCCAGAATGAAAAGCACGGTTGTATTTTTATTTTGGGGAACCCTCCTCTAGTGTATCTCTGGCCACTGGAGGGGCAGGGCTGGCTGCTGCTGGTGGGTTGCCCGGCTCTCTCGGCGCGGCCTCTGGCGTCTCCCCCTTGCACAGACGCGTGAGCGGTCCTCCCCGGGAGGGCCGGGCTGAGCCCTCTCCCTGCTCCTTCCGCGTCCCTCTGTCTGCGTCAGGTGTCTGTCTGTCTGTCTGTCCGTCTGTCTCAGAGTGGGTCCTCGGAGCGCCGCTCCTCTCTGGCGGGTCTCACCGTGGGGTCGGGTGCGTCCGGGCAGCGTGCGGACGACCTCGTCGGAGGGACAGAGCGGGGCCTCCCGCCGGGGCCTCCTGCCGGGACGCTCGGGCACACGTCGGGGGTGGGCCCCGCACCCACTCTCAGGACTGTGTGCTGTGAGGGGTCCCCTCCTCCCTGGGAGCCTCGCCCTGCACCCCGTTGTCACCCAGGGGAGAAGGGCTGGGTGGTCCTCAGGTGCCGGGGCCTGAACTTGGCGGAAGTGTGGGTGTGGCCCGGGCTCAGCGACGCTGTGGCTCGGCCCTCGCTGGCCTGCGGCCCGGCGCCCGGGCTGGCCGTCCTCCCTCCCTCCTGCTCTGGGGCGTCGGTCACCGTGTCTCCTTGGAGGGGGCTTTATTTCTTCACTCCCCACACTCTCCCTTGTGTTAGAAAGTGCAGCGGGAGGCCCCCACTGGTGCCCTGTGCCGAGCCCTCGTCACCAGACCGAGACCTGACCTACCTGTAGCGTCGGCCCCTCTGGGGAGGGAGCCCCCGGTCCGTCAGGGACCCCGGCAGTGCCCTGCATGCCGCGCCCCCAGAGGAGGGGCCTCACTGTGCCAGCTTCCCCCGGGACGATGTCCCTCCCCTCCCTCTGCCTGAGGCAGTGCCTTTCCATGCAGACCCGACCCCCTGGCCGCCTGCCCGCTGCACTGGACGCTGCCCGGTGCGCGTCCCTCGTTGCTCAGGTGGGCTCCTGAGACCTTCCACACGCCGCAGCGGTCCAAGCGCGTCCCCGACCCTTCGTGCGTGCCAGTCCTGTCCCCACCCGTCCCCTCCCTCTGCTAAGACAGGAACGTTCCGGGAGAGGAGGGGGTCCCTGCTGCCCCGACTCGTGACGCTGGGCCTTCTCTCCCGGACGCCCGGCGGCGACATGTGCTGCACGGAAAGGCCGTGGTGCCCCCTTCGGCCCGCCAGGCCCCGCACCTGGGAGCCCTGGGAGCCCTGGCTCTCGCGGGGCCTCTGCAAGTACCGTGCAGCGGCTGCGCTGGCCGGGACGTGGACCCGGACGTCCGTGACCGAGTCGCTCTGCTGTCTGCCTCTGCAGGACCACCAGCCGCCGGTGCCACTTCGCGCTCGAGCAGGCCGTCCACTTGGGGGTGAAAGGTACGCCGCCGCGGGGGGGGGGGGGGGGCTGCGCCCGGGGTTCTCAGACGCCCCGTGTGCGCGTCCCGCACGCGGCTCGTCCCCTCTCCGAGGATCCCTCCTCGGTGCTGATGGTGCCGACGCGGAGACGGGCGCGGCTCCCACCGTACAGCTCATGCAGGGCCGCGCCCGCGGGGCGGGGCTGGGGCTGGGGGGGGGGGCCGTGAATGGTTCGGGGCGACGCGAGCGTTCAGGCTGCTTCTGTCCGTCTTTTTAAAGGTTTTCAGTAACGTCTGCTCGGTTCCCTCTCCCTGTTTAAAGTGTTGTTTCCGGAAGAAGTCATCCTGCAGTCTCCCCAAGTGACAGGCGGTTGGAACCACGCCCAGGACCCCGGAGACGACGGGCCGCCCGCCCACCAGGTGCGGCTGCTCGACGCACATATGCGACTCCGAGCGACGGGCACGGGGTGGGGGGGTCCCAGACACCCCGAGTCACGGTGAGAGCGAGACGGGGCGCCAGCCAGAGGGAGTCCAGCTCGCGGTGCCTGTGCGTCCCGACGGGCCGCCTGCCCGGCCGCCTGCGCTGAGGAGGGGTGCAGGGGCGCAGGCCCAGCACAGGGCCCGCATGCGTCGACCCCGCGAGCGTCTGAGGGTGTTCCAGTTTTCACGCGTGCAGCCGGGTCGCCATGAGCAGTCACGTGGCGCCTGCTCTGTGCCAGGCGCGGTCGGAGGCTCTGCGTGTAGTCCCACACGCATAACAGGAGTGGTCTTGTTTGACCTTCAACTCCGGTGCTGAACTTGTGTCTAGCACTCGGAAACCCTTCTGCCGTTCCCTACCCCTGTTCACAGATGCAGACGCCGCCCGGGGGCCTCCACCCACAGCACCTGCCGTGCCCGGCGTCGTTGGCTGGACGCCGCAGGGCGTCGCCCTGGCCCTGCCCCACGGCTGTTCTGGGGGACGCGTCCCCGTGGGCCGCGTCTTCACGCTCTGAAGTGCAGAGCAGTGGGTGTCCGAGGACTGGCCGGGCTACGGGGGGACCGGAGCCTCAGACACCAAACCCCTGGGACCGTGGGGCAGCACCGCCTGAGGGAAGGAGCAAATGAGGGTGCTCGTGCTGGGCCCGGTCACAGCCCTCAGAGGAGCCCAGGAGAGCTGGGCTGAGGTCACAGGGCAGCGAGCACTTCTGGGGTCCACAGAGCACCCCCCTCCTCGTTTTCCACTAAGGACTCAGCAGTGCTGGCTCCTTGCCCAGCTGGCGGGTCCTCGGCCTCCCGCACGCAGGGACGCGGGAGCAGCTGCCACCCGGCCTGGCAGGGCCGCCGTGCAGGAGCTGTGGGTCACCTGTAGCTCCGGTGCCGCTGCCGAGGGGCCTCCTGCTGGGCCCCCCACCTCTCGGGGGCTGGAGGTGCCCTCCCCTCTGCGGCTCTCCCTCGTGGGGGTGGGGGTTCAGCAGGAGGCACGTACACACCGAGTCAGAGGAAAGCTGTTGTTTGGCGTCCTTGTCACGCTTACGTTTATTTGTAAAAGATAGTTCAAACACAAACAGGCTTTTCGGGAGGAGTTCCGGCCAATATGGGAGCGTAGTAGAACCCTTCACTTCCTCACACAGCCGATCTAAAGTCAATAAACAACCAAAAACGCCAGAAAATCAAACTGCACGGAACTCCCAACAACCAAGGAATTAAAGAAAAAATCAACCAGAGCAACCAGACCAGTACGGTGGACCCCACGGGGCGGGCGGACTCAGAAAAACCGCGGCCAGGCGGCTGGGGGGCGGGGCTGACCATCTGGCGGGGCAGAGCTGCTCCATGGGGACTGACTTCGGGGAAACCGAGGCTCGGGGCTGCCTGTGGGCTCGGCTGGGGCTGCCGCGGCGACAGGCACTTCCAGTCTGAGCAAGAGTCTGCTGGAGAGAGCCCCGCAGGTGGGCTGCCCCGTCCCTCCCTGGCCCCTCCCCCACAGGCGGTGCAGCAGGGAGGGCTGCCCCGCCCTGGTGAGTGCCCAAGGCCCGCCCCTTACACCTTAGCGGATGCGCTAGGACAGAGAAATACAGTATGGTCCAAATGAAAGGACACGGCAGCACCTCGGAACTGAGCAATGAGGAGATTGCCAACCCATCTGATGGAGAATGTAAAGCTCTGGTAATCAAAATGCTCACAGAACTGATTGAGCTTCGTCAAAAAATGAAAGAACAAATGAAAGATACCCAAAATGAAATAAAGCAAAATATTCAGGGAACCAACAGTGACAAGAAGGAAAGCGGGATTCGAAGCAATGATTTGGAACAAAAGGAAGAAATAAACATCCAACTGGATCAGAACAAAGAAACAAGAATCCAAAAAAAAATGCAGAGGCTGAGGACTCTGGGACAACCTGGAACATTCTAACGTCCGAATCACAGGGGTGCCAGAAGGAGAAGAACAACAGCAAGAAGTTGAAAACGTATTTGAATGAATAATGAAGGAGATCTTCCCCAGTCTGGCAAAGGAAATAGACTTCCAGGAAGTCCAGGAAGCTCAGAGTCCCAAAGAAGTTGGACTCAAGGAGGAACACACCAAGGCACATCATAATTACATTAGCCAAGATGAAAGAGGAGAGAATCTTAAAAGCCCCAAGAGAAAAGGAGACAGTCACCTACAAAGGAGTTCCCATCAGACTGTCAGCTGATTTCTCGAAAGAGACCTTGCAGGCAAGAAGGGGCTGAAAAGAAGTATTCCAAGTCACGAAAGACAAGGACCTGCATCCAAGATTGCTCTATCCAGGAAAACTATCATTTAGAATGGAAGGGCAGATAAAGTGCTTCTCAGATAAGGTCAAGTTCAAGGATTCCATCGTTACCAAGCCCTGATTATATGAAATGTTAAAGGGACTTATCTAAGAAAAAGATCAAAAATATGAACGATAAAGTGACAATAAGCTCGCAACTATTAACAAATGAACCTAAAAAAAAAAACAAAAGAAAAACAATGAAAACAAAAACTAAGCAAACAACTAGAACAGGAACAGAATCACAGAAATAGAGATCACATGGAGGGATTTCAGTGGGGAGGGAGGACTGGGGGGGGAAGGTACAGGGAAGAAGCATAATTAGACATAAAATAGACGGGGAGAGATAAAAAATGGTGCAGGAAACAGAGGATTCAAAGAACTTATGTGTACAATCCATGGACATGAACTAAGTAGGGGGAATGCTAGATGGTTAGGGGAGTATGGTCGGGGGTGTAAAGGGGGGAAAATGGGGAAAACTGTAATAGCATAATCAGTAAAAAGTTCTTAAAAAAGGAAAAAAAAAACAGACTTTTCGGTAGCTTCTCATCAGATACCTATAGTTTCCTCTGACGTGGGGCGTGCGCCCCGTGACCCGCCAGGGGCCGCCCTGCCGCCGAGGACACCGCCCGTGTTCTCTCTGTGAACCGGGCCCGTGTGAACACACAGCTCGCTCTCACGCTCTTGTTTGGGTGCTTGTTTCTAGAACAGGAAAGCCGTGAAGGACCAGCTGAAGCCCGCCGCCGACACAGGGCCAGTGGGTGCCCAGGACACGCTGGGGCCGGCGGCCTTCGCCGCGGGGATGAGCCGCCTGGGTGCGTGTGGTCCTGCCGGAGGGGCTGGGACAGCGGGGTGACTGGGGCGGGCGGGCCGCACATGCCGGCTCGGCTGGGGGGACTCAGGGCGGCGGGCGGTCGGGCATCGCAGGCGGGGCTGCCAGGAAGGGGGGAGGACGGTGGGCGCCCCGTGTTCGCTCCGTCCGGGGCGGCGCAGGCATGGCCAGAAGCGCCGTCACCGCCACCGCCACCTCGGGAGCGAACACAGGACGCCCACCGTCCTCGCTCCTCTGCTCCGACCAGGCGGCGAGGCGCGGGCCCCGGAGGCCAGGGAGGAGGAGTTCTTCAACCCGCTGCTCAACGAGAACCAGAGGCTGGCCGTGCGGAGGATCCTCAGCGGGGACTGCCGCCCCCTCCCGTACATCCTCTTCGGGCCTCCGGGCACCGGGAAGACGGTGACCATCATCGAGGCCGTGCTGCAGGTGACGGCAGGAGGCCACGCGGCTGGCAGCGCGCACACACGCTCCGCAGTGCGCGTGTCAGGGACCCTGTGTTGCTTACGCTGCAGCATCAGAAAGAGCTGGAAACCCCGGGTCCCTCGGGTGTAGCCGGTCGGCCTGTGCGGGTGTGGAAGCCTGTCCGGTGGGGAGGGGGTGTCGCTTGTTCTGGGAGGAGCGAGCCGGGCGGCCCACCGTGGAGCCCTGCAGAAGGGGGTCCCGGCACAGTGGCTGCGGTGTGGTCCACAGATGTCTGCTGTCCCCACCTACGTCACAGTTGAGTGCGTGGACACACTGTGCGCCTCGTGTTTCTGCACCGCTCGGGCCTCAGCTCAATGAGCATTTGCGGCTCCCCCAGCAGCCCTCCTGGGGGCGGGGGGTGGTTCGGGCCCTGGGGTGCCGAGCTCTCGCACCGCCCTCAGGCGTGTGGGCGTCCCCGCCCTGAGCCCAGCCCCTGCTGACTGTCTCGCCCCCCCCCTGCCCTGCCCCCCGCCCCCCCCAAGGTGTACCACGCCCTGCCGGACAGCCGCATCCTGGTGTGCGCGCCCTCCAACAGCGCCGCCGACCTCGTGTGTCTGCGGCTGCACGAGAGCCGGCTGCTGCAGCCGGGCACCATGGTCCGCGTGAACGCCACCTGCCGGCTGGAGGAGGTGAGCTCCGCCGCGGCCGCCCGGCCGTCCCTGCCCCCGTGCCCGGCTGCTCCTGAGCAGCGGTCCTGGCCGGGGCCTCGCGGCTCCGCTCCCCGCAGCCGCCTCCTTGCCCGCTCCCTGCCAGAGTCGCCCTCTCCGGCCCCGTTCTGCTGGCTCGGGCGCCTTGCTTGCAGGTTGGAGTCCTTTCAGCCAAAGTGACCGGGCCAAGGAGCGAGGGGCGTCGCTCTGTGGGGGTCAGAGGGCGCTGCAAGGTCACATGTTACGTTCAGAGCTCTGGAGCCCACAGATGGGGGCTACGCTGGTGTGAAGAGATAAATATTCTTTGAAGACTATTTGTTTTTAGAGAAAAAGAGGGAGAAAAACATCAATGTGTGGTTGCCTCTTGAGCGCCCCCTACTGGGGACCTGGCTGGGAATGGAACTGGCGACCCTTTGGTCTGCAGGCCGGGACTCAATCCACTGAGCCACAGCAGTTGGGCTGGAAAGATATTTTGATTTAGGAAAACAATCTCAAATCATTGCTGAGCCATAACTAAGACGTAGAACAGAATTATCTTAGAGCTCCTTCCAGCTTTGTGACTGTGTCCAGTTGAAAGACACTCGGTAGCCTGACAGCAGACTGCCCCCCAGACGGTCATCGAGGCCATCAAGGCGTACTGCAAGGACGGGGAGGACATCTGGAAGGCCTCCCGCTTCCGGATCATCATCACCACCTGCAGCAGCGCCGGGCTCTTCTACCAGATCGGGGTTCGGTGAGCGGCAGGGCGGGCAGGGCAGCAGGCCAGGGCGGCGCCCCGGGGAGGGGAAGCTTGTGTGGACACCCCCGAGGGGGCGGGCCCAGAGGCTGCTGGGAGGGCAGTGGCAGAGGAGGCCCAGACAAGAGGCAGGGACGACCCGGTTCTGGGGGGGGTGGGGGGGCCCAAGGAGGCCGCAGCAGGAGCGCCACACGGGGATGGGGCCACAGCTGCAGGAAGCCCAGCGGCTGTGGATGAGGACCGTGCTGCCCCACAGAAGGCCTGTGAGCCGAGGTGGGGTGGCCGGCCGTCTGGCGTCCCTGCCCCGCGCTGGAAGAAGCGCTGTTTTGTGCCACACGTGAAATGCATTGCGACACAGAATCACAGAAAACCTCACCGTGTTTTAAGTAAACTTAGGGCTTCGTCCTGGGCCACAGGATGCGGGACCCCCGTTCTGAAGCCCGCGTGTCGTGTTCAGAGGAAAACACGTGAGGCCGGCCCCTGCAGCAGGCGCCGGACACGGTGGAAAACGAAAGCGTGCTGCCCTCGTCCGTGTGGGGTGTGTGGGGCCTGTGGGTGCTTCTGTGCAGGGGCAGCCCCAGACACCCAAATTCAGGCCTCGCATCTGAGTGGACTGATGGACAGAGCTGCCCCCCAGGCTCCCAGGAGCGGACCCCACGCTGGGGCCTCCGACTCATGGGCTGGGGCTCCTGGAGCCCCAGCTCGGGCCAAGGTTGTCCTGGCGGCTGTGGCTCTGGGTGTCGTGCCCGGCTGCCAGTCTCCATGGCCGCCCCCGGGGTGGAGAGCGTGAGTCCCAGGCAATGGCAGGCAGAGGTGGCATCACTGGTGTGGGAGGGTCATTCAGAGCCCTGCCATGGCCAGCTCTGTCGCATTCCGCCTGCCACGGTGGAAACCGAGGCCCAGAGAGGGGATGGGACGCCCCCGCCACCCAGCTGCTGGGCAGCGAGGCTGGGACTCGGTTGGGCCTGTGTCCACGGCGGGCGGGTGGGCAGTCCCAGCCGGCCCCCGGGGACTCGGACAGCGGTGACCTCTGAGGTCTTTGGCTCCAGAGTCGGACACTTCACGCACGTGTTCGTGGACGAGGCCGGACAGGCCAGCGAGCCGGAGTGCCTCATCCCCCTGGGGCTGGTGTCGGACGTCGGCGGCCAGGTGAGGCGCCAGCCCGCCCGTCCCCCTGCAGGGACGCAGCCTCGCTGGGGGGGCCATGTCCAGGCCCAGGGGCTACACTCCTGCATCCCGGCCACCCGCAGCCCTCCCGCGCCGCGGCCGGCGCTGTGTGCGGCCGCCCAGCGAGTGCCCGTCCTGTGTCCCAGATCGTCCTGGCCGGGGACCCCATGCAGCTTGGGCCGGTCATCAAGTCCCGGCTGGCCATGGCCTACGGGCTGAACGTGTCCCTGCTGGAGAGACTCATGTCCCGGCCGGTGTACCTGAGGGACGAAGACGCCTTCGGTGCCTGTGGCGCCTACAACCCCTTGCTGGTGAGCTGGGCCCCCAGCCCAGACGGGGTGCGGGTCCCTGAGGGGGTGGCAGAGGCGGGCCCAGTGTGTCCTGGGTTCCCAGCCAGCCCGGGACCACTGGGCAGCCTGCACTTCTTGGACCCAGGGGGCCTGTTCCCGGGGCCCCTGCCGTGCAACACGGCTGAGCTTGACCACCGAGCAGGAGATGACGTCAGGGGCAGGTCACCCCTCTGGACAGGAGCGGGGGCGTGGGAGGCATGTGCCCCTGAACCTCAAGCCGGGCTCAGCGGGGGCAGCACAGGCCTCCGGTGCCTGCCGGCCACACGGCCAGGCCTGCTCCCTGTTTCCCTGACAGTCCCTCTTTCTGTCACAACTCGGCCTGTTCCGAAAGTGGCCTGAGGTGCCGGGGTCGCTTTCTCCTCGGGTGGCACACGAGAGGCGGGGGGGGGGGGGGGGGGGCTGGGTGGCGGGGTCTTGTCTTCTGCCCCTCGCAGGGCCTGGGGTGCAGGCTGACTGGGGCCCGGCCCCACCGCCCCGCCCCGCCCCGCAGGTGACGAAGCTGGTGAAGAACTACCGGTCGCACGCCGCCCTGCTGGCCCTGCCCTCCCGGCTGTTCTACCACAAGGAGCTGGAGGTCTGCGCGGACCCCGAGGTGGCGGCCTCCCTGGGGGGCTGGGAGAGGCTGCCCAGGAAGGGCTTCCCGCTGCTCTTCCACGGCGTCAGGGTGAGCCGGGGCTGCCGAGGCCGGGACGCCGGCTGCAAGCTGGGGGGGGGGGCGGGGTGCGCCGCGTGGGCCCGTGGCCTCGGCGCTAGAGGGGCGCAGTGGGGCAGAGCGGCTGCGGCTCATCCCCCCGTGGGAGCACCCGCGGGTGCTGTCAGAAACCCATGGCCAGGCCAGGCTGTTGTGGCTCGGTCCTCCCAGAAGCCCAGAGGCCCCTGGTGTCCCCGTCAGGGAGCAGGAGGCTGCCGATCAGCCATCCTCGCCCTCCCCTCGTCTCTCAAGGGAGAGGAAGGTAACCCTTTAGAGCAGTAAAGCCCCGCAGCCAGACGGGTCCGTCTGAGTGGACGTGTGAGGACAGACCAGAAAACGTGCCCTCCCCGTCGAGGACGCGGGGCCCACGAGTGTCTTTGGAACGGTCTGTGGGGGGCTCTGCTGCTCAGCTCCTCCGCCCCGACCGCAGCCGCGTCCGCCGTGGGGGCCTGGGCGCGGTGTCCGGTCAGCATTCCCCTCACCAGTACTCCCTCCTCGAGGGTCCGACGGCCTTGCCCCCCCCCCCCCCCCCCCCCGTCGGCCGCTGTGCCGTGGGGCACATGCCGCTGGCGGCTGTTCACCTCCCTCGGTGCTGCTGGGCGTCCCGCGCTGCGTCACGAGTCGGTTTAGGCTCCACGTGGACACGCCCTGGCCGCGGGGCTCGGCGGTAGGAGAGTCCCCCTGCCCCCCAGAAGGTCGCAGGTTCCCTCCCCGGTCAGGGCACGTGCCGGGTTGTGGGTTCAGTCCTCGTTGGGGCGCAGCCGACCGGTGTTTCTCTCCCTCTCACCTCCCCTTCCCCTCCCTCTGAAGTCAGTAAACTGATCCCAGGTGAGGATCAAGTTAATTAGAATAGTAAGTCCACCTGGTGAGATACTAATTTCCCCTTCCTCTTCCTCACTATCTGGTATCTCTTTGTCCTCTCTTTTTATTCTGTATCGTTTTACTTTGGATAGTTATTTTAAGCAGCTAAGGTTTTTTTTTTAACGTTTATTTATTTTTAGAGAGAGGGAAAAGGAGGGAGAAAGAGAGGGAGAGAAACATCACTGTGTGGTTGCCTCTCATGTGTGCCCCCCACTGGGGACCTGGCCCACAACCCGGGCTTGTGCCCTGACTGGGAATTGAACCAGTGACCCCTCGGTTCACAGGCCAGCACTCAGTCCACTGGGCCACACCAGCCGGGGCAAAGCAGCTAGTTTTCCTGTTTGTTCCCGTCTAAGAGTCTGTCTGTAATGAGCTCAGCCCCTCGGACCTCCAGGTTCCGCCTCCACCTCCATCCCCCCTTTGCTGGCTGTCTCCTCCTGCCCCACGTCTGTGTGGTTCCTCTGGAGGGCGTGCGCCGCTCCCTCCTCGGGGAGCAGCTGCTGCCCGGGGCTTCCGGCGCGCTCACCCCCTCGGCTGTCTGGCCCCGTCCCTCAGAGCCCAGGGCTGAGGCACCTCCCCCCGAGAGCCCACCTCCCGGGGGCCAGCGCCCTCCTACCGCTCTGCCGGACAACCGCTCGAGGCTGCGGTGAGACGCCCACAGCGTGAGGCGGGCTGCACGGGCCCTTTCCGGTGCAGAGCTCAGCAGTCTGCCGTGGGTTTCAGAACCCTGCCCCCACAAACGAACTGCCCCAGCACACCCCAGCCCGGCCCCCTGCACCACCGGCCGCCTCTGTCTGCTCGGCTGACTCCCGCGGGGCCTCGAGTCGGTGAGGCCACGCAGTGCCCGGGCTCTGCGCCCCGCGCCGCTGAGCACAGCCGGTCTGCGCGTCCGGCTGCAGGGTGAGCAGTGCCCGCCGCGTGGACGGGCTCCTCCCGCTCCACGGTCGCTGTGAGCCGGGTGCCGGTCTGTGTGGGCCCCGCACTCGGGTCCTTCAGGCAAACACCCGGCAGGAAACGCCGGGTCGCACGGTCTTCCTGCTCTAAGGTTCCGAGGGAGCCGCACACGGCTCTCCGCTCTCCACGGCTCCTGCGCCGTCTCACCCTCCCGTCAGCCGTGCGCAGGCGCGGCTCCCCCACGTCCTCGCCGGCCGGGGGCTTCGGCACCGGTGACTGGAGCCGTCCTGGTGGGCGTCAGCCGAGCCCCCAGGGTTGGGCTTGCGCCTCCCCGACACGCAGTGGGGCCCGGGATGGTGGCAGGCCTGCAGTTCGGACTCAGGGAGGCCACACGCTCACACACCTGGGGGCGGCCCGAGTGAGGGGTGGGGTCAGCCCGAGGGCCCCACCTGCCGCACGGGCCCCCGCTGGCCTCTGCCTCCTCGGCCGTGCTCTCGGCTCCCCCTCGTGGCTCCCAGGCCTCTGTTCCTT
This sequence comes from Phyllostomus discolor, assembly GCF_004126475.2. NCBI lineage: Eukaryota > Metazoa > Chordata > Mammalia > Chiroptera > Phyllostomidae > Phyllostomus > Phyllostomus discolor. The sequence goes on from NC_040904.2 coordinate 216,860,903, forward strand.
CCCAGCGTGCACACCCTCCCTGTGTCCCTGTCCGGCCCCACAGGACACGCCCCCGTCCTTGTCCTCATGGCACCGGTGCAGCTGTGACGGTTCCACGGCCCGTGCCACCCCCGCTCGGTTCCCAGTCCCTGCTCTGCGCCCGTTCACGGCCCCGGACGGGCGTTTTGTGGCCAGAGAGACCTGTGCCGACCCGCCTCTCTCCCGCCGCAGGGCAGCGAGGCACGTGAGGGGCGGAGCCCGTCCTGGTTCAACCCGGCCGAGGCCGTCCAGGTGCTGCGCTACTGCTGCCTCCTCGCCAGGAGCCTCTCCAGCCAGGTGTCCCCACAGGACATCGGCGTGATCACGCCCTACCGCAAGCAGGTGGGGCCCTGCTCCCGGGCGGTCCTCGGTGCGTCCTTGTGCCCGGGGGCCAGCAGGGACCAGGGAGCACAGACAGGGTCCCGTGGCGCCAGGTCCCTCGCCCCGTCCCCAGCCTGTCCCTGGGCCGGCCGCACCCCCATGTCCTGGGGCTGGGAGCCCCCGGGGAGGCAGGGGCTGCCCTGATGAGAGCTGAGCCCCCCGCCCGCACACTCCGCCCGAGGTCCGGTTCGGTTCTGCCCGCGATGGTGGAATTGAGAGGCGGCACCGCTCACTGGGTCGCCCTCCGCACGTCCTGGAGGGTCGGGCTGTGAAGCCTCGTCATGGTCCGCGTTGTTACCTGCTTCGAAGGTGGAGAAGATCAAGATCCTGCTGAGAAACGTGGACCTGACGGACATAAAGGTCGGGTCGGTGGAGGAGTTCCAGGGACAAGAGCACTTGGTCATCATCATCTCCACCGTAGGTGGCCCTGCCCCTCGTGGGGCAGCAGAGTCTGGGGTTGCCTGCGCATTGGCGGGTCCGCGGCCCACGCGGGTAGAAAGGGCGGGTGGAAAGGGTGTGGGCTCGGGGCCTGCAGGGAGGTGCCCTCACAGCCACCCAGGGGTCAGCCCACCGCAGGGAGGGGGCAGGACCGGGCAGGCAGGGACGCGGTGGGGGGCGAGCAGCAGGCGGGCGGAGGCGCCGCGTGGGCGGGGTCAGGGGCCACGGCCCCCAGGGAAGCCGAGTCCCCTCTCCGACCTCCGTCTCCGCCCGTAAAGGGCCCTGCCCAGCAGAGCGCCACCCGCAGGTGAGGCGGAGCAGCCGGCCCCGCTGCTCAGACTCCACCTCCTCCCCCCAGTTTTTGTTTTTAAACCGGAAGTGGGGCTCACCAATGTTTAATGTTTCTAAATGTTTCAAGGGTTTCTGTCCGCGACAAAAAATCTTGAAACGTCGTTTTTCTTCTCCTTTGTGTTTCCAGGTACGATCGAATGAAGATGAATTTGAAGACGACAGGTATTTCCTGGGTTTCCTGTCCAACTCCAAGAGATTCAACGTCGCCGTCACCCGACCCAAAGCCCTGCTGATCGTGCTGGGAAACCCCTACGTTCTAGTCAGAGTGAGCGGCCCCCTCCCGCCCAGTCTCCCGGGGAGGGGCGGGGCCAGGGTGGGCAGGGGCGGGGCCTGGGCCGCCTCACCCGCTGAGGCCCCGCCCCCTGCGTCCCCGCAGGACCCCTGCTTCGGCGCGCTGCTGGAGTACAGCATCACGAACGGCGTGTACACGGGCTGCGACCTGCCGCCGGAGCTGCGGTCCCTGCAGAAGTGAGCCCCCGCCCGGCCGGCGCGGCTCGGGTGGAGCGCCGCGCTGTGCACCAGGAGGTGGCGGGTTCGGTCCCTGTCCGGGCACACGAGGCAACCAGTCCGTGTTTCTCTCTCACATCGATGCTTCTCTCTCCGTCTCTTCCTCTCTCTCTAAAAGCAGTGAAAAATTGTCCTCGGATGACGATGATGATGCATAAATAAACAAATACAGCGAGCCTCCAGCCTCTCCTCCTGCCTGGGCCTCAGTCCTGCCCCGGGGTCAGGCTGTCGGGGCAGTGGTGGGGTTGGCCTGAGTCGCAGCCCCTGCCAGTCCCCTCTGGCCAAGACCTGGCCCCTTGTGCAGACCCTTGGGGGCCGTTCTGGGGGAGCCTGAAAGTGCGTGCACGTGGGGTGTGTCCCCTGAACAGCACCTGGCTGGGGGGGGGGGGTGCATCTCCCCCCACACTGTGCTCAGTCAGTTTGTCTTAAACGCACATCTGGCCCTGCCCCCAAGGCAGCGAGTGGCTGCTGGGTGGTCTGTGTAGGAGGCAGGCTGAGCCTGGGCTGGGGGACCCCAGACTCCACCCTCTACAGGCACACGAGGGGACAGTGAGGCTGGGGACCCTCAACCCGTCGCAGCTGCAGTGTCCCGGGGGTCTGGCCTGGGCCCTGCCCACCGTCCCCGGGTAGGACAGGCCCCCCGTCGCTTCCCTCCTGGGGCTGGGCTCCTCTCAGTAGTCGGGGCCCTGAGGGCACCAGGAGGACCTGTCTGGCCCTGACGACACTGTCCAAGGCCACGGGTGGGGGTGCCTGAGAGCCCCAGTGGGGCACCTGGCCATTTACCCCAGGCTGGGCCATGGGGCAGGAGAGGGGCAGGGGCGCCAGCCTCTGGGGTGGCGGTAGGAGGTCCAGGCCAAGGGGCCATGCATGGGGGTGAGCTTGTACCTGGGCCTTCAGCAGGAGGCACCGCGGAAACGGCTGGTGTGAGGGTCCCGGGCTGGCCCCCAGCCCTGGCAGGTTTCCAGAAGCTTCTCTGGAGGCACCCAATGTGTCTCCTAACCTGGCGTCTCTGTAACCCATTTCCTAGAGAGGCAGCCCCCTTCCGTCCTCCAGACCTGGGGTCCGTCCAGGGACTGGCCGGTGCCGCCCACCTGCCCACACCCTGGGCTGTGGCTCCAGACGAGCGTGCACCCGTGGGGGCCTCGTGGTCTCCTTGTGGTCATTCTGGGTCCCAGGACGTCGTCTGGGGTGCTGCTGCTGCATCCGGTGTCGGTCCTCAGCCAGGCAGTGGGCTGGCCGAGAAGTCCGTTGCGTGAAATAAAAGACATTTTTCGTTTTCACCAATAATTGCTGATTTGGATATCTGAGTATGTTGGCTCCCTCCCGCTCTTGGCTTCAGTGGGGAGAGGCCAGAGGTGCTGCTCCCCAGCGTCCAGTGCGTGAGATGGCCTCGTGGCACGGAATTCCGTGGCCCAAAGGTCCGCAGCACCAAGGAACCTCGCAACCCACTTCTGACACATTCGCTCAGTCGCAGCACCTTCTCCCTACACCGCACAAATCTTCTTGATTTTCAGTTGCGTTTTTACTTTCCCTGAAATAATAAAGTGTAACACACTGAAGATGGTGCGTATTTTTCCCATCTTCAATATGTGAAAGGCTACACAAAAACCCACCCATTTTGGTAAGTTTTAAATGCACGCTGATAGGACAGCGGCCATGTTACAATGTAACAGAATTGTTTGGAATGAAAAAGACAACTGAAAACCCAAGTGAACTTGGCCCACCCAGCAACAGGCAAACTCCGTGGAGAGCTGAGCAGGGCGGTGCACCCGGCTTGGAAAAGGGTCCCGGAGGGGCCCGCCTTCGCGGGGGTGCCACCTGGGTCTGGGCTGCGACGGTGCCAGCACATCCTTCCCGGTTTTCCCTCCTCCCTGACGCGGGAGCTGGTGGAGCTCGCTCACCCGAGGGGAGGGGTTGTAAAGTGCGGCCACAGCCGTCACCTGTTCTCCCAAAACCCGCACGTCAAAAGCCACACGTCAGTGTGAGACACGCTGCTCCCCCAGTGGGGTCCGTCCCCCGAGACCCGATCCGCGACACGTCCTTGCAGTTGGGGGCCACCCCAGCGCTCCAGTGGCTGGTGCCGCCCTGTTCTCGGGCCTTCCCCACATGTCCTCTGGGGGGGGGGGGGACACAGGAGGCAGGGCTGGGCTCCGGGGTCCCCACAGGATCCGAGCCCCCGTGCAGGGTGTCATCCAGGGCCTCTGCTCTGCCCCCCCCCCCCCCGGGCCTCTCCGAGAGAGGACAGCGTTCGAGGGGGCTGCCGCATGGTGGGGCCAGGCCGCAGCACTCGGAGTCCGGGCCTCAGCTCTGCCCGCCCCCCACCCCACCTGGTTGGGCTGCTTCCACCTGCCGGCGTTTCCTGCCCCGCGTGCACCTGGGTGCCTGTGCCGAGCACTCAGCGTGTCCCCAGGGCAGCCCCACACCTGCTGGGGCCAGGTCCGAGGTCACGTCAAGGTCAACAGCATTCCCCTACCATCCAAAATGCATCACAGAAAACGGTGTGTGGGAAGCTGCCTAACCCCCCCCCCCACCCCCAGTCCATGAGACCTGCACAGGGGCCGCCCGATGCCGCCACGGCAGAGAGAGAGGCGAGTGGGGGGGGGCACTGCCGTCAGGGTGGGCTCCCGCAGCACAGCCCACCTTCCTCGCTTACCAGACGTGCGGGGTGACCACCCCGTCCTGGCCGCACGCAACCGAGCCCCTGCAGAGCGCCTGGGGAAGAGGGAAGGTGACAGGTGCCCAGGGCGCGGGGGAGGAGCAGGAGGGACGGGGCCCGCGTTCAGAATCCAGCAAAGCCAGGGTCGTGCAGCCACAGAGGGAAGCCCTCCCAGAGGCGGCGAGGACCCTGCTGGCCCAGGAGGCCGAGCCTGTCCATGGCACCCGGCTCTCTGGGAACCCCAACCGGCGTCCCTGCCCTGACGGAGGCCTGCAGACCCGGTGACCCGGTGACCAGCGACCGGCCCGGGGGCCAGGCAGCATGGCGTCTGCCGCGGCTGGGCCCGGTGCGGCAGGCTCCCAGACGGGCCGCCTCAGCCGAGGAACGAAGGGGGGGCCACACGGCCCATCCGGGGGGGACGCTGGGATGCCCACTGCCTCGCCTCACAGAGGAAATCCAACGCTGTGCACGTGAAAAAGAAGGGGTTTGACCACATGGAAGTGAAGGGTTTCTACTCACACCCGATGGATGATGCATCGGGCCGACAGGGTGCTCGGGGGAGTGGGGACGGCTGACGGACAAAGGAAGGTCCGAGAGCCGGAGGGACGAGCATCTGGGGAGGGGCCGACGGCCGGAGCCCAGCACCCAATGCCCTGGGAGGCGGAGACGGGCACACCCCTGCCCCAGGGTGGCAGGTGCCTGAGCACCGGTCACACGGACGGCGGGGCCTGTTGCGGGGACAGAACCCCCTCTGCACGGAGGGGCTGTGGCCTGGCCCCTCTGGAAAGCACCAAGGAAGACCGGAAGCCCCCCCACTGGGGGCTCCCAGGAGCCTTCCCGCTGTCTGTGCCAGGTTGGGGGGGGTGGCGGGGTGCCTGCGGGGTCTGGGCTGACAGCTGTTGAGACCAGGGGCCGCCTCACTGCCTCGGAGCCGCGGGCGAGAAAACCGGGGGCAGCCGCGGGGCGCGTGACTGAGAAACACGCAGGAGTCTGAGACGCACGCGGGGCTCTGGTGCCTGTGCCAGGCCGCCGGCCCTCCCGACCCCGGCCTGGGCCCCACGCTGGCCGACTCGCTCCTGCCGTGAGCGACCCGGGCTGCAAACGCCGGCGCTCAGCCCTCTGTCGGGTGAATTACTGAGTGCAGCTAAAACCCCAACCACACGATTTTTTTTTTTTTTTTTTTTTTTTTACAAAGCTGGCACGTGCGTGCATTTCCTATCACCGCGGCAAGGGGACCCGCAGGAGCCAAGAGAAAAGAACGCGGAACCTCAGCGAGCCTTGCTGGCAGCTGCGCTGTGCTGAGCCCCAAGTGTTGCCGCAATTGTTCCGCGGGCGACGGCGGGAATGGATGACTTGGGGGGTCGGAATGGGAGGGTGAAGGGCGGCAAGGCGGCAGGGAGCCGCTGCCAGAAGCACCGGGACCCCAGCGCCCACCCCAGGGATTGGCTCGGCCGCGCGGCGGGAGCGGCGCCTGGGGTGACAGCCGGAGGTCAGGACCGGAGAGCGGGCGGCCCCGCGGGCAGGTGATGTGGGGACGCTGGCGCGCGCGGCGGACACCGTTGGGGGCGGAAAGACGCCCCGATCCGGGGAAGGAGTGCCCAGTCCCCCCTCCCTGTCCGCAGCACCCCCGAGTTTGGGGGGGGCTCGGCACCCACAGTGGCGGCCAGGCTTGGGGTAGCGAAGAGGCGACACCGCAGGACACAGGGCGAGGAGCCCGGTCCTCGCCGGGCTGGGCGATCCAGGCCCGGGATGCGGCGGGTCGGGCCCCAGCCCTCCCCTGCCCCCGCCCCCGCCGGCGCCCCCGCCCCGGAGGGCAGCCCCGACTCAGCCTCGCCGGACGTCCCCGGTCCGGAGGGAGAGGAGGAACCGGTCCTCGTTCATTTATCTTCCTGAATTTAAATCTTTTTTGCAAAGTCATCGCCGGCGCCGCATTCTGCGTGGCGGGAGGGGGGTGGGGGGCGGAGCCAGGCCGCGAGTTGCCGCCGGTAAACAGCCCCCTCCCCGCGGCGGGAGCGGGGCCGCGGCCCCAGCCTGGGACACCGCCGCCCCCGCCGGAGGACACGCCAGGCGGGCCGGGCTGCAGCCCAGCGGGGGCGGCGGGGCCCGGCGGCCCGACCCCTGCCCGCAGGGGCAGCGGCGACGGCGGCGCGCCCCCCATCTCGCCGTCCGTCCCGCGCCCCCTGCGCCCCTCCCCACGCGCCCCTCCCCCGGCGCCCCGCCGATTCCCCCGGCGCCCCTCCCCCTGCCCGGCGCCCCCGCGCCCCCCGGCGCCCCCCGCGCCCCGCCCCTCGCCCGCCCCCCATGCACCACCTCCTGGAGCAGCCCGCGGACATGGCGACGGCGCTGCTGGCCGGCGAGAAGCTGCGCGAGCTCATCTTGCCCGGCGCGCAGGACGACAAGGCGGGCGCGCTGGCCGCGCTGCTGCTGCAGCTCAAGCTCGAGCTGCCGTTCGACCGCGTGGTCACCATCGGCACGGTCCTCGTCCCCATCCTGCTGGTCACCCTGGTCTTCACCAAGAACTTCGCAGGTGAGGCCGCCGGGAGGGGCGCGCGGGCGGGAGGGGCGCGTCCGCAGGTGTCCGCGGGGGCCGGGCCGTGATGGCCGCGCCACGGCTCTCCCAGCAGATCCTCGCCACCACCCATCCTTGTTTGTGTCGCCGGCGGCTCGGGCTGCTCCCCCCCCCCCGCCCCCCGCCTCTGCTCCATGTATCGTTTTTACCTCCCGTTTGCTCACCCGCAGCTCAGGGTGCACCCCGCCCTGGGCCTGGATGTCCAAGCACAGATGAGACCGGGGTCTGGCGTGGGAAGGGAAGACCGGGAGGGGGAGTGGGCAGGGTCTGAGGAAGGAGGAGGGGCCAGGTGAGGACCAGAAAACAACGTTACAGGTGATGGATGAGGACAGCAGAGCCGGCTGTTGGGCGCGCGCGGGGGGCCTGGTTGCACCGAGGTCCCCGAGAAGCAGGCTGGTTCTGATTAGCCACGGGGTGAGGCCGCCCCTGCCCCAGGCCAGCGGCTGAAGACCGGAAATGCCCCCCTAGAGTGGAGCTGGCGAGGGGTCTCAGGGCCCGGGTGTCTGAAGGGGCCCCTCCCCAGCCCATCCACCATGTTTGAGGGCCCCCTGAGCCAGTGCAGGGCACCCGGGGACTCCCGGAGGAGGGAGGAGGGCCATGTGGCTCTGCCCCCCGAGTGACATTGGCAATGTTCTTGCACCCTGCATCGGTTCCCTCCCAAAGGCCTCCCCTTTCAGGGGTCCCTGTGGGTGGGGGACACCCTACCTGAGGGCAGACACTGTCCAGGCTGCTTAACCCCCCCCCAGGCTGGGGGCGAGCAGCAGTGCCCACGCACTCCTGGGGCGGGGACATGCGCACAGGGGACGGCCCAGCCCAGTGAGGGGTGGGCGCCACCCCCGCACAGTGCCACACAGGGTGGGCACATCTGTGTTTGGTTCTGGGGCTCCTGAACAAATCGGCACAAACTCGGTGCTCAAACCGCAGAACTTCACGCCCTCAGCTGGGTCCGAGCTCCCAGGACCTCCCTGCCCGCCAGCCCCCGCCGCCGGCCCCCCGCCAGCTCGGCTTTACGGAGGCCACGTCTCCCGGGTTCTGTCTTCTCCCGGGCACCTGCTCCGCGTGCGCCTGTGTCCAAACTTCCCCCGACGACTCGTGAGCTCACCGGTCGCCAGATCAGGGGCCACTCCGGGTGACCTCGTCCTATTTCCAAACGAGCTCACGTTCTCACAGACTCCGGGGGCTGGGACTTGGACATCTTTTGGGGGACATGATTCTCCCCACCCCGGATGCACACAGGAAGGAGGGCGGGCTCAGGACTCGCTTGCCCTCAGCTGACCTCCTGGGACGAGGCCGGGAGTCGAGCTCAGCCAGGTGGGGCCTTGGCCCCCATCACGTCCAGCCAGGCCTGAGTGCATCCCGGCCCTGGCAGGCCGGCCCCTTGGCGCCCACGTGCGTGTGCACACGGAGATTCATGTGTGCCCGCCTGGGCCTGCTGCCAGTGTGGGGAGGGGCCCGGGGCTTCCAGAGCAGCGGCAGATGGGTGCTGGCACCCGCCCCCCGGCCCATGAACGAATGGAGGGGGGCTGGCAGCGGTTCCTCAGGACCGCCCTGAGTCACTGTGCCGCTCTTGTCCCTGCCGCCCCCACGGTTTGGGAGACCAGGAGCTGCTTCTCTCGCTCACCGGGACTGGGGTCCAGGAAAGGACAGTGGCTCCATCAGGGCCTGCCTGCCTGGCACTCGGGGGTCTCAGGTGCCTCAGGCAGAACTCAGACCTGCCCCACGGCCCCTTCCCCAGACACAAGGACGACAGGGGCGCAGGAAAAGGGGCCCTCACAGGGGGGAACCACATGTCCAGGCGGTGAGCTCCTAGGGGCCGCCCTGCTGGCGTGTGGCGCCAAAACGGGAGGAGGGTGGTGAGGTCAGAAGCGCTGGCCCTGGGGGGTACCCCTTGGCCCTATTCCCTCCCCACCCCGACAGGAACTGGTCCCGGAACCCCATCCCCATGGCACTGGCCAGCATCTGTCTGTGAGCGTCTGAGCCCACGGCCTGGGGCCAGTAGGCCTTCTGCTGCCCGAAGGACCCACAGCCCACCCGCCGGGGGCCCAGCCTGAGCCGGGGCTCCTGTGCTCGCCCCACTGAACGCACCCAGTGGGTGTCCCGGAGCAGGGAGGTCGACCTCTCCGTGTCCTGGCTCGCTCATCAGGGACACGCGGGGCGCACGCACTGGCACCGTGTTGGGGGGGTGAGGGGCCAGTCAGGCTCTGCTGGCCTCCTGGCCGGGGACCTGCCCAAACAGCAGGGCCTTACATCCCCAGCCTTGGGGGGGGGCAGATGGCGGAAGACCCCCACTGCTCTCGGCCAGGGCTGCCGTGACTCCCACCGCAGGGACCACTCATGGGTGGGCGGAGGGGTCAGACGGGCATGTGACCACGAGCGGGAGCACGAGTTGAAGGGTTACTGGGGTCCCTGGACGTTGCGCAGCCCGGGCAGGTGACCGACATCTCCTGAAACAGCCGGGTGAGCAGGCCCCAGCCCAGCCCTCCGCCTCCCTCCTCTGAAAGGACGGGGGGCAAGTGACTTGCCCTCTAAGGACCCAGAGCTACAGGCCAGGCCTGTGAGAGGGGAGCCCCCCACCCGTCTGTGCCAGTTCCCAGGGTCTCCCTCACCCTCCCGTGTGGCCCCGCACCCTGGGAGCGTGTGTGTTCAGGCCCCTGGGGGAGGCTCGGGGCGGGGGCCCTGGGGGAAGGGGGGCAGCCACCCCCACAGGCACAGCCTAGAGGCCGCCCTCGGGCCCCTCAGCTCAGGAGTCAGCACCGAGTGGTGTGGGGCGGAGACCCCGGGGCCAGCAGGGCCCCTTCCCTCTGGAGGCTCCTGGGAGAACCCGCTGGGCCCTTCCCAGCCCCCAGAGGCCCCCCGATGACCCAGGCCCATCGCCCCAGCAAGATCCCGAACCTGACCCACCCGCAGTCTGTAGACCACCCGGCTGCAGCTTCTGGGGAGCAGCTGCAGCACCCCGTGCGGGGCCTGTAAGGGATGTGAGGTCCGGGAAGGGTCGGGACCTCCCCTGGGGGGAGGGCCTGAGAAGCAGAGGTGGGGGCCGTGAGCCAGGCCTGGGGGTGGCCGGGTGGGGTCCCGCTGGCCCAAAGAGCAGCCTCCTTGGAGCCGGGCACTGGGAGGGGCAGCAGCCGGCAGGGCACCCCAAGGCAGCGTGGAGCGAGTCGGCTTCCCCCCAGGGACGGGCACCGGGGTGTGTGCAGGCTGGGAGCCTGACGTGGAGGGGGGGCCTGGGGGCCAGGAGCACTCAGAACCCCCGGGGGCAGGTGTGTGCTCAGAGGCAGGGGCGGGGTGCTCCTCCCTGCAGCTGCACCTCCAGCATCCGGCTCTCCTCGGACCGGACTTTGCGGGGTGCTGCCCTTGGCTCTGGGCGCGCAGCAGTGGGGTTTCCAGGGACCCCTGGGGCTCTGAGGACCCGTGGGCCACGGTGTCCCCTCTCAGGGGACAGTCAGGGGCACCGGGGGCAGCGCAAGGGCGGGGGGCTGGTCCAGCGGTGCCACTGGAGGAGGGATCCTGGCTGAGGAGTGTGGCCTGTCCTACTCTTCTTGGGACTTGGTTTCCCCCGCGTACACGCCAACACCTTACAGTAGATGGGTCCTACAGGTGCAGGGGGGCGCAGCGGCGTCCCTCCTCACCTGGGGGGCGCCCGCTGCCGAGTGTAGGGGGTGCCCAGGGTGCGGCCTCCCCCACAGCTGGGACATGGGGCTGGGGAATCCACCAGGCTTGGGGCGGGGGTTGCTGTGTGGGCGGGGCCAGGGGCGAGCGGCGGGGGCGGGGTCTGGCGCCCCAGCCCTCGTCTCCTCTCTGCCCCCAGAGGAGCCCATTTACTGCTACACCCCGCACAACTTCACCCGCGACCAGGCGCTGTACGCCCGCGGCTACTGCTGGACGGAGCTGCGGGACGCGCTGCCCGGCGTGGACGCCAGCCTGTGGCCGTCGCTGTTTGAGCACAAGCTGCTGCCCTACTCGCTGCTGGCCTTCGCGGCCATCATGTACGTGCCCGCGCTGGGCTGGGAGTTCCTGGCCTCCACCCGCCTCACCTCCGAGCTCAACTTCTTGCTGCAGGAGATCGACAACTGCTACCACCGGGCGGCCGAGGGCCGCGCGCCCAAGATCGAGAAGCAGATCCAGTCCAAGGGGCCCGGCATCACGGAGCGCGAGAGGCGCGAGATCATCGAGAACGCGGAGAAGGAGAAGAGCCCCGAGCAGAACCTGTTCGAGAAGTACTTGGAGCGCCGCGGGCGCAGCAACTTCCTTGCCAAGCTGTACCTGGCGCGGCACCTGCTCATCCTGCTGCTCAGCGTGGCGCCCATCTCCTACCTGTGCACCTACTACGCCACCCAGAAGCAGAACGAGTTCACCTGCGCGCTGGGCGCGTCCCCGGACGGGCCCGCGGGCGGCGGGGGCTGGGCGGTGCGCGTGAGCTGCAAGCTGCCGTCCGTGCAGCTGCAGCGCATCGTGGCGGGCGTGGACATCGTGCTGCTCTGCTCCATGAACCTCATCATCCTCGTCAACCTCATCCACCTCTTCATCTTCCGCAAGAGCAACTTCATCTTCGACAAGCTGCACAAGGTGGGCATCAAGACGCGCAGGCAGTGGCGCGGCTCCCAGTTCTGCGACATCAACATCCTGGCCATGTTCTGCAACGAGAACCGTGACCACATCAAGTCGCTCAACCGGCTGGACTTCATCACCAACGAGAGCGACCTCATGTACGACAACGTGGTGCGGCAGCTGCTGGCGGCGCTGGCGCAGTCCAACCACGACGCCACGCCCACCGTGCGCAGCGCCGGCGTCCAGACGCTGGACCCCAGCGCCGACCCCGCGGAGCCCGACGGCGCCGCCGAGCCGCCCGTGGTCAAGCGGCCCCGCAAGAAGATGAAGTGGATCCCCACCAGCAACCCGCTGCCCCAGCCCTTCAAGGAGCAGCTGGCCATCATGCGCGTGGAGAACAGCAAGGCCGACAAGCCCAAGCCCGTGCGCCGCAAGACCGCCACCGACACGCTCATCGCGCCGCTGCTGGACGCTGGCGCACGCGGGGCGCCCCACGACAAGGGCGGGGGCGACACTGGCCCCGCCACCGACAAGAAGCACGCGCGCCACTTCTCCCTGGACGTGCACCCGTACATCCTGGGTTCCAAGAAGGCCAAGCCCGAGGCCGTTCCCGCCGCCCTGCCCGCCTCCCGCAGCCAGGAAGGGGTCTTCCTGTCCCAGGCGGAGGAGCGGGGGCTGGGCCTGCCCGCCCCACCCACCAAAGGTAGGAGGAGGGGCGGGCCCTGCAGCGGGGTTCCAGGACAGGGGGCACTGCCCACACCTTCGCCAGACTGGGCACCTGGGAACCCTGTGAAAGGGGTTAAGGAGTCAGCCTGCTGGGGGCAGGGGGTGGGGGGGCGGCACGGGGAGCACCGGTTGCAGGCGGCTGGGTGCTGGGCTGCGTGCGGGCAGGGCCTAGAGCCGGGGGAGGCGGCCAGGTCGAGGCGAGGGGACGTGGGGGAAAGGTTGCCGGGGCCCTCGAGAATGTGCTGGAGATCTGGTGCAGCGGGTCTGGCCCAGCCCCTGCCTCGCCGGCGAGGCTGAGAGAGGGATGACGGATCCCTCCCAGGGCGCTTCAGAGCCACCGGCCCAAGCTGGCCCTCGGTGGGGACCCGGAGGGGCGGCCGAGGTGGGCAGACGGCCCGCGGGGCTGTGACGCGCCTGTGTCCTTGGCTTCGGCAGACGCTGCGCTCCCTGAGAAGGACACCCTGTACCCAGCAGAGCCCGCCCGGACCGCGCTTCCCGCCGGGGGCCCCTTCCGCGTGTGCACGCCCCCTGCCGTCGCCACCGCGGCGCCGCTGTCGCCGGCCGGCCTGGGCAAGGCCGACTCCCTCACCATCCTGAGCCGCAACGCCACGCACCCGCTGCTGCACATCAGCACGCTGTATGAGGCCCGGGAGGAGGAGGACGGCCCCCCACGGGCGTCCCCGGAGGTGGGGAACCTCATCACCATCCCCCCGCCCCAGCAGATCCTCATCGCCACCTTCGACGAGCCGAGGACAGTAGTGAGTACGGTGGAGTTCTGAGGGGACAGGGCTGCCCCGGCCCCCATAGGCCCCTCTGCATGGCTGGGGCGCGCCGCAGCCCCGGCCCCACGTGGACACGGCCTCTTCCACCCGGCGCTGCCCGCCCCGGCCTCCCGTCCGCATGCCTCAGGGCTCCGCACCCATCCCTGCCGCCCCCCACGGCACTCTCAGGGTGCCGGCTGGGCCAGGGGCTGGCTGTGACCCCATGGAGCCGCCCCCTCCCCCCTGCATCAGGCGCTCGGCTGTGAGATGAAGAGTTTATTTTTGTAGCCAGTTTGGTCTTGGGCCCCAGATGCCGGCCATGAGGGGACGGTCTGGCGGGGGGACAGCTGGGCTCCCAGGTGTGGAAGGAAGCTCGGGACAGTGGCACCGCAGGCCTGGGCACCCCGAAGGGGCCGTGCTCAGGGCTGGCCCTGGCTGGGACCTGGAGCCCTGGGTCAGAGGTCGACATGCACTTTCTCCTTGTACCCCGACTACCTGTACTTCACCATGGTTACTGTAACTAGCAAGCATCTTTACTGTCAGGAGACTTAGGGTGCATTTAACACAAAGGGTGTGTGTGTGTGTGTGTGTGTGTGTACGAGACCGAGTGTCGGGGAGGGCGCCTGTGTGCAAGTGGACGTGTGAGTGTGCAAGTGGGCACCAGTGTGTAAGCAGGTGTGTGTGAGCAGGCCCAGGGGAGCGAGCACGTGTGAGATCGGGCGTGGGTGCCGGCGTGTGAGCGAGGAGAGGAGTCTAACGCAATAACCACGTCCCCCACCGGCCGCGGCCCCCCGGCCCGGGGCCCACTCGGTTCTCCGTGGGAGGCCGGGGCCGGCGCGGCAGGCCTGTCCCTATTACCTCAGCCACGGCGACAGCGGGACAGTCCTAACAAGGTAGCACCGAGCATATCAATAAATGCTATTCTGATACTGCCTGCGTCCCGCATGGTCCGTGCTGCAGGGGGCTGTGCTCCAGCCCAGGTCTCCTGTGTCCGGGCACCTCCTCCCAACTGCATGCCCACCCCTGAGCTGTCCCAGGCCGTGGGGGGCACCCCTCTGCCCTCCAGGACGCCCTGGGGGCTGCTGCTGGCGCACAGCGGCGCCGAAGCATGTGGCCGTCACTCATGCTGGGCACGTCGTGGCCTCTGCCGACGGACGCGTGCACCCTGGGCCACGTGCACCGGGCGAGTCCTAACTCTGGGGCTCGCAGGCTCAGCAGAGACAAGACACGTGCCCCCAGGAAGCAGTCCCCTCCGTAGGATGTGTGGGGATGGGACTACCGGCTGCACTTGGCCGAACGGGCCTCCCGGCAGAGGCGCCTTGATATGGTGTGGAGGTGCTGCTGACGTCACGGGGACCCAGGACTCAGGTGGGCATAAAGCTGAGCCTCCGGTGCACCGTGGAGCCACACGCCCTGCAGGCCATGGCAGGAGACCCTCGGGGTCTGAGTGGACACTCCGAACAGGCAGTCACTGGGGCCAGAGACCCACAGGGGTGAGAGCAGACGGTTGCAGGCCTCAAAGGCAGGGAGGGCCTCACCAAGGGCACTGACCACACGGGCCTGCCTGCCTGCCTCCCCGGGAAGCCCCTCGGCACCAGCCCCCAGCAGCCCTGGGTGGGCGGGCAGACCCAGGAGACGGACTTGGATCCTGCAGGGACACGGGCAGGGGCTGCACCCACCGTGTGTTTGAAATGTGGGTTTTACCATTCGGGTGGGCCAGGCCACAGAGCAGGGGACACCGGGCCGTTGAAACGACAGTTGATTCACACAGTGCCCAAGAGGGGGCCACATGGGAGGCAGGTGTGGGTGGGTCAGGAGGCAGAGGGAGCCTTCGCTGGGGCTTCCCGGGGAGGAGTGAGCTGGGGGCTGGCCATGTGAGCGATGTCGGGGCTCAGGCAGAGGGGCTGCCCCTGGTGGTCGGGTCCCTGGCCCGGGTGCTGAGGGCAGGTGCGGGGTGGCCCCCAGGGGAGACAGGCCCCTTGAAGCAGATGCAGTGACCCTGGTGTGAGCTGGCCTTGCGGAGTCAATGCGCCGCAGGAGCAAACATTTCACTGTAGGGGTGTCAGGGGGTGCTGCCTCGCCCCCGCCTGTGCGGGGGGGGGGAGGGGTGTCTGTGGGCTCCAGGGTCCCTCGACACCCTCCTGCTCACTCCTCTTGGCCCCTGGCAGGGTGAGTGGAGGCTGCTGTCCCTCTCTCGGAAGAGGAGAGGCTGGGGGAAGCCACGCAGCCTCCCCTGCAGCCAGGCCCGGCCCGGGCGAGCCTCTCAACTGGCACCTGCTCAAGTGCCCCAGAGCCCACCAGGGCACGGCCCCTAGAGAAACACCGCTCCTCTCCTGTGTGGAGGCAGCCAGCCTGGCCGGGAGGGCAGAAGTGATCTGTGCTAGTAACGACTAGAACCAGACAGACGGCGGGGACTGGAGGCCTGTGACCCAGGAGAGCAGAGACTGCCCCGAGGGCAGCCAGGCCCCTCAGGGACTAGGAAGCTGGACTGGGGAGGTGGTGGCAGCCTGG
The DNA here is from genome assembly GCF_004126475.2 of Phyllostomus discolor. Taxonomy (NCBI): domain Eukaryota; kingdom Metazoa; phylum Chordata; class Mammalia; order Chiroptera; family Phyllostomidae; genus Phyllostomus; species Phyllostomus discolor. The sequence continues at coordinate 216,876,369 of NC_040904.2, forward strand.
CAGACAGCCCAGCTTGCTGGCCTGGAAGGATTATGTCGCCCGTCAGCCAGAGCACAGGGGACCACCCGCAGACTCAGACGTGGGAGCCTGTGACCCCCCCCAAGGTACCTGGGGCTGTCTTTCTGGGACCGGAAGGGAAATCCAGCGCCCAGCCCTGACTGCTGGTGGGCTGGACCATCCCTTCCCTCCCAGGCCCGGCAGGTGGTCCTCTAGCTCCAGGCTGAGGGGAGGACAACCCGGTGGAACAGTCGTGCCAGGGACCCCAGAATGGCTTGTCCTAGGGTCCCTTTCCCTCCTTTTCTAAAGGGAGCCCCTTGCACTGGCCGGTGACCCCGCAGGACACAGCAGCTTTCTGCAGTGCCCGGGGTCCTGGCCCAAGGCTGGCACAAATCCGAATCAGAGGGCGCCTGGGCCGCAGGCAGTGTCCAGGTGGGGGGCACGAGCCTCAGGGGAGCCGGCTGGAGCGCGAGGCCGCAGGTGAGGTCCGTGCGTGCGCGTGGCCCAGAGGAAGATATCAGCAGGCCCACCCCCCGGCAAGGCGCTGGGTCCCGGTGCCTGGGACGGCCCCCTGGGGGGGGGCGGAGCCGGGCAGGCGGCCTGGGACTCTCAGGCAAGTGGACGGGCCTCCAGGCCTCCCTCTCGCCCTCTCGTCCCCGCGCCCCGAGGCCTCTGGCCGCTACCCGCTCGGCCCAAAGGGGACAAGGGTCCAGCGTTATGGGGTAGCCACGCCAGCCCGGGCGCTGCGGAGAGAGGAGGTCCAGGGACCCTCCGCTGGCAGCGAACCGAGGGCTCCAGCCCGCCGGTCCTGCCGTCCTGAGGCCCCACCGAGAGTTGGGGTCCCGGGACCCCAGCCGCGGCGCCGGGGGAAGGCCGGGGCGCAGTCTGGGCGCCCCTCCCCGCGCAGCCGGCCGCGGGCCCCGAGGGCTGGCCCCGCCCACGGGGCGCGCTGCAGAGCTCGAGCTCTCCGCTCCTCGCATCCCACCCGGGGTGCTCCCGTTCGTTCTGCTCCACTGGACGCAAAGCCACCCTGTGGACACCGTGCGAACATCATCCCCATTTTACAGACTGGGGACTGTCGTCAGAGAACTTAATGGCGCTTCGCAAGGCCTTCCGGCTGAGGCGGCGGGCCGGGGACTCGAAGTTGTGTCACCAGAGCTGCTGCCTGCGTCCTAGGACCGCAGGGTCCCGGGCGAAGCGGCGCTTTCTCTCGCACGGCCCTCTGGGAGTTGTAGTCTTCGGGCGGTCGCGCGCAGCCCTCTGGGAAATGTAGTCCGTAAGTGCGTCGCTCGGGCGAGCGGGCGGCGAGCGGAACTGCGCTTCCCGGCATGCCGCGCGCTCCGGGCCCGGCCGCCGGCCTGTCCGGCCGCCCCGCCCCGCGGCCCCGGCCCGCCCCGTCCGGTGGGGCGACTAGCCGCATGGAGGCCGGCTGAGGAGCGCCACCCGTCTCGGTACGTCGCGCGGACCTGGGGCGGGGGTGGAGCGGGCGCGGCGGCGAGGGTCGCCAGGGCCCGGGAGGCGCAGCCCGGGAGGGGGCGGGGTCCTCGCGCGGCGGGGACAGCGTCTCGCGGGGACCCGGCCCGTCCCGGCGGCGGCTTCGAGCGCAGGGAGAGCAAAGCGGTGCTGCCATATGGCGGGGGAGCCGGAGGACCCGGTGGCCGTCCGGGCCGCCCCGTCTCTGGGGAGCAGCCTGGTCGAGATGTAAGTTGCGTGCCACAAAGTTCGCGTCTGCGTCTTCGTGTGCGTCCTGGTGGGAAAGGGCCCGAGAGAGGGAGTCGGGGCTGCCGGGGCAACGCACGTCACAGCCTCGGGGATCTCGCGGGGGAGTCCTCGGCTGGCTTAGGGGTCGGGACAAGCTCTTTCGGGACTGGGTTGGTCCGGGGGGGACCCTCCCGGAGAGATAGGCCCCGGGCTCACTGCGCTCGTGGGATTCCCAATGGCTTTTGCGGGAGCTGCCCCCCCCCCCCCCCTTGCAAACGTGACTGGCAGGGAGCCCTGACCCTGGGGTCCCCGGTCAGCCGTGCGGGGCGGCCGCAGTGCTGCGCATCTGAGGCTGCCGGGCAAAACTGCCAGGGGAGGGCCGGGCCGGCCTCCCCAGTGCCCTGCAGTGGTGGTCAGTGTGGGCACCAGCCCTGGACAGGTTTCCGGAGGGCCGGCCAGGTGTGCTGGACAAGGAGCCGTGTGGGCCTCCAGCTCCGGCTGGAGCTGGCGTGTGTCTCCCGCAGCGAGCGCGAAGTTGGCCGCGCCCCCCTGAAGCAGGGCCCGCCAGGGCCGGGTCTTCTCCAGGGGCCCAGGCTCCACAAGGGGGGGCAGAGGGCAGGGCCTTGGGGCGCGCCCTGCTGTCTCCCAGCCAGTCCGTCCTTCCACTGGCCTGTCCAGTCTGGGACCCTCGGCTCTCTGAGCTGGCCCGGAGAGTCGATCGGGAGACAAGTTTTCCTGGAAACTGCGTTCGGCGCCGGTCAGTCCCTGGGAAGCCAGGCTGGCGTCTGGGAGGTGGTTTCGGGGCGAGGGAAGAGCACCGGCGTCTCGGTCGTCCTGGGGCCACAGCGGAGCCCCACAGCTCCGGAGGCTGGGAGTCCAAGACCCGGGTGCCAGCTGCCTTCGTGGCCGGAGAGGACCTTCCTGGGGGTGGACAGCCGGCCGCTTCCCGCTGTGTCCTCACTCGGCTGGCTCTCGGGGGCTTCCCCTTGTGGGCGCCCCTCCTGACCTCATCTGAGCCAACACTTTCCAGGGACCCCGCCTGCCGAAATTGTCACATGGGGGGTCAGGCTCCCACATGTGCTGACAGGAATGTGGGGGATGGAATTCGGCCCCTCACAGAGGGGCTCAGGGGAGGGGACAGCTGCCTGGGGCAGACAGGTGGGAGCCTGTGGCCTGACAGTCCTGCAGCGAGCTGCCTGATGTCCTGGGGCTCTTTCCCGTCCCCGTGTAACATCGTCCCACCCAGGGCAACTGAGTGTGTCCCTCTGCTCTGCGTCCCAGGGCTGCGCACCCCGGGGGGGGGGGCGGGGCCCTGAGGGAAGTGGGGCCCCTCCTGCCGTTCGAATCCGCGCCTGCAGCCGCGAGCTCACCGCCGAGACAGGTCCCCCGGGTTGTCGGGAATTCCCATGGAGTCGCAGCTTGTTTTCCCGGAAGCACGTGGGCGCCCCCGCTGCTGTCGTCTGTGGGGGTTACCCCTTCCAGAACCAGGCCCGGGGCTGGCCGTCTGCCGACGAGGTTCGTCCCGGCGGAGGGGTGCCCAGAGGGTCCCGAGTTCGTGGGCCGACGTGGCGTCTCAGTGGGCCCTGCAGCCAGGGGCAGCCCCAGGTGTGTGGACAGGCGGGACAGCAGGGTGGCTGCTCGAAGCGCCTGGGCCCTGGAGGCAGGAGCTGAGCCTGAGCGAGCACACGCGTCCCGCCCTGCCCTGCCCAGGGCCACACAGTGCCAGGGGGCTGCCCGAGTCCTGGCTGACCCCGTGGCCGTCGCCTGCAGCCTGGTGCTGGCAGGTGGCAGAGCAGCCGGCCCGTGTGCCTGACAGACTGGCTGCCAGGGGCCTTGCTCGGGAGGGGGGGGGCCCCTTCTGACAGCCGTGCCCATCACCTGCCCACCCTGGCTGAGCTCCGTGGACAGGAGTGAAGACCAGGTACAGCGGAGTTGTCCTCACGCCAAGTGCTGGGCCCTGCAGGCTGCCCGGAGTTCTGCCACGGGCCAGGGCTGGGCTCTGGACCCTGGATCTAGGAGGGGCGCCTTGATGCCCCCTTGCGAGCGTCGGCCAGGGTGTGCTGGCCGCTGCAGTGCGCAGTGGTGAGAGGAACTGCTGGGGCCCTCAGCCCAAGGCTTCGCGGCAGGAAACGGGGAGGGATGCAGAGGCTCCCTGGCCCGGCGGCGGGTGCGGGAGATGGGGGCTGGGCCCCTCCACTCCCTCCAGGCGGCTGGGACAGGCTCGAGGCCCAGCCGTGCCGGTTTGGAGATGCACAGGAGGGAGCAGGGAGCAGGTGGAGGGGTACTACTCCCCTGAGTCACGTCCTGCGCGGGCATCCCCAGGGCCCCCCAGGGCAAGGGGGGCCAGGCAGAGTTTGAAGGTGGTGTGCGGGCACGCTGGCGTCAGAGAGAGGTGCCACTCCGGATCAGCCTCGGTGCCGACAGGGCCTCGGAGGCCTCCTGCCTGCCCCTGCCCCTGCCCCTGGGGAGCGGCTGCAGGGCGCGTAAGGGGACCCAGGTCCTGGTGCTGCAGTTGGGTGGCCCGGCCACCGCCGTGCTTAAAGCCTGCCCAGCCCCCACGGGCTTCCGAGGGCGGGTCTGGCCCAGGGTGCGTGAGGGCGCAGGCCCAGGCCCAGGGCCACCAAAGGCGTGGGAGAGCAGACCAAGGCAACGAGGTGGCCTCCTGCCTGGTGGTTGTCGACAGTGCGTTTCTGAACTTGCTTTCGTCCTCGGCCGCCTCGTGGCTGCTCGGAGTCAGGCCTGCTGCCCCCCCAGCGCAGCAGGGTGAGGGCGGTCCCGCCCCGCTGCACCTCGGCGGCCTGGGAGCCTGGGCGGGGACGCCCCGCTGCGCACAGGCCCCGCTTCCTGTCTCGGTTCCGGCGGTGCCGCGCCAGGGGAGGGCCCTGCCCTGGGAAGCCGGGTGGAGGCACTGGGAGGGGCGGGCCCAGGTGAGCCACCGCCCTGGACCAGGTGCCCCGGGTGCTCCCGCCAGAGGGACTCCCGGCAGGAGGCCGAGCCAGACTCCGCTCCCACGGCTCCCCTTGCTGTTCCGCCCGCTGCAGCTGCAGGCGGCAGAACGGAAGCTCCCAGGGGCCCTGAGCTGCCGGGCCGCGGTGGGCCGGGCACAGAGCCTGGGGTGTCACGCTGGTTCTGTCCCTGGTTTTTCCTCTGAATCGTGAAAGCTCTGGAAAGCGCAGAGCTGGCGAGCCTGCAGTCAGCCCCGGGCACTCCTGCAGCCGGGGGCTCCCCGCGCTGTCTCCCAGGAGCTGCTGCAGAAGCACGCCCCAGAGATCAAAAAGGCACGTCCGACAGGCTCCGGACCAGACCACGGAACTGCACCGCTGAAGTCGAAGGGGGACAGCCCCGCCCGCGGCGGTCCAGGCCCTTGCCGGGTTCTGCCGGGGGCTCTCGCTTCGGTTCGGCGTTCTCCACGAGCCTTTTCCGCATCTGCATGCTGGCCGGCGGGGCCCTGCCTCCTTCAGGCCCGGGGCAGGGAGGGGCAGGGCGGCGATGGGACAGCCACTCGGCCAGAAGCACGCGCCGCTCCCGCGGCCCTCACACCAGAGTCCCCGGGGAAGGGTCAGCATCCAGGGAGCGGCACCCCGACACACGCGCCTGGCCCAGGGGCCCCGACAGCCCGCCGTCCGCAGCCGCCCTGTGGCCTGGGCCTGTCTCCCCTCCGAGTCTCCGGGGGCAGCTCGAGGGGCTGGCGCACCGCCGGGGTCTGGTCGGGGTTTCCAGGGCTCTTCTCGTTCGCACCCCCCTCCGGCCAGACGGCGAGCCTGGGCTCCGCGCGTCCCGGCCGCCCCACACGCCTCCCGAGTCTGTCCCGGCACCCATGTGCCTGTGGTGACGTGTGGCGTCTGGTCACTCGCACTCAGTGTGGACGGCAGCTCCGTCCCCAGCCCAGCCCCCGTGTGACCAGCAGATACATGTCTCCTGCGTGTGTGTCTCCTCGCAGGGAGCTCTGGGGACTGGGTTTCGGTCCCAAGTCAGAAAGGGGCCCTGTCCGCCCAGCCGTCGTCTCCCGCTCCGGCTGGACGGGCAGGGGGGCAGCGAGCCGGGGCTGCAGGGCTGGCCCCGGGGACTCTGGTGGCTGGGGCTCCTTGGAGATGGGCCCGTGGCTCCGGGGCTCTGGGCGAGGGCGCACACCTGTGTCTCCTCAGGCTTCACTGGTCGCGCCGGAGCCTCCAGGCAGCCATGGAGGAGGGGGAGGAGCAGCCGCCACAGGAGGTGAGAGGCCTGGAAGGCTGTGGGGGGACGTGGGAGGTGGGGGCCTGCTCCCTGACCAGCCTCCTGCCAGGCCAGCTTCTCGGTGGGAGCCCAGAAGGTGCCCCCCGGTGAGGCCCTGGGTCGCTCTGGGCGCCCCCGTGTGTGGAAGAGCCTCCTGGGGCCTTGCGGGGTGGGGACCCCGAGAGTGACTGTCACGCAGAGACTCCCGCCCGAGGGGGTGGGTGGCCCGGGCCTGGGAGTGCACGGGCGGCACAGGGGAGGGCGGACATTGGAGCCCGGGCAGCCCCCGGGGGGGCGGGCACCCACCCGAACCCACCCCCTCCCCCCGCAGGCCAGCGCGGAGCCCGCTGCGACCCCAGGAGCTTCGGAGGTGGTGCCCAGGGTGCTTCCCGGAGAACCCCAGAACCTGTGTTTGTGTCCCCAAGAACACTCAGTGCTGGGCAGCAGGGGTGGACAGCTCCCAAGTTGGTGGTGACGGGCCCGGCCACCCTGGGGCGTTGGGGGAGGCCCTGAGCCCAGTGGGGTGAGCAGAGCTGCGGCCGGCTCCCCGGCGGGCAGCCGTCCTGGGCGAGCCCCGGGGGAGCCGCCAGCCCCGAGCGCATCCAGGCCCTGAGGGACCCCCATGGACGCCCCCCGCCCCGCCCCCCCCCCCCCCCAGCCCTGTGTGCGTCCGGACTGCCCGGCGCCGCCCAAGCTGGGCCTCGTGTCCCTGCAGCTGACGTGGACGCTTTCAACCTGCTCCTGGAGATGAAGCTGAAGCGGCGGCGGGAACGGCCCCACCTGCCCCGCACGGTGACCGAGCTGGTGGCCGAGGACGGCAGCCGCGTGTACGTGGTGGGCACGGCCCACTTCAGCGACGACAGCAAGAAGGACGTTGTCAAGGTGACAGTGGCCTGAGCCCCGCAGGGCCGGCCTCCCGGCCCCGTCTCCCCGCCCCAGGTCCCCGACCGGGCGCCCTCCCTCCCAGGACAGCCGAGCCTGTTCCGGAACTCGCTCCTCGCAGTGGCTTGAAGAGCTGAGTTGTGGCCACGGTCGCTGGGCCGCCCTGGGGCCGCGGGGGGCTGCGCCCTGGGGCTGGGGGCACGGGGCGGGGCCCAGGGTGACGGCTGTCCTTGCAGACCATCCGGGCGGTGCAGCCCGACGTGGTGGTGGTGGAGCTCTGCCAGTACCGCGTGTCCATGCTGAAGATGGACGAGCGCACGCTGCTGCGGGAGGCCCGGGAGATCAGCCTGGAGAAGCTGCAGCAGGCCGTGCGGCAGGTGCGTGCCCCGGGCACCGCCCGGTCGTCCGCCGGGCTGCAGACCCCAGGGGGTGGACAGGTCACGTTCCCCGCTCTGCCCACCCTGGGGCCATCTGCTGCTCATCCTTCCCCGCTGCCTGTGGGGGGGGGCGGGGGGGTCTCGTTCACTAGGTGTCAGACAGAGGAGGATGCGGGGGCCCCGGGGCCCTGGGGATGGTGGTGGTCTCGGTGCCATCTGGCCCACCCGCCAGCCCAAAGCAGTGGCCACAGTGCGTCCCCCGCACGTGGGTCCCCAGCACATGGTGCACGCTCACTGTGCTGACAGTGGGCAGAGGGACCGGGTCTGGGCTGGAGTGGACAGGAGCAGACAGAGACGTCCAGGGCAGAGGCCAGGCAGCCATCCCCGTGGTGGCCTTCTGGTGGGCCTGCCCTGGGAAGGCTCTCCAAGTGGCCCAGAGGGGCCTCGGGTGTCCGTGGGGGGTGGGCACCGTGCCCAGGCCCCAGCTCGAGGCCGGCTGACCCGGGCCGTCTGCCCGCAGAACGGGCTCATGTCTGGGCTGATGCAGATGCTGCTGCTGAAGGTGTCGGCCCACATCACCGAGCAGCTGGGCATGGCCCCCGGCGGCGAGTTCAGGGAGGCCTTCAAGGAGGTGAGCCTGGGCTCGCCGGGGCTCGGGGGCTGCCCCGGGGCCTGCGGCCACCCCGCCAACCCCGACCTCCGTGGCAGGCCAGCAAGGTGCCCTTCTGCAAGTTCCACCTGGGGGACCGGCCCATCCCCGTCACCTTCAAGAGGGCCATCGCGGCGCTCTCTCTCTGGCAGAAGGTCAAGCTGGCCTGGGGCCTGTGCTTCCTGTCCGACCCCATCAGGTAGGGCCCCCTCGGCCTCCGGCCCGGGGCTCTGGCCCCGGCGTGGCCAGACTGCGCCGTGAGGCCTGGCCCCGGTCCCCTTGGCCTTGGCGGAGCCTCCAGCAGGGCCTCCCGGCCCCTCCCCGCTTGGCAGCCCGAACGACGGGGTCTCCGTCTGGGTGGGGGGGGGCCCGTCCGCGCGGGGCTGCAGCCGCCCTCCCGCCCCCAGCAAGGACGACGTGGAGCGCTGCAAGCAGAAGGACCTGCTGGAGCAGATGATGGCGGAGATGATCGGCGAGTTCCCCGACCTGCACCGCACCATCGTCTCCGAGCGCGACGTCTACCTGACCTACATGCTGCGGCAGGCCGCCCGGCGCCTCGAGCTGCCGCGCTCCTCCGACGGTGGGGGCGCCGGCCGGCGGGCCTGGGGGCGGGGGGCCCCGGGGGCCGGCACCGACGAGCGGGTGCTGACGGGTTCCTCCCCCCACCCCCCCACAGCTGAGCCCAGGAAGTGCGTCCCCTCCGTGGTGGTAGGCGTCGTGGGCATGGGCCACGTCCCCGGCATCGAGAAGAACTGGACCACCGACCTCAACATCCACGAGATCATGACGTGAGTGCCGCCCGCCCCGAGCGCTGAGCTAGGCTGGGGTGTGGGGACGGTGCGGGGCACGCGGCAGGGCCTGGGCCGGGGCTGGGACCCATGTCCCCTGAACCGGACCCCCCTGCCCTCCCTCCCTCCCCCAGCGTCCCCCCGCCGTCCGTCTCCGGCAGAGTGTCCCGGCTGGCCGTGAAAGTCGCCTTCCTGGGCCTGCTGGGCTACGGCCTCTATTGGGTGGGGCGCCGCACCGCCAGCCTGGTCCTGGCCCTGCCCGCCACCCAGTACTGCCTGCAGAGGGCGGCCGCAGCCCGGCCCAGCAAATAGGAAGGACCAGGGGCGCCACCGCGTCCGAGGGGCCGCTCCAGCTGAAGGGCGCGGGCCGGCCCCCCAAGGAGCTCCTGGATGCCACCCCCATGGGGTCCCGGCCCAGCCTCGCCTGCCCTCCCGACCCACCCGAATAAAGAATTATTTAACTGCTCTGAGCTCAGGCCTCCCAGACCCCTGCCCCCGCGGGCCGTTCACGGGTTCGTGGGCGTCAGGGCGAGGGTCAGGGGAGGGGCTGAGGTGCACGCTGCCCCCTAGGCTGCCCGGCGGCGGGCCGAGGTGGGTCACTGCCGGCCAGCCCCTCCCTCACTGTGCCTTCGAGCCGGGCGCCCGCAGCGGGCGCGGGCCCGTGGGTTCTGCCGCAGCGTTGGGAAGGCGTGGCGCCCGCGGCCCCGGCCCCCAGGGAGCAGCGTGGCCGACCCCGGTGGCCCTGACGCGCACCAGCACCACTCTGCCTGCAGACAGTGTGTGTTCTGGGCTTTTTAAAAATTCTGAAATTTTTCTACTCAGGAAATTTTAACTTAAAAAACTGAAGCAAATGTCAGGAAACACTAGCCTTACGTCTGGTGTGGACAGAGAAGGTCTCAGTCCTGAGGGGGCAAGTGTGGAGCGGGGTCGGCCTTGGCCGTGGGCCCGGACACGGCCCCTCCGGCTGCCCCCTGCCCGGGGACACCAGGGGCGGGGGCCTGCCTCCTGCGCACCTGCTGGGGGCCCCCTCCTGCACGCCTGCCCGGGGCGGCAGAGACAGGCTCGAGGTCGGCCGGCCCCACACGGCGCTGCTGGCACCTCCGCCAGCACTGGTGCCTGTGGTCACTGGGTCCTGGCCGTCTGCCTGCACTGCAGTCCATGCGGCCAGCTGGCCCGCGGTCGCTTGTGCTGACCCAGTGTCCGTCCAGATGTGGTGGAGCCCTGGCCATGAGCTGGTCGCGGGCACCTTGTGCCGGACCGAGCCCTCCCTGTCACTCACGCTGGTGTACATGTTCCCTGGAAATGAATAAAAGCTAGTTTTTGAAGCTCGTCATGTGAAGTGTGTGCAAGTGGGACAGGGGTGTCCTTGGTGGGCTGGGGGGCAGGATGCCAGGGCACTGCCTTGAGTTTGGGGGGCGTCACACCAGCACCCGAGAGGGCACAGGGACCCTGGCACCAGCACAGATCCCAGGCCAGTGAGGTGTGGCCAAGGGGAGGTGCTCTGGGAGGACACTCCCGCCCTGGTCCGTGCCCACCCTGGCAGCTGGGGCGGGGGAGGGGGCAGGGTCCAGTGCCTTGAGCAGAAACAGAAAGCTCATCAGGGCCCAGCCACTCCCACCTGCCGAGAAAGACCACGGTGAGCACAGGGCGGCCCGGGCGTCTGCAGGCAGGTATGGAGGGCGCTTGGCTGGCGGTGTGGGCCCTTCCCCCGGGATGCCTGTCCTGTCCCGGGCCTCACTGCTCTCTGCTGCGGTCCTGGGGCAACACCAACGTCCAGGAAGAGGGGCCAGCGGGCCAGGGGGTCTCACCAACCCAGGGTGGGCTGGGGGTCTCGAGCCTCCCAAGACAGGGTCTTCTCCCATAAGTCCAGGTGGTGTGGCTGGAACACAGAGGTCCAGTGCGTGTTGGGCAGCCTCTGACCTCTGGCCCCTCACCTGCAGTTCTGCACCCTGCAGGCCTCTTAGTTCCCACGAGGACCTGCCTTGGGGAAGGACAGACATGGACAAGGCCCTGCTCTAGGCCGGTGTTGGGAGGGGCTGGCTGGGCTCGGGGCAGCACCCGAACACTGCCCAGCCAGGAGGAAGGGAGGGAGGCCCAGGCTGACCCTCCAGGCACCACAGGTGAGGTCCCTGCTGGACACGCTGGGGAGACGTGGTGTCCGGGGCTGAGGGGATGGTGGCTCCCTGTCTGCCGGGAACCAGGTTGTGTCGGCCGGCTGCTGGGTTACCCTGGCAGCCTGTGAGGGCTCTGGTCCAGTCACCCTGAGAGCACTGCCCCTTCGCAGGCCCTGACCCCTCCTGGCCCTCAACTGCCACTGGAAGGAGCCACTCTCAGATCTGGACCAACCGCGGGGCTCCCAGTGGGGCTCCGCCCTGAGGCTCTTCCGGGCCAGATCTGGAGAAACGCTGCCCCTCCGGTCCCGATGCACGGCGCTGCAGAGTACAAGCAGGGCCCGACCCTCGGCATCACCCTCCTCTGGCGCTCAGCCTGGACTGCCAGGAGTCGCCCGGGTGGCACTTCCAGGGACCTGCCAGCTGTTGCGCGGGACGGGCATTGTGGACGGCCGGGTCCCCTCTGCCCACCCCAGCCCCCAGCCGCAGCCTTGCGGACCTGGGCGGGCGCGCGAGGTCCGGGAGGCAGGACCCGAGGCAAACCCTTCCGGCACCGCCGCGGTGCCAAATCGCAGAAGCGGACTAAAGGACGACATAGCCAATCAGGGTCCAGCTTTGGTGGGCGCGCCCCGCGCAGGCGCAGCGACGGACACCGCCCCTCCGGCTATTGGGCAGGGAGGCACGTGGGGTGGGGCTTCCTGTCGGGGCCGTGAGGTTTCCGCCGGAGCGGCGCCGCTTATGGCCTCGCTCAAAGCCGCGCTCGGGGCGTCTCTCGCGGCTGCCCGCACCCTGTCGCCGCTTCTCGGGTGCCGCCCGCCACCCGCGCTCTGCTCCACCTCGGCCGCCGCCCACGGCGCCGCCATGGAGCCGGCGCCCCGTTGGCTGGCGGGGCTGCGCTTCGACAACCGTGCACTGCGCGCACTGCCGGTGGAGACGCCTCCACCGGACCCTGAGGGCGCAGCGACCGCGCCGCGGCTGGTGCCCGGGGCCTGCTTCAGCCGCGTGCGGCCCTCGCCCCTGCGGCAGCCGCGCCTCGTGGCGCTGTCGGAGCCCGCGCTGGCGCTGCTGGGCCTGGGCGCGCCGCCCGCCGACGCCGCCGCCCGCGAGGCGCGCGAGGCCGAGGCCGCGCTGTTCTTCAGCGGCAACGCCCTGCTGCCGGGCGCCGAGCCGGCCGCGCACTGCTACTGCGGCCACCAGTTCGGCCAGTTCGCCGGGCAGCTCGGTGACGGCGCCGCCATGTATCTGGGCGAGGTGTGCACGGAGGCCGGCGAGCGCTGGGAGCTGCAGCTCAAGGGCGCCGGCCCCACGCCCTTCTCCAGGTGGGCGCCTCTCCAGGTGTACGTGGGGGACGGACAGACACGTGCCTAGAGTTCTCCCCCCCCCCCCCCCGCCCGCGCTGGGGTGAGATGTCACTCCGCAAAGTTCGAGCTAGGGATGGAGGACTTGTGGGTGGTGGCGTCCTGGCGAAGGGAACAGCTGGAGGGGAGGTTCAGGCCTGGAAGCAGGCGCTGGGCCGGCCTCCTGGGCCGGGCTCCTGCCCCGGCTGGTCTCAGCCCTGCGGAGCGGCTGATCCCGCAGCACGGGCAGCACCCACGCTGTTCTCGCAGGCCGTCCGAGTTCTTGAGCGCGGGGGAGCCGGGGTGACCTGACAGGCAAACTCCGGGCGGGCCTCGATGGCCCTGCTCCGCAGGCCTGGGCCCCAGCGCCCCCAGCCTCTTGCTGCGCCCAGGCCCGGCCCCTTCCCAGCAGAGGATACCGGCAGCAGGTGCACCCCAGGCGCCTCCACTCCGCCTTTGTTTCCCGCCAGGTGAGATGGGAGTTGTGCTCCTTGTCTTCCCACAGAATTCCGTTCTATTCTTGGAGGAATGTCTAAGGTGTTGCAGACGCCTTACCGCATGGGAGTGCCCTGGGCCAGGCCTGGCTCTGGAGCGCAAAGATCCAACTCGTTTATTTGGGTGTTTGTTTGCTAGAGGGGGCTCCCGGAGGTCAGAGCGTCCAGCCCCCCGATCTTACAAGGACAAGGAGTGTGGAGAACGTGACTCTTGGAGGCCAGCCGGTCCCGGGCTGCGACCACTTTCTTTTTTCAAGTTAAAAAAGCAATAGTGTTTCCAGTCCAGCAGATCTCCAGTTCGTTCGGACAAGTAGAAAGTGGAACAAAATGACAAGTCGACCCTCTCAGCTCTGTCAGAGAATGCGCAGGGCACAGCTCCACCCCCAGGTCACAGAGACTGGTGGGCAGAAACAGAATCACAACTTTCCAGAGTAGGACGACCCTCCCAGGACCCTTGCTCTGTAAGTGACGGAGGCTCGGTGTGGACAGCTCACTTAAAAACTCCAGGGGGGCCGGTCATGAGGGGGCGCCACAGTTCTGTGAGTTTTACCTCCTGGAGTTCTGTTCGGTTCTCAGTCAATTTCCGAGAATAACCCCCTGTGTTTCGGGAAGGGGCGGGGAACTGTTGGGAAGTCACGGCACTGTGTCCGACCGTGCTTGTGTGTGGACACTTACCTGCGCCTGTGCCAGAGTGAAACCGATGACATAAGGGGTGGGAGGGGGCAGCTGGGACTATTTTCTTGTTACAAGGTAGTCACACTACCCGGAAGTGGTATAGTGTTACTTCAAAGTGGACTCGGATTAGTGGTGTGCATTACAAAATCTGGGGCAACCACTTTAAATAAGTAGAAATGTGTATACCTATGTGTGTATGACTGATACGCCAGGAGAGAACTGATGAAAAGAGAGAAGAATGGAATCACAAGATGCTCAGTTAAGACCAGAAAAGGAGTGGAAGACAAAAACAGAAAAGAAAAGGCGACAAACAGGAAATAACCACAGATGTGGTGGGATCTGTGCAAGTATGTCGGTGTCACCGTGAATGTCAGTGGTCTAAACGCAACAATTAGCACACGAGAGGTTGTCAGAGTAGATAGAAAATTAGGACCCCAATGCATGTTGTCGGTAAGAAACCTGCTTTAAATATGAAGACATTAAGGGTTAAAAGTCGCTCCACCGTGCTAATCAGAAGAAAAGCTGGGGCAGCTGAATGAACTCCAGACAGAAGACGCCAGAGCTTGGGGTGGGGGGGGCACTGCGGGAAGGGAAGGGGCCAGTGCTCCGGGGAGACGTCATGGTCCCTGACGTGTGTGCCCGCCCCTGACAGCGGAGTGCTGGCCTACCTGGGCCAGACACAGTGGAGCTGCGAGGAAAAACACATGAATCCAGTATCACGTTGGGACTTCCAAACCCGTCTGTCGGAGAGGGTCAGGTTCAGCAGCCAGAAAACCAGTGAAAGGTAACTGAATGCAGCAGCACCGCCAGCCAGCGGGCGTGACCGACAGCTCCGGACCCCTCCCCCACAGCAGCAGCAGCACACGCCGCCTCAAGCCCACTGAACACGCCGTCCAGGCCAAGCGTCCTGGGCCCCGAGCTCCCCTGGACAGATGGGGACGGGCAGGAAGCAAACCGAGTCTGCTCTCAGACACAACGGAAGCAAACTAGGAATCCGTGAGAGAAGGGGAAGAAATCCCAAAGTACTTGGAGATGAGGACACACACATCTGAATAATGTACGGGTCAAAGAGGAAATCTCGAGAGATTCTTAAATATTTTGAACGAAATGAAAACAACTTAAAATTTGTGGGAAATACATAGCATTGAATGCAAATGTTGGTAAGTAAGAAAGATCTAAAACTGATGATCTAGTCTTTCACCTTAGGGAATTAGAAAAAGCAAATCAAACCCAGAGTAAGCAGAAGAAAAAAAATAAAAACTAGAGCAGAAATTGAAATAGGATATAGAGAAAATCAACTAAACCAGAAGCTGATTTTTTTTTTAAAGGTTTTATTTATTTTTTAGAGAGAAGTGACGGGAGAGAGAGACAGAGAAATATCATTGTGCTGGCCCACAGCCCAGGCAGGTGCCCTGACTGGGGGTCGAACCAGCACCTTTCCAGTTCACAGGCTGGTGCTCAGTCCACTGAGCCTCACCAGCTGGGGTCAAAAGCCGACTCTTTGAGTGGAATCCATCCTCCTCCAGCCGGGCTCACCAAGGAAAGCGGAGGACACCAACCACCAGTGACCGCAGTGGGAGGAGGGCGTCCCTGTGGACTCCAGGGTGCCGAGGGGACAGGGCGGGGATGTCTCAGGCCCCGCTGTGCCCACCCAGGCAGGGGTGACGACAGGATGCAGTGGACCGGGTCCTTGAGAGACGCAACTCGCCAGGACTCTCGTGGGACGAGGGAGACCACGGCACAGGCCTGCGGCTGTCTGAGCCGACGGTTAACAGCCAGCCTTCTGGAGTGGAGAGCGCCCAGTCCAGGGGGGCCCCGGTGAGCCCCCCACACACTCCAGGAGGGACGGTGCCGGTTCTGCACAATCCCTCCCCGAGTCCGGGGGCAGGGGGGAGATTTCCTGGCTCATCCTGGGAGGCCGGCATTACCCAGACACCAAACACGGACCCAGAAACACGGCAGAGCGGCATGGCGCATGAACACGGAGGCAGAGCCTTCAACAGAGTTTCAGTGAAAACCAGGCCCAGCCCTGTGGGAGGGGAGCTGTGCCCCACGGCCACGCGGGGTTTGTCTCAGGGACGCCAGCTGCTTCGGCGTTCAGACGCCGGTCACGTGACCCGCCCCGCCACCGGGCCGTGGGAAGAAAACTCACACAGTCACCTCAACAGAGGCAGAGGAAGTGTTTGACAGGAGTCAACACTAGGGCTACAGGGAAATGCCCTCAACTTGGTAAAGAACTTCTACGAAAACCTGCCGCTAACAACCACTTAGGCTGTAACTCTTGAGCATTACACTGGAAGGCCCAGTTAAAGCAATAAGGTAAACAGGGAACTCGACCCTGGCTGGTGTGGCTCAGTGGGCTGAGTGCCCACCTGCGAATCGAAGGGTCGCCGGTTCGATTCCCAGTCAGGACACATGCCTGGGTTGTGGGCCAGGTCCCCAGTAGGGGGTGTGAGAAGGGCAACCCACAATGATGTTTCTCTCCCTTCATCCCTTCCCCTCTCTCTAAAAATAAATAATTTCTAAAAGAAAGTAGTGTGTGTGTGTGTGTGTGTGTGTGGTTTTTAAAAAAGACGAGGACACCAGCTCCGACGGAGTGAGAGCAGCCGTCTGCAAGGCCTCGCACACGGTGTGGCTCCGCTCTGGCCTCTGGGGAGGGCAGACCCTGTGGACACTGGAAGGCCGGGGGCCGCAGGGCAGGGCGAGTGGTCGGCTCCCGGGACGTCCGGGCAGCGAGGCTCCCTGCGGCGGTCACTGGTGGGGGCAGCACGTCCTCACACGTCTGCCCAGCGCCGCAGAGTGCAGGGCGGCCAGGGCACCTCTGGGCTGCGGGCTCCCCCGTCCCGGGGGGTCACCTGGTGGGCACGTCGGTGGCGGGGAGGCTGCGAGTGTGGGGGTGCAGGGGGGCTGTGGGAGCTCTCTGTGCCTTCCACCCGGTTTTCCCGCGACCCTGACACTGCTCTGGGAGGCGGTCTGTCAGGAGTAACAGGGGCTTCACGTAAAACACCTTGAGGTCGCACAGGGCTGCCCCAGGCGGCCTGAGGTCGCCCCCCCCCCCCCCCACTGCAGGGAGTGCTGCTGTGCGTGCGTCCCTGCGTGGTGAGCGTTTCTGTGAAGCGGACGTGTGAGGACAGCCGCAGGTGCACGGGCGCGTGTGTGGGAGCGAGGGGGCCGGCCGGCTGGTGTGTCCTTGACCTCCAGCCTCGGGCCGGCGCTGGCCCCGACCCGCTGTCCCGTAGGAAGGGCTCCGTGCAGTGCCGTCGCCGCTGCCCGTGACGTTGGCGTGCTTTCTCTCCCGGTCCCCGCCCCCGGGCCGCGCAGTGACCCCCGTGTGTGCTTCCAGACAGGCGGACGGCCGCAAGGTGCTGCGGTCCAGCATCCGGGAGTTCCTGTGCAGCGAGGCCATGTTCCACCTGGGGGTGCCCAGCACGCGGGCGGGCGCCTGCGTCACCTCCCAGTCCACGGTCGTGCGCGACGTGTTCTACGACGGCAACCCCAAGCCGGAGCCGTGCGCAGTTGTGCTGCGGATAGCCCCCACCTTCCTCAGGTACCGGGGCTCCCGAGGCCTGTGCCCACGTGTGCGGTCCCCCCGCCCCCATCCCCCGCTGCAGGAGCCGTCCTTAGGCAGCTCGGGCACACGCTTGGGGCCGGCCCTGGCCAGTCCCTCGAGCAGCGGGGCCAGGACGGCCCGGGCAGCAGACGCTCTGACCCACCGGTGGGACGGCCCAGCAGCAGGCACCTGGCGGTCCCTGGGTCAGAGGTCTTGTCCCGCGGGGGGACGGCCGAGCCCAGCCCGCCCGCCGCCCTGGCGCGGGGCCCTGTGGCCGCTGGGAGAGCTGGCAGTGGCAGCCGCAGCTCCCAGAAGCTCCAGCGAGGGGGGCGGGGCCTCGGGCCGTCAGAGGCTGGGCTGTCCAGGCAGGGCTGTGGGGAGGCGGTGGACAGCGCTGTGGACGTGGGGTCCGTGACAGGAGCCGTGTGGCATCCATCCCAGAGCTGTCAGGAGAAGGCTGCGGGGCCACACTGACCCTGGACACGCATGTCGTAGCAGCCAAGGTGGCCCAGCTGCCACCAGGCCGGTCTCTAGTGTTCCCTCTGGTCACCTGGGGACGGCGGGAGGCAGGGCAGGGGCCAGCCCAGTCCCAGGAACCCGGGGTCCCCCCACAGTGGCACCACTGGCATCTCGACCCATCGCCCTGCTCTGGGGGGCCGGCCTGGGCCTGGTCGGGGGCTGGGCAGCATCCCTGGCCTCCACCCCCCGGCTGCTGGTGGTGACCCATCAGGACAACCAGACACGTCTCCAGACAGCCCGTCGCGCCCCCAGGGCACAAAGTGCCTGCGGCGGAGAACTGGTGTCCTGCTGGTCACTGCGCTGCAGGACGCCAGGGACAGACCCGCCCCTAGGTGTGGGCGGAGGAGCCCAGAGCCCTTCCTGTTGGGTGGAGTCGGGGGCAGGGTCCGCTGGGGCCTTTGGGGGCGTGTGGGACCCGGCGGAGCCCACGGTGGGAGACAGTGGGCACCCGGAGCTGGTTTTGCGTGGATCAGGGCGTCTGCTCCTCCCACTGCTGGCCGTGCGTCCAGCAGCCGGACTTCTCCCTCTTCCTTTTCTCCCCGGGGGGCGGGGGGGGCACACGGCTAACCTGTTGAAAACATGCCCCCCCCCCCAGGTTCGGGTCCTTCGAGATCTTCAAGCCTGAGGACGAGGACACGGGGCGCGCGGGCCCCAGCGTGGGGAGGAACGACATCCGAGTGCAGATGCTGGACTACGCCATCGGCACGTTCTACCCCGAGATCCAGGCCGCTCACGCCGGCGACCCCGTGCAGAGGAACGCCGCCTTCTTCCGAGAGGTGGGCGCCGGGGTCGGCCGCCCTGCCCTGCTTGTCCCCGAGCCCCTGCTGCTGCTCTCCTCCCCTTCTGTCTGGCTGGGACGGTGCCAGGGTGCCAGGCCGGGGCGCCAGGTGGTCCGGCGGCTGCGCCGTCTCCGTCAGTGAAGCTGGGGGCGGGGGTGTGCTGCCCGTGCCTGGACTGTCCCAGCCTCACAGTGAGGTGAGGCACCTGTGGGCCGGTGTCTGGGCAGTGGGCCGCGGCCTGTGGGGCCCCTGCTCTCCCTGTGGCCGGCACGTCCTCAGGGCTGCGTGGGGCGGTGGGCCCGGGGGACAGAGCACGACCACGGCCACGGTGGGCAGGCCGTGTGAACCTCCTTCCCGGGCAGCCCGGGCGTGAGGCAGGCCTGGGGCAGGTCTTGCCTGCCAGCGAGGTGACGTCCTTGCTTCCACGTGTCGTCCTACTGGGCGTGAGCGGTGGGAACACTGGGTTTTGGGGCGTCCCAGGTGGAAGCCGGGTCAGCGAGCACATGGAGCAGGTGGGCGGCGTGGGCAGTGCCTGGAGCCCTCGCACGACCACTCGTCTAGAGCGCGCTCCCGGGTGCCCTCCGGTGCGCCCCCCAGTGCTAGCTGCCGTGGCGGGGTCTGGGACGGGACCCCTCAGAGGGGCACAGCTCTCCAGGGAGGGAAACGGGGGGCGGGGGGGGCTGCAGGGAGCAACCAGGCCCTTCTTGCCCCAGGTGACACGGCGCACGGCCCGGCTGGTGGCCGAGTGGCAGTGTGTCGGCTTCTGCCACGGCGTGCTCAACACGGACAACACGAGCATTGTGGGGCTCACCATCGACTACGGGCCCTTCGGCTTCCTGGACAGGTGGGCGCGCACCCCCATGGTGCTGGTGGCCTGGGCGGGGGAGGGCCTGCAGGTGCACGTGGCTGCTCCCGGCGACGCCTGGTTGGGGTTCCCGGCGTGGAGTCCCCCAGAGGGCCTCACGCCGAGAAAAGCACTTTCACGGGCGCCCCACCGGTGGGCAAGGAACAGAGGGGAGGCAAGGACAGAAGCCCGGGGGGGCGGGGGGCAGGGCCGAGGTGTGTGCTTCCTGCTTCCGTGGTGGAACCGGCAGGGCTGGTGGCCGGCAGTGGGCAGGGGAATGGGGGAGCCCCAGAGCCCTTGAGCTGAGCCTGCAGGGCCCGGGCCCCGGGGACAGCGCACGGGAGCGGTGGCCGCACAAGCACTCTGGGCGCCCACCCACAGCCCCCTCGACAGGCCCCCGTGGGCGGCGCCTTCTCCCCGTGTGGCAGGTACGACCCCGACCACGTGTGCAACGCCTCGGACAACGCCGGGCGCTACGCCTACAGCAAGCAGCCCGAGGTGTGCAAGTGGAACCTGCAGAAGCTGGCCGAGGCCCTGCAGCCCGAGCTGCCCCTGGAGGTGGGCGAGGCCATCCTGGCCGAGGAGTACGACACCGAGTTCCGCAGGCACCACCTGCACAAGATGCGCCGGAAGCTGGGGCTCGTGCAGGCCGAGCGGGAGGAGGACGCGGCCCTGGCGGCCAAGCTCCTGGAAACCATGCAGCTGACCGGTGAGTGTCCCCTCTGGACCTTTCTTCGTGCACGGTGCAGTGGCATCGTGTGTGTTATTCACAGTGCGGCCGCTGCCGCCACCCGTCCAGAACTTTCCGTCTCCCCCAACTGAGACTCAGCCCCAGTGAACACACCCCACGTGACCCTCCGGCACCCGCCTTCCTGCCCGCGTCCCTGTGAACTTGACCCCCTGGGCCCTCACCGCGGTGCAGTCCTGCGTGTCCGGCTGATGTCACCGGGCACCACGCCCTGCAGGCCCGTGAAGGCTGAGTGACGCTGCCTACCCGGGCAGCCTGCCGTGCTCAGCCCCCGCCCGCCACCCCCGGGTGCGGTGGGGCCGCTGCTCCCGTCAGCCCCTGTGGAGACGGCCGTGCAGGCGCCCGCGTGCGCCTCCAGCCCTCCGGGCCGCTCGCTGACGGGTGGGGCCTCGGGCCACGTCGACTCGCCCGGCGCTCCGGCTGGCGCAGAGGGGGAGCGTGCTGTCCTCTACCCCCCCCCCCCGCCCCCGCCCCCGCCCCCGCCCCCGCCCCCAAGGCCTCACTCTGGGCCTCTCGCGCAGGCCCTTCGCCAGATTCCAGGCCTCCTCCCATTTCCAGCTTGTCTGTCCCCTTCCACCCCGGTGGAGCTGACGCCGTCTCACTCCTTCCCCCGCAGCTCTTGTTAATCCACTTAAGCTGCTGGGATGAGTGGCCACAGCTGGGGCCTCAGGTGACGGACATGGACCTCGGTCCTGGAGGCCGGGGGTCCGAGACCGGGGACCAGCACAGGGGGGGCCTGGTGGCGCCTCTTCCTCGTTCACAGACGGCCGTCCCCATGCGGGGTCCTCGCAGGGCAGGGCAGGGTGGATCTCTGTGTCTCTTCCTTTTTTACTTTAATATATTGTATGGATTATGCTGTTCCAGTTGTCCCATTCCCCCCTTCACTCCCCTCCACCCCGCACACCCCCTCCCACCCACATCCCCCCTTTAGTTCATGTCTATGGGTCATAAGTTCTTTAGCTTCTACATTTCTCATACTATTCTTGCCCTCCCCCTGTCTCTTTTCTGCCTACCGTCTACGCTACTTATCCTCTGTACCTTTTCCCCCTCTCTCCCTCTCTCCCTCTCTCCCACTCCCCTGCTGCTAACCCTCCATGTGATCTTCATTTCTGTGGGTCTGTTCCTGTTCTAGTTGATTGGTTTGCTTTTGTTTTTGTTTTAGGTGTGGTTGTTAATAATTGTGAGTTTGCTGTCATTTAATTGTTCATATTTTTTATCTTCCTTTTTTAGATAAACCCCTTTAACATTTCCTATAATAAAGGCTTCGTGATGATGAACTCCTTTAGGTTGACCTTATCTGAGAAGCACTTTGATCTTCCATTCTAAATGAGCTTTGCTGGATAGAGCAATCTTGGATGTAGGTCCTTGTCTTTCATGACTTGGAATACTTCTTTCCAGCCCCTTCTTGCCTGCAAGGTCTCTTTGGAGAAATCAGCTGATAGTCTTATGGGAACTCCTTTGTCGGTAACTGTCTCCTTTTCTCTTGCTGCTTTTAAGATTCTCCCCTTCTCTTTAATCTTGGGTAACTTAATGATGATGTGCCTTGGTGTGTGCTTCCTTGGGTCCAACTTCTTTGGGACTCTCTGAGCTTCCTGGACTTCCTGGAAGTCTATTTCCTTTGCCAGAATGGAGACGTCCTCCTTTATTATTTGTTCCAATAACTTTTCCACTTGTTTCTCTTCCTCTTCTCTCTCTGGCACCCCTAGGATTTGGATGTTGGAATGTTTAAAGATGTCCCGGAGGTTTCCAAGCCTCTCTTCATTTAAATTGTTTCTTCATTCTGTTCTAGCTGGATGTTTCTTCCTTCTAGTCCACACTGTCGATTTGAGTCCCGGTTTCCTCCCCATCACTATTGGTTCCCTGTACATTTTCCTTTGTTTCACTTTTCATAGCCTTCATTTTTTCATCTAATTTGCAACCAAATTCAACCAATTCTGTGAGCATCCTGATTACCAGTGTTTTGAACTGTGCATCTGATAGGTTGGCTGTTTATCGCTTAGTTGTATTTTTTTCTGGAGCTTTGATCTGCTCTTCGATTTGGGCCTTTTTTTTTTTGTCTTGACGCACCTGTTACGTAGTGAGGGGCGGAGCCTTAAGTGCTCACCAGGGCAGAGTAACCCACGTGGCTGGGTTGTGACGCTGTACATGGGGGAGGGGTCCAAGAAGGAACAATGGTGTTTGCTCCACTCTCTGCTGGATTTCAGTCACTTCTCACAAGCAAACTGGGTCCTTCTGGTGCTGGTTCCCGGGTGGGTGGGCTTGTGTACATTCTAGGACCCTGTGGGTCTCTCCAACGACCTCTCCTGTGCGGCTGGGAGTTTGTACAGCTGCCTCAGCCCCCACAGGTGTTTCCAGTCAGAGGCTTTAGTTCCCTCGCTGGGGCCCTGGGTTGAGTGGCTCATCCTGCTTCCCAGGTGTTTCCCCTGGTTTCTCTGCGCACAGACGTGGGAGCGCCCAGTCTGCAGCCCGCTGCTGCCTTGCCGGCCAGCTGGAGCCGTGCAGGCCCCGCTCCACAACCCACCACCTCCCCGGGTCCTCCAGCCACTGCCTAGCTGTGAGTCCGCCCCTCCTGCTGGTCTGGGTGAGTGTCTTCTTTAACTCCTTGGTTGTCAGACTTCCATGCAGTTCGATTTTCTGGCCGTTCTGGTTGGTTTTTGTTTTTAAACTGTTGTCCTTTAGGTTGTGCGAGGAGGCACAGTGTGCCTACCTAACCTCCATCTTGGCTGTGTCCCTTCTTACACGGACACGAGTCTCTCTGAGGCCCCACCCTCACAGCGTGCCGGCCTCCCTAAGGCCGGCCTCCCGACCCCGTCCCTCTGGGGAGGGAGGCCCTGTGCACGGACACGGGGAACACAGACGTGCAGCCCACGGGACAACCCCGGCCCCTTCTGACGCGCTGGCTGTGGTCTGCAGCCTTCTGTGGGGGACCTCACACCCGAGTTCCTCGGGCTCTGGGACCGCGGCCCGGCTGGTCTCGGAGGGAGGGAGGGCTCCCGGTGTTTTGGGAGAGTTTGAGAGGCGCTGTGTCAGTCCTGCCGTGAGTGTTTGACAGAACTCCCCAGTGAAACTGCAGGTCCCGGGGTTTTCTAGTTCGGGGCATTGGGTCAGCGAGTCCACGTCCTTACTAGTCGGGGAACTACCTAGATTTCCTTTTCTCGAGTCGGTCTGATTTGCTTGTTTGTAGGAATTTGTCCGTTTCCCGTTATCTAATTTACTGGCATATAATTTTTCATTGTACTCTGTCTTTTACTTCTGTGTGATCAACAATGTCCACACTTTTGTTTGACTTTATCTGTCTTCTCTTTTCGTCAGTGTCTCTGAGTTCGTCAACTTGGCTGATCTTTTCAAGGAACTGACTTTGTCTCTCTGACCCTTCTGTGTTTCGTTTCTCTGCTCTAATCATTCTTTCCTTCCGTTCTGCTGACTTGGTTTTCCTCCTTCACTAGTTACGTTGGGTTTGGACTTGAGGTCTTTCTGACCAACACGAGACGTGCAGCACATTCACCTCAGTGCGGGTCTGACCTCTGTGGATCACATCTCGCCATGGTGGCTGATAATCTCGTTTTCTCCACGACCAAGTTCACGTTCAGCTCGTTTCTCGGCAGCAGCGTGTGGACTCCCCCTCGTTTCCCTGGGCACTTTTCTGACGTTTCCTTAGGGGGCGTGGTGACTGTCCTAACCAGTCAGGCTGAGGACTGTGCTGAGGCTCACGGACACTGCGGCTCGAGGGCCCGGGCCGCCCCGCTGCACCCCTTTTACAGAGCAGGGGACCGGGGCTGGAGGCCTTGCCATGCCCAGGGTGGGGCCTGAGCTGGGTGGCGGGTGGGTGGGGGCTGGGGAACAGGCCAGAGGAGACCCCGGCCCTAACGCAGAGTGGAGTTCGCACTTCGGCGGCAGGACAGGGGCGGGCCGGCCCGGCCCGTGAGGAGACAGCGCTGCAGGAGGGACACGCGGGACCCGGGACCCGGCCCCCAGCGCTCAGAGCAGCCGTGTGTTCCAGGTGCCGACTTCACCAACACCTTCCGCCTGCTGAGCTCCTGCCCCGCGGGGCCAGGGCCCGTGGACTTGGCCGAGTTCCTGACCGCACTGACGGAGCAGTGCGCCTCCCTGGAGGAGCTGCGGCTCGCCTTCCGACCTCAGATGGACCCCCGGTGGGTGCTCGAGTCTCGCTTCCTTGGAGTTTGCGTCCGGAAAGGGAGAAGCCTTGAGAATGGGGGAGAGGTACACACCTGGAGGCCCAGTTGGCCACCCCGCTCCCCAGAGCAGGGGAGGGTCAGAGGAAGGGACCGAGGTGCTGACAGTGGGGGGCGGGGGGCGGCCAGGTGACACGGGCCGGGGCACAGACGTCTCTGCCCTGGGGAGGCTTCTCAGGTCTCCGCCGGGCCATGCTCTCTGCACGGCCTCCCCGGTGCCTGGGGCGCAGCCCACACTCGGGACAAGACACGGGAGATAGCGCTGCATTTCGACAAACAAGCCAGCAGACTGCGATTGGGGGCCCTTTAGTGCAGCAGTGTGGGGAGTGGCCAGGAGCTCCAAGCACACAGGGAGGACCGGCCGGCAGGCCCTGTCCCTGACAGCAGTGACCTCCCAGGTCGGTGCTGCATGGGACAGAGGTGGGTGCCAAGCACAGGTGGTCCCGTACCCTGCCCCAGCCCCCAGAGGTCTGCACCTAGTCAGTCACTGGCATCCGCTCCGTGGCTGCGGCTCCATCTGCCCCGCGGAGGGGCAGCAGCACAGGGCGCGCAGCTGGTAGGTGCCTTTGCATCTGCCGGGCCGGCACCCCCCTCTGGTCCGGCTGCAGGCAGCGGGGTAGCAGGGCAGCTGAGGTCATTTCCTCCTCCTCCTCCGGGACAGCCTTCCTCGAGGTGTCCAGCGGTCGCAGGCCACGGCCCACAGCCAGGGGTGGGGACGCTGCAGCCTCCTGGACTCGCTCGTACCCCGCCCCCAGGCAGCTGTCCATGATGCTGATGCTGGCGCAGTCAAACCCGCAGCTCTTCGCGCTCATGGGCACGCGGGCCGGCATCACCAGGGAGCTGGAGCGCGTGGAGCAGCAGTCGCGGCTGCAGCAGCTGAGCCCGGCCGAGCTGCTGAGCAGGAACAGGGGCCACTGGGCCGACTGGCTCCGGGAGTACAGGTGAGGCCGGCCTGCTGCCACGGCAGCGAGGTGCTGCCCGCCCCTGGCACCGTCTCCAGGGGCCAGATGGTGGGGGGGGGGGGGGCTGCAGCTGCTGCAAAGGTGGGCGTGGGTGTCATTCTAGAGCCAGACTGGAGAAGGACAGGGACGCTGCCGGTGACGCTGACGCCTGGCAGGCCGAGCACGTGCGTGTCATGCACGCCAACAACCCCAGATATGTCCTGCGGAACTACATCGCCCAGAACGCCATCGAAGCTGCCGAGAACGGCGACTTTTCAGAGGCAAGGCCTTGCCCACCCCTCTATCCCTGGGCCCCGTGGCAGAGGAGGGCCATGGGGGGAGGGGCGCCCCAATGACCTCCCCCTTGCTCCTCTCCAGGTGCGGCGGGTGCTGAAGCTGCTGGAAGCCCCGTACCAGAGGGAGGGAGAGGCCGCTGAGGTCCCTGAGGTCCCCGAGGCCCCCGAGGCCGCCGGGCCCGAGGGAGCTGGCAGCGCGGCGGAGAGGCGTCGCTCCTACAGCAGCAAGCCCCCGCTCTGGGCGGCGGAGCTCTGCGTCACATGATCCTCGTAACTGCCTTGGGGACCTCCACACAGGGAGGCCCCCAAGGCCCCAAGTCCTGCTGAGCCCACGAGGCCGGCCCAGCCGGGGGGCGGGGCAGCCCCCGCGCCCGTCTCTCCATGACGGCAGGGACGTCCAGTCGGCACCCGACCCGTCCCTGTCCGACCCGGACTCAGCACCCAGCGCGGGCCCGCGCCAGCACCCGCCCCAGGAGGAGCCTCGCTGTGCCAGGAGCACTCTGCGGGGCGCTGGGCCCTAAATAAAGCAGCAGCTCCCACGGCCCTTCTCCATGTGGTCCTTCGACCCCAGCCTGGCAGTGGGGCCCGCCGGGAGGGGCGCCTTCGAGGGGCGTGTACCTGGGCGCTGCGGAGCGGGCCTCAGGCGTCCTGGTAGTAGTGGTTGAAGTTGATGCGCAAGAGGAAGTCCTCCAGGTGCGGCTGGTAGCCCCGGTTCACCAGCTTGGTCACCACTGCAGGGGGGGCGGGGCATGTGGCTAGGCCGGGCCCCTGCGGGCCCTGCCCTCCGGCCCCAAGCCCGCCCGGCAGTGGGGACGGCTCACCTTTGAAGAGGAAGTGGGAGTAGTACTTGAAGGTGCTGTAGGACTGCTGCATGAGGGCGAAGTTGGGGTGCTCGGCGCCCCGGGGGCCGCCGGCGGGGCGCCAGGGCTGGGAGATGAGCTGGCTGCGGAACTTGAGCACCAGGCTGAAGACGCTGTGGATGACGTTCATGACCGGCGCCGCCTTCTCCGTCAGCAGGCCCCTGGGGAGCGAGGGGCGGTGCCGCAGGTGGGTGGCCCGGCCTCGGGCCGACGCCAGCGCCCTCCGCACCCAGCGCGCACGCACGCACACACACACACACACACACACACACACACACACCTGAAGACGGCCTTGTGCAGGTACTCGGCATGGGCACGCTGGATCTCCTCAAGGTCACCCACCGCGGCCAGCCTGGCCCGGAACTCGCACCAGGTGACGTGCAGGATCTGGTTGGCGATGTAGCCCTGGATGACCTTCACGAAGTGCTGCATCTCGTGCTTGAACAGCTGCAGCTGGCGGAACTGGACGGAGCCGGCCGCGGGGCTCACCAGGGCTGTGCAGGGGATGGGGGTGAGCCGTGGGCGCCAGCCGCCACAGGAGGCTGCGGGGCGCAGGCTCGGGGGGCCTCACCTGTGCGCTTGAGGTGGAAGCAGACGTCCTTGAGCGTCCACATCATGAGCTTCAGCTGCAGCAGGAAGGAGAAGATGCCGCTGTACCTGCTCAGGCAGCTCTCGGTGATGACGATGTTGAGGGGCCAGTCCACCTGCGAGGGGGCGGCTCAGTGGACCTGCAGGGACGCCAGGCCCGGCCCGGCCCGCCCCGCCCCCGCTGCAAGCTCTGCTGACCTTGTACCTGAGCTCCAGGCAGCTCAGCACGTCCGGGGCGTTGGGGACAAAGGCCTCGGGCAAGAACTTGAGGGCGAAGGAGAGGTTGGCGGCCAGCGGGGAGTCGCCGTGCAGGCTGTACTGCAGCGCCCTGCGCAGCACCGTGTTCAGCACCAGCGGGTTCAGCAGCTCCCCGGGCGTCTGCCCTGCTCCCAGCTGCGGAGAGCCGCAGGCGCAGCGTCGGTGGCGGTCCCACACCCCGCGCCTGTCCCCGCAGCCCCACGGCCCGCCCCGGGGCTCACCTTCTCAAACAGCAGGTCGCTCAGGGACTGCGCGAACTCGCCGTCCTCCATCAGCAGAAAGTGCCGCAGCGCCTCGAAGTGGGCCTCCAGCTGCAGCTCCACGAAGAAGTAGTCCACGGCGGCCTTGTTCACCAAGGCGACGCTGAGGAGGGGCGGAGTCAGCACGGGGCGGGGCCAATCAGAGGTAGGGCGCGGGCACTCACTGGGCCTCCGGGGGCGGGGCCGGGGCGGGGCCAGGCCAATCAGAGGTGGGCCGGGGGCGGGGCCAGGCCAATCAGGTAGGGCGCGGGCACTCACTGGGCCTCCGGGGGCGGGGCCGGGGCGGGGCCAGGCCAATCAGGTAGGGCGCGGGCACTCACTGGGCCTCCGGGGGCGGGGCCTGGGCGGGGCCAGGCCAATCAGGTAGGGCGCGGGCACTCACTGGGCCGCCGGGGGCGGGGCCGGGGCGGGGCCAGGTCAATCAGAGGGGGGCCGGGGGCGGGGCCAGGCCAATCAGGTAGGGCGCGGGCACTCACTGGGCCGCCAGCGGCGCGGTGACCGAGTGCTTCATGAGCACCGGCAGCGGCAGCAGCTCGCTCAGCTGCACGGCAGTCTCATCCATGGCGTCATCTGCGTCCGACGGGCCTCGGGTGTCCTCGGGGAGGGCAAAGGCCCGGGGGAGCCCGTGGTGCAGGAGGCGCGCGACAGGAGGCTCTGCTGCGGGAAAACGCAGCCCGCTGTCCACCCCAGGACTCGCCGCCCGGGGCTCGCCCGCCCGCCCCTGACTGCCCACCGGCCCGCCCCCGCCTGCCACTCACACATGGCCTCGTAGCTGTCCGGGTACTGCTCCAGGCGGTACTGCCCCGCCAGGCCTGCCAGGTAGGCCTGCTCCCGGCCCAGGCGCCTGGCCGCCGCTGCCTCCTCCGCCTCCTCGCCGGCGTCTGGGCTGCTCGGGGTGGCGGCCCTTTCCTAGGACGACCAGCCTTGAGACAGCTGCCCCTTCCTCCCGTCCAAAACGTGGGGAGGGGGTGGGGAGGGATGGTGCGGCCGGCCCAGCACACGCCCCCTGCCCCCCACCCGCATCCACCGACCTGTGGGCTCAGAGGCCGACCTGGAGAGCAGTCCTCGGTGTCCCCGCTCCTCCCTGTGCCTGAGGGACACGGGCGGGTCGGAAGGGGCGTCAGGGCCAAGGGCCTGCTGGGGGGCGGCACCTCCCGGCCCCCAGCCCCCAGCCCCCACAGACACCACCAGTGACAGCCCCGAGGCCCCACTGACCTGGCTCATCCGGGACGCTGTCCTCCGGAGCAGCAGGCGCAGCCAGCGCAGAGGGCGAGGCCTGGACGCTGCTTTCTTCTGCGGGGACGGAGCCCACCACCGGAGCACAGCTGTCGGAGGGCGGCCCTGGCAGCAGCTTCGACTCGCCCTCCCAGGTGGGGCTCTGTGCTTGCGGGCTGAGGCTCGCCTGGGACTCGTGGTCCGGGGGGCTCCACACAGGCCTGGGTGTGTCAGGCTGGGCTTCCCCTGGGAGCACCCCCAGCGTCACCTGGGACTGAGACACGTGGCCGTGGACGTTCCACCGTGGCCGAGAAGGGGCCACGTCCCACACATTCTCCCCCACCCTGATGCTGGCGTCAGACACGTGGCCGTGGGCATTCCACCGTGGCCGGGAGGGGGCCACATCCCACATGTTCTCCCCGACCCTGATGCTGGCGTCAGACACGTGGCCGTGGGCATTCCACCGTGGCCGGGAGGGGGCCACGTCCCACACGTTCTCCCCCACCCTGATGCTGGCGTCAGACACGTGTCCGTGGACGTTCCACCGTGGCCGGGAGGGGGCTGTTCCGGAAGCAGAACCCGCTGTGAGAATACCACCCTCTGACACCTGCCCAAGGGGCCGCCCCGAGGCTGGGCTGCTCCCCTCCTGGGGGCGGCTGCTCCTGGGCAGGTGCGGATAAGGCAGAGCCACCTGCCCATCTGTGACACAGGTGTCCAGCCGTGTGTCAGTGTTCCGCCACAGCTGCAGCTCCTCACAGCCCAAGCTGCCTCCTGGAGTCTGGAGGGACCCAGGGGAGGCTGAGGGGACCACAGCCGGCCTCAGGACGGTTCTGAAATCGTATTCCTGTGGCTCGGAGCACCCTGTGTTCGTCACTGCGGAGGAAGCCGAGGCAGGCAGGTCTGAGCCGATGGTCTGCAGTGCCTCCTCCAGGACAGAGACCTCCTCAGTGTCCACAGACTGCTCCGCACCCTGGCCCGTGGGCAGGAAATCCTGGATGCTGAGGCCTGCGGAGAACAGACGTGGCCCCTCCGCCTGCCCCGGCTGCGGCCCGGCCCCCAGCTCTGAGCCGCAGGCCTGCGCGGCTGGAGGCTCCAGGGGTTGCGGCCTCGGCGTGCTCGGGCCCTCCCGGGGAGCCTCGCGCTGCTCTGCACACCCAGAGTCACAGCTGCCACCTCCACCGGGGTGCTCGGGACCTGGAGACGAGGCCTGAGACAGTGCACACCGGTGCCTCTGGTCACCCAGCTGTCCCCGAGCTCAGGGCTGCAGCCACACCAACACCTGCCCGCTGGGGGCCGTGGGGACGCAGGGCAGGCACCCACTGCGCTCCCCGGGCGGCACCAGCCTCAGTACCCACCTCAGCCCCCCGCTACACGCCCTGGGTCCTGCCCCAGCCACTCACCCCACAGTGTGCACTCGGCGGGGCTGTCGGTGGCTCCGGGGGCTTTCCCTCCGACAGGGCTTTCAGCAGGGCCTGCAATTCAATTAGCTGGATGGGAGGCAGCAGCTGTGTGGGGAGGGGCGGGCCTGACACTCAACCCAGACCACCTGGCCCTGAGCCTCTGCGCCCACCAGCCACAGCTGCCGCGGCAGCGACACAGCGAGGTCTACGCAGCACGCACAGCCTCTTCCGGGCCACGTCTCTGAGCAGCTGATGAGAGCCACCCCCCCCCCAGAAGGGCGCACGGGTCTGTGTGAAGTTGCAGGGGACCCTGAGTCCCCCAGCCCAGGGAAGAGCCGCCCCGGCACACACCTGAGTGCGCTCCTGCTCGTCTCGGAGGAAGCGAACCCTCGCGCCCGCCAGCCTGTGCCTCTGGATCTTCCACAGAGCCCTCTGTTCCCGACGGGCCGCCTCGGCAGACAGCTTGCTGTAGTGGTCGACCAGCGCCTGCCTGAAGCCACACCCAGAGAGCGCCTGTCACCAGTCACCCCACCCCGTCCAGCTGTCGCCCCACGGGGGCGGCTCTCTACGATGGAGGCCCCCGTGGGTGGTCTGCACAGCCTGGCACCTTCCCCAGGCCACCAGCCGGTCCCCTCGCACCTACGCAGCTCCTGCAGGGGACCCAGCAGGCTGGTCATTCTGCCCACCGGGCAGCACCCACCCAGGGCTTGCTGAATGAATGCCAGGTGAGTCCCTACGCAGCCTGAGGCACAGGGCCCTCGGCAGGCAAGGCCTCCCTTCCTCAGCTGCACAGAAAGAATAGCACCTACCACACGCACACACCCACGGCACATACCACACACACGTGTGCCACACAGACGTGTGCCACACACACACACACACACACACAGGTGTGTGTGCCCAGACACAGGCATGTGTGCACATCGCTCTGGCTCCAGGCCACAGCTCTGCAAACAGGATAAGGTCAGAATGGCCAAGGCCACGAGCAGGAAGGGTCAGCCCCTCCCACAAAGGCAGACACCCTGAGGGTGGTTACGGACACCTGAGTGTGCAAAGGTCCATGTCCAGCACCACTGAGGCCAAGTGGATGCCTGGCGTCAAGATGACTGATAGAAATTGTCAAATTAAAAAGCAAAACGAGCCCCGGCTGGTGCGGCTCAGTGGACTGAGCAAGGCTTGTGAACCAAAGGGTCACTGGTTCGATTCCCAGTCAGGGCACAGGCTTGTGTTGTGGGCCAGGAACCCAGGGGGCAGTGCACGAGAGGCAACCACACACTGATGTTTCTCTTTCTCCCTCCCTTCCCCTCTAAAAGTAAATAGGTAAAATCTTTTTTAAAAAAGTTAAATGACCATCATGGAGGTCAAGCCAGCTACCAGGCCCCTGCCCCGTCCTCACTGGAGGAGGCCCGGCCCCCGGCCGCCCTACCGCGCCCTCCTCTCCAGCTGCTCCTCCAGGGCCTTCAGTCTCCGCTCCCGGTCCCGGCGCTCGCGGGCGTAGCTGAAGTCGTCGTCCAGCTCCTCCTGCCGGGCCGCCCGGCGCCGCTGCACGACACACCCACAAGGGGCCTCCTCAGTCAACCCCGACCCCTCCCGACCCTGGAGCCCGCCCCTCCCCCCAGGGCCTGCCCCGCCCCACCTCCTGGTCCTTCACAAACTGCTCCTTCAGCCTCTGAAACTGCTCTCGCTTCCGGGCGTCCAAGGCCATCCGCTCGGACACCTGCCGATCTGCGAGGAGACGGAGAACGCGCCCGTGAGGGGGGCCCCCAGCAGGCGGCCCCCAGAACCCCGGAGGGGGGAGCACCTGAGCCACACGCACCGCTCAGCGCGCTTAGGACCCTGGACGCGGCTTCTCGGGCCTGGACGATCAGCTCTTGCTTAGCGATCTCCATTCGTAATTCCTGCAGAAGACCGTCAGCGATCACACCCCAACCCTGTCCCCTCCCCAGGGCTGCAGGGTCTTCTTCGAGGGGAGGCGCCGCACCCTCAGCCCCGACAAGGACGGCTCCCAGGGCAGCTGGCACAGTCTTGCACGGCACTCAGGGCCAACACCCCAGGCCTGAGTGTGCTCGCCTCGTGGGAGACCAAGGAGCTCAGGGAGTGCCTGCCCCCTCTCCAGCGTCCGGTGAGCCTGGGGGGAGGAGGGCAGAGCCCCTGCCCTGGGCAGCCCACCCACAGGACGGAGACCCCTAGGGGCAGGGCTGGCTCCGGCCCTGGGAGGGCAGGACGGTGCCAGGGAAGCCCCCGGCTGGGGTCCCGAACCTTCTCCTCCTTGCTGACGGAGCTGTGGCGGGCCACCCTCTCCATGCGCCCCACGTAGACGGCACAGTCCTTCTCGACCTCCTTCAGCTCCTCGAGGGAGAAGACCACCGAGATCCGGGGCACGGGGACGTCAGACCAGCAGAGGTAGTGCTGCAAGGAGCAGGACCCCCCGTGAGCCGGTGACACGCGGCCTCACGTCCGGCTCCGCTGCCCGGCTCCTCACCACCCACGGAGACTGGGCAGATGGGGCCCTGCTCCAGGCCACCCCCGGAGGCCCACCTGCAGCCAATCTCAGGGGCAGCTCCTGGGTGCACCCCCGCCAAGCTTATGTACACGGCCCCTGCACCTGTCCTGGCCACCCGAGTCTGTTCCCAGCCCAGCACTGGAGGGATGCCATTGGCCGCAGGCTGAACCTGCCCGTCCCCCCCACCCTGGCCCAGACCCTGCCCAGCCCCACACTGGCGCCTGGTCGGGCTTCCACCTGCTGGGCCTGGTGCCCCAGGTCCACACGGCCAGTCCTCCTGCCTCTCTGCTCGGACGCCAGACAGCACCTCCTGGCAGAGGCTGCCCATCCACCCACGCCCCACCGCCGCCACCTGGGCCCTGGCCAGACGCTGGCACAGGCCTCTGCTCCAGAGCATGGCCAGCCCCCTCAGCCAGCTGGTCTGTCTTCCTGCAGCTGCAGCCCACCCACTCGCCAGGGGGCCTCCCACGAAGAGGGTCGGGGGGAGGAAAGGGCCCACCGCCCCTTGGCCCTGGGAACACCTGAGATTCTCCTCCGTCTTGGAGCAGGTGCCCAGAGCAGGGGCCCCCGAGAAACTCCCAGGGGACGCTGAGGGAGAAGTCCCCACGCGCCCAGCTCCAGCGTGCCGGCCCGGAGCTGAGGACGAACGGCCAGGTCTCGGGGCAGGGGGGCAGCAGGCTGCAGGCAGGCGGGCATGGGGGTGGGGGGTGGGGGTGGGGGGTGGGGGGCGGGGGTGGGCCCTCCTCACCCGGGGGCAGCAGAGCTTCAGCAGGTTGATGGTCTTCCCGCAGAGGTACGCGTCGCGAGCGATGTGCTTCAGGAACGCGGGCGCGCACTCCTCCGCCTCCTTGGAGACGAGCACGTAGCCGTGGGTCCAGTAAGACTTGTCTGAACGGGGGGCGGGGCACACGGCTGGCCTGCGTCCGGGACCGCCCCGGCCCACCTGACCGCCCAGCCCGGGAGCCAGCCGCCACCTACCTCTGCAGCCCAGGTACTCGTGATTCACCTGGATCATGAACTCGCCGTAGGTGTCTCTGAAGACCCCACTGTACACCCAGTCGTGGATAAACCTGCCGGGGAGGGCGTGGCAGCCACAGGGTGGGGCAGTCTGCCTGGGGAGCCAGGTCCTAGCCCCCCCCACGCCCTCCCCGCCCGGCCCCCTGTGCTGGGCAGCTGTCTGCTGAGCCCGAGCATGGCCCCCCCCGGCCAGCCCCGGCCCCACCCCCGGCCCCACCTGGTGTAGGGCTCGCAGCTGGTCTTGAGCAGGGACAGCAGCACAGGGTAGTGCTCGTTGCTGCAGTTGTCCAGGGCCTCCTGGTAGAGGTAGGAGAGCAGCTTCACCCCCTAGAGACAGCAAGGAGGGGGGCTCAGTGCGTGTGCTCCGCAGAGGGGCCCTGCCGCCCCACCCAGGCGGCCACACCCGGCCACACCCCTCCCTGGAGCCAGCAGGACTCACGGTGGGGAAGGCTGCCCTGGGCTCCCCTCCACAGGTGCCCACACCACAGAGCTCGGCCAGGTACCTAGACACGGAGGCCGGGGGACAGACGGTGAGCAGGCATAGAGGCCCCACCAGGTGAGGGCAGGACGTGTCGTGGGCCCTTCCCTGCCCAACTTCCCGCTCCAGCGTTACGACCAGCTGCACCGTGAGGGTCTCAGCTTCCCGCTTCCCGCTGACCGTGCCCACCTGGAGCCCCTTGCAGCTTGGCCCTGGCTCCCTCGCTCCGAGCGCTGGCCCTTCCCCTGCCCCAACTCTGCCCCGAGCCCCTCCCGTGCCCCCCACCAGACCCTCGCCCTCCCCGCCCCCTGGGAGCCACAGCATCCGCTGTGCCCCCACTTCCCTCCCTGGGCCCGTTTGTAGCCTCGGGGCCTCCACACTCCTCCCCTCTGCCTGGAGGCCACCCCTCCCACTGCACCCCTCCCCCAGGCCCCCCGCCCTCCCTCCCTCGCTCTCCTCCAGGGGGCACCTGGGCCAACGAGCTGGTCCCTGAGTGCCAGGGCCAGAGCTGTGCGGACCGTGTGCCCTCAGGTGGGAGCCCCCACCGGGGCGAGCCGCCGGCACACCGAGCCCAGCACCGGGGGAGCCCGGCTGGTGTGGGGGCTGGCCAGACCCCACGCCGAGTGCGGCCCTGCAGGCCGCGGCTCACCTGAGCTGCCGGCCCAGCTTCTTGAAGAGAAAGCCGATGGTGAGGAGGCTCAGGGTGGGCGGGGTGGAGAGCACGCAGGCCCGGTAGTACTGCAGGTACCTCCTCAGGCCGCTGGTGAAGGCCTGTTGGGCGAGGGGACGGAGGGGCTGCAGCCAGGCAGGCAGGCACGGCTGTTAGCTTGGGACTGGAGGGTGCGCTGGAGCTGGGGGTGGGCCTGGCTGCCTCCCTCCAGCCCTGGGCTCCGCTTCCCTGGGAAGGGGCGCCTGCGGGCCCCCCCCGGGAGCAAGGACCCAGGCCCTCTGCAAACCCTGTCCCCGCAGCCGGGCCGGCCACACCTCAGAGGCGCTCTGGGAAGGGCACTGCGCACGGGGGCAGCTCTGAGAAGGCCCCTGGCTGCTCAGCCGGCGGGGTCCCAGCAGCACGTCCGTCCCTCCGTCCCGGGCAGCAGGCACTCTGGCAGCAGGAGCCCCGCAGAGCTCACGCCTTTTCAGGGCGCCTGCAGGCGACCCTCCAGACCCCACACCGTCCACCCGCCGGCGACGGGGCGGCTGTGCCCCCCACCCTCACGCCCCGGACGGAGGACACTCCAGCCGCGTCCGTTCCCTCCTGCCGCCCGCCCCTGCCCACTCTCCACGGCCCAGCCTGCGCCTGGCCCTCACGGTGTCACCCCGCCCCCGCAGTGCCCGGGGCACAGTGCCCGCCCCCTCCGCCCCTCCCTGACAGCCTCTGTCCCAGAAGGCCCCGCCCCCGAAGCTGCACCTGCTGTCCAGGGGTGGGGCCCAGCGCAGGGGCGGCCGGGAGGCTCGCGGGGAGACCTGGCTCAGCCCCAGCTCCTGGGACTCAACAAGCAAGGAGTCCGAGTGTTGATCGCCACGTGTCTCCCTGAGGATCCTTGGGGGAGAGCACCGAGTGCCCGCCCCACCCCACCTGGGCCTCGCCCGGGCCCCTGGACGCGGGCCACGCCTGCCTCCCCCTGCCCCGCGGCCCCAGCGCGTCTGCCCAGGTCTGCGGCGCAGCGACCGCGGTGGAGCACCAGGCCGCGCAGCCCCGGGCGAGGCCCCAGGCCCTACCTGGAACACGAGGCCCTTGCTGCACGCGGCGTCCAGCACGGGCTGCAGGGAGAAGTGGCTCAGGCGCGCGTAGTGGGTCCCGCACTCGGCCACCTCCGCCAGGAGGCTGCTGACGCTCTCGGGGGAGGTCCCCAGGACGTGGACGCCCCGCTTCACCACGAAGGCCTGCGTCGGCTGGGGGGGGCAGAGCAGAGGGCGCTGAGGCCAGACACCCGGGGCCCCTTCCAGCCACGGCTCGGCCCCGACAGCTCCGGGACTGGGGGGCCCGCGCCCAAGACGCAGGCACGGCAAGCTCCAAAGGCAGACCCAGCCGCCCCCCCAGCGATGAAAGCGCAGAACGAGGCGCCGCTTTCCACTGGCTGCGCCGCGGGGCCCGCCGCCGGGCCTCACCACGCCGGCCCCCCCGCCCGCGCCGTGCCCCCACCTGGCAGAGGGGGAAGGTGGCAGACACGACCCCGATCAAGACGTTCAGCGCATCCTTCACCAGCTCGCACTCCTTCACCAGGATGGGCTGCGCGGCGGCCGGCAGGCCTGCACCCAGCGCCTGCAGCTCCCCGCGGCACAGCCGGCAGAGCCGGTGGAAGGCGTCCCTTCCCGCCTCCGTGAGGTAGGGCTCCTCTCTGCGGCCAGGGGGGCTGTGGAGACAGAGCCGCGGGCACCTCAGCTGCGTGAAGGCCAGGCGGGAGGCAGCGACCCCGCAGCGGGTGCCCCCCACCAGCCGCCGGCCTCTGGTCAGCTCTTCGGGCTCTGCCGCCCCCCACGCCCACGCAGGACGCCCGCCAGCACCAGGGCGCACACTCACAGGAGCACAGTCACCGCAGCGGGCCCTCGGGCGAGGGCAGCGCCAGTCTGCACGCCCGTGCGCCCAGCGGCACCCCACAACGGCCCACAGGCGGAAGCAGCCTGCGTGCCGTCGGGGCGAGTGGGCTTGGAGACGTGACCCACCCACCCTCGGGACGGAACACTCGGCCCCGGAAGGAAGGACGTGCTGGCGCCTGCCCCGACGGGGACAGGCCATGGGGCCCTGGGGCTCCGGGAGCTCAGCCGGTCCCCACGGGGCAGACGCCGCCGCGGACCCCACTTACGGGGGCCCCTGCCACGACAGGTTCGGCACTGAGTGGGGACACCGGTGTCCAGTGGGGACAGAGTCTCGTCTGGGGAGGCGGGAGGTTCTGGAGACGACAGTGTGAAGGCCTCACAACGGCGTGAGCATGTCTCACGCCCCCGACTGTCACTTAGAAGCGACCGAAGTGTCCAGTTCTACGTCGCGCAGACTTTCCTCGAGAGACAGCACGAGGGGCGAGCCCGGCAGAGCACGCCCCCAGCTCAGCGCGGGGCAGGGACGGCCCCCAGGGGCTTCGCCTCCGCAGGACCCAGCGCGGCAAGCTCACCAGACGGGTGTGCGTTCAAGGTCAGTCCAACCATGGGGTCTTCAAAGTACACCTTCGAAAACCCCGAACCTCTACTGGGAAGTATGAAAACTGTCTTTCAGAATCCACCGGGAAAGCCCTGGCCGGGCAGCTCAGCAGGTTGGGGCGTCGCCCCGTCCGCCCGAAGTGTCGTCCGGCCCCCAGTCACGGTCCCCAGTCCCGTTCCCCAGTCCCGGTCCCCAGTCCCGGCGAGAGCCTGGGCTGCTGCTGCAGTCCCCGGCCAGGGTGACGTTTCTCTCTCTCTCCCTCCCTTCCTCTCTCTCTAAGACCAGTAAACATAAGACCAGTAAACATATCGTTTTAAGTTTTTTAAACCCACCCTGGCTGGTGTGGCTCAGTGGACTGAGCGCCGGCCTGCGAACCAAAGGGTCGCTGGTTCAATTCCCAGTCAGGTCACACGCCTGGGCTGTGGGCCAGGTCCCCAGTGGGGGGCCATGAGAAGCAACCACATGCTGATGTTTCTCTCCCCCAACCCTCCTTCCCCACAGTCTAAAAGTAAACAGAATCTTGTAAGCAAATGTTTAAACCCACTGAAAAAAGTAATTTTTTAATAGAGCCTGACAATACAGGCTTTTCTGAACATTTTCTTCTCATTTTCAAATCCTGACCAGCTCTTTTCTCCTCCTCCCCAAAAAACCCGTTTTTCAGTCTAGCGAATCAAAACGGTGTCATTCGTTTTTTGAAGACAAAACTCCTCTTTCGCGGGGCAGGAAACGGGCCTCAAGCTGCGGGGCTTCCTCGTGTGGACGAGACTCGGAGCCCCAGCCCGCGTCCCCCTCTGCGCCCGATGCACGCGAACGCCACGTCTCAGGACGCGTTCAAGTCTCGTGTCTCGTGCTTGCTCGCCGACGATGCCCTGCCCTGCGCCCTTCACCCCTCGCCACCGGCCGAGCACAGGGGAGCTCCTGCCCCCTCTTCCAGGGTGGCCCCGTGACTCACTCGACGCAGAGGGAGAAGAGGCCCGTACAGGACCCACCGAAACTCAGCCCCTGATCCCCTGACGTTGGGAACGGCCCCCCAGAGCGGCTGGCTGGGCGGAGCAGCAGCAGGGGACGTCCTGTGGACCGACCGGCTCCAGGGCGGGCGCAGGGGCAGCGCTCACAGCCCTGGGGCTGCTGGTGGACAGGGGGCTCTGCTTCTGGCGGGAGCTCAGCTTCCCCGCCCGCCCGCCCAAGGGCCG
The DNA here is from genome assembly GCF_004126475.2 of Phyllostomus discolor. Lineage (NCBI taxonomy): Eukaryota > Metazoa > Chordata > Mammalia > Chiroptera > Phyllostomidae > Phyllostomus > Phyllostomus discolor. The sequence goes on from NC_040904.2 coordinate 216,914,370, forward strand.
CTGGGGTTAGACGGGAATGAGCTCTGGGGACACGGCAGGGACGCCGGAGTGAAAGGCCACCGGGCCCGTTCTGAGGGGCCCCGAGGCACAAGCCCGCTGCGGGCAGAGGCCCTGGACCCGGAGAAGCGGCAGTCAGGGCGGCGCTGCCAGGACCACAGCCTGCCGGGGGGCAGCAGCACGCCCGTCCTCCCAGACGTGCACGACGGTGGGCACGGGTCGTCTCCCCCCCAGCCCCGGCCACACTGCCGGCCAGGCGACCCCGGACACCTCGGGCTGGGAGCCCTCCCGGGGAGGACGCGAACTCAGGTGCGAGGGACGGCTCTCGCTGCAGAGTGTGCTCTCGCTGCAGAGTGTGACCCTCGGAGCTGCCGTTCCAGTGGGAGCCTCCATGAAGCCTGGAGTCCCCGCCCCGGGCACTTCTGCCAACTCCCAGGGCAGAGACAGGGCTGCGCCCTCCCCCGACCGGGACTTCCAGGCCCCCCCCCCCCCCCCCGTCCCGTCCCAGCAGCGGCTGCCAGAGCTGCCCCGGCTCTCAGGCAGCCCACGCCCACACACACACCGGAGGAGGCCCGCGCCTCCCACGGCAAAGCTTACGCACCAGCCAATGTGCTCCCAGCACCTCTGCCTGCTGGGCTCGTAGGTGAGCGCCGCGTCCCACAGGTCGACCTCGGGGGTCGTGCCCGGCTCAGACTGGGAGTCGGGGGTCAGGTTGGATGCCGACTGGAACCCTTCGTCTTCGGACGGATCCACGCTCTGAGGCACCTGCGGGTAGGGGAGGGAGGGACCAGTACGTGTGCCTCTGGGTCGCAGCCTCGCCCGTGTGATGGAGGTGCAGCACTTCACCCGGCTCGCTCACCCGGGAAAGGCCCGGCAGAACGCCTCCCGTTTCTCTCTCTGGCACGCACACACTACAGTGTTTCCGCATCCATTAAACTGTCTAAGGAATTAACCCTAAACTACGAAGGTCGCCAGTTCCCAATTCCATACGACACTTAAGCCCCCACCCACATGCCGTGCAACGAAATGCGTCCAACCTGCAAATTCCGTTTGGGGGAACCCCGCACAGAAACCGCACTAGAGACGGAAAAACCGGCGTAGGCCAGGCTGCCCGCTGCAGCCCCGTCTGGGTCTGCAACCCCCCGATGTCTCAGGGCAAGGGGGCAACGGGGGCACGCCCTCCGGGGACACGCACGTAGCCACAGAGGACAAGGCCCAAGGCCAATGCGCTTCATCCGGTAGGAGAAGCCCTGTGCTAAAAGTGCAGAGAAGCACCGAATGCTGCGTGGGCAGTAGGAACAAGCATTCTTTTCTTTTTTCTTTGCCACATGTGGCTGCTAAGCACTTGAAATGTGGCGTATGCAACCAAGGAACAAAACTTTTTACTTCACCTTAGTTAACTTAGGCCCTGGCTGGTGTGGCCCAGTGGACTGAGTGTAGGCCTGCAAACCACGAGGTCAAGGGTTCGATTCCCAGTCGGGGCACACGCCTGGGGTGCAGGCCAGGTTCCCAGTAGGGGGCGCATGAGAGAGGTAACCACACATGGATGTTCCTCTCCCTCACTTTCTCTCTCCCTTCCCCTCTGTCTAAAAATAAGTGCATAAAATCTTAAGTAATAATGACGATAATAACAACTAACTTAGGCTTAAGGAACACCTCTAGGGGGCAGAATGAGCAACTTAGCGACATGTCCTGCCAGGTAAGCAGGAGAAGAAACATATTGCTTAGGCCTGCAGGGGCACAGCTGCGTCCTTGCCCAGGAAGGTGGGCGCCAGCGCCCGGCCTCACCACGGCTCAGCCACCGAGTGGCCTGCACTCCAGAGCTGTCCTGCCCCTCCCGCGACAACAGGAAAGTCAGGGAGGCACTTCCAAGGGCGGGGGGCGGGGGGGCCCAGGGGCAAGAGAGCAGCACCCCACCTTTATGGTCAGTCCGCAGAGGTCCGCGCTGTCCGGCACCGGGGGCAAGTCCAGGCGGACGTCCATGTCGTAGGTGCGACTGTGCACAAGGGCTCCGAAGAGCGACAGGCGGGTGTCCCTCTCAAACCTGTCGCCACAGGGCTCGCCATATGAGAAGAGACGGGCAGTGGGCAGGCCGGTGCCCGGCGCGGCCTCCATCACCTGAAGCGCCTTCTGGATGGCGTCCTGACACAGATACTCCTCCCTGGAGATCCGAGTCTGCACGTCCATCTCGAACACGCTCAGGTCGTAGCAGTCGTAGCCGCTGTAGGGCACGTTCCTGCCGACGTGCTTGTTGTGGAAAAAGTAGTCCCGCTTCCGGGGCAGGGCTTGCGGGGGGCCACTGCCCGCCAGCTGCACCAGCAGGTCCAAAGCCGAACCCACCTCCACCAGTGGGCAGCCAGGGGCTGCTTCGAGTTTCTCCACGAGCTCCTCCAGCCGGTCGGCCTCGGGGCCCAGGCCGCCCACTCTCAGGTCAAAGGACAGCATGAGGATCTTGTTTTTCACGGGGAGTCTTGGGGGGTCAGGCTGCAGCTTGGGAGCCTCGTCTTGGAAGAGATTTGCGAACAGAGCGTTGTAGGCCACCCGCTTGAGGCTCTGCTTCGCTCTCCTGCGGCTCGGGCCGCGCTGGCCCAGGTGAGCCTTCGCGGCCGGCAGGAGGGCCTCGCACAGGTCGTCCAGCAGCTGCGTGATGCTGGCCATGCCCACCGCTCTCGGCTCCCCGAGGCCTGACAGCCGGGGGCGGGGCCGACGGGTAGGAGGCCGCCTCGACGGCGGCAGAAGGATCCGAACTGGAATGAAACCGGGCCCGCGGCGGCCCTGCCCCCGCCGGCCGGCCCGCAGCGGTCCGCAACCCGCGGCGCTCACAGAAGCGCGACAAACCGCAGGATCGCGCGCGCACCGTACGCAGCGGACGCGACAGCTCCGCGCTCTCCCGGGGCCCGAAAAGGGGCGGCCAGGAGAGACGCCGCCCGTGGACGGTCCGCGGGGACCGGGAAGGGTCCGCGGGGTCAAGCCGCAGGGGCGCCCTCTCACCAGACCTCGGCCGGGGCCGCGCGCGGCCGCAGCTCCCGCCGCCGCACGTCACTGCTGCGCGCCCTGCCAAACCGCGGGAGCCGGCGCGCGGGAATTGCGTAATGGAGGTGGGCGGTGGCCTGCGGGAAGGGGGCGGAGCCCCGGTGGCCGCAGTCGTCCGCGCACTTCCGGCTTGGGGCAGCGAGCCCGCGAGTGGGAACCCTGAGGCCGGACGCCGCGGGGCGCAATAACGGAGGCGGAGTCAGACTTTCGCGTAAATGTTTACTGATTGGAGCGGAGAGAGAGCCGGGGCGGGGCCTTCCGTGTGGAGGCGGGTGCACGGGGTGCGGACAGTCTGCAGCCGACAAAACGCTCCTGAACCTGCACCAGCGCGCGGGACGTCGGGAACAAGGCCCCAATGTGCCGGTGAATGTTTAACAGGGGGTTCCGGTCTGCGGTGTCATTTCCAGGGTGCAAATACCTCCGCCCTGGCCGGTGTCAAGCAGCCAGGTCAGCAGCACTCAAGCGGGAGCTGGAAGAGGCGCGCAATCCGCTTGGCACTGCTGTGCCGGTTCAGGGCAGCGCCCCGCTCTCAGGACGCAGCCACTGTCCACACGGAGCTCTAAAGCAGGATTGTCCCCCAGGGTCCCAGGCATTCCGTGTAAGCCGTATCCCCTAGTCTCACCGGCCACCTGCAGCATCTTCCACTGAGACTCCAGCTGCCTTCTCAGGTGCATCAGGGCCTGCTTGTCCCCTGGGGAGGCCACGCAGAAGGGGCCCAGGCTGGGGGGCGCCTCTCCATGCAGCACCTGGGCCAGGACACCTGCCAGCTGGGGTGCGGACTCCTGGGCCAGGGACAGAGTAAAGCGGTGTGAGTCACTTGTCTCCCCGTCTGCCACCCCCCAGCTCGTCCACCTGCCCACCTCACCTCAACCAGGAGGGCCAAGACTCGGCCCCCTGCCGGCACTCGCAACAGCGCAGCCAGCAGCGCAGCTTGGGACTCCCGCAGACCGTGGGCTGTCCCCAAGGCCAGGAGCACCAGGTCGGGCTGGAAGCCATAGGCCAGGGGCAGCACCAGCGCCAGGACAAAGTTCAGGAACCCACCAGTCGTCTGTGTGAGGGACAGCAGCATAGCCCCCTCCCCTCATCCTGGCGACACCCCTCTCGCCAGCTCAGGCCACCCCACCTCCAAGGGTCAGGTGGGCGGCCACACCAAAAGTCCCATCAGGAAGCCAGGAAGGGTGGGTGAAAGGCCAGGGCCTGGCCCTCGTGATGCCAGTGAGCAGCCACAGCCTGCCCCCGGGACGCCGACACTCACCCCCGGCAGTGGCATGGAGACATGGAATATGGACAGGGCAGCTGCCTCCTTGCCCCTGACGCTCAGCCACAGAGTCCTCCTTCCAGGGGAAGGTGGGCATATGGACAGGAATGGTGTGAGTGAGATGCCACCCACCCTCCAGAACCAGGGTGACAGAGGGGGAGGTGCAGGAGAGGTTGCGGGTAGGGGTCCTGGGAGGGCTCACCCTCTGTGCTGGAGACCCTCCTGGCCTTGCTCCCAGGGCCCTCAGCCCACCCACCCATCTCTCCCGGGGACCCACCCACAGGCAGGACTGGATGTACACACGACCCAAGGGGCATACCCATCGTCAGCAAGGTCCGATGGCCGATCCAGCTGTCCCACGGCCACGCAGAGAAGCCTACAAGGAAAGGTGGTCCCAGGACAGGCTGTGTTCTCCCCACTAGGAGTCTGTTCTCAGAGCCCCCCTCCCCCTGGGCCAGCCAGGGCGAGGACACCCACAAGCCACGCCTTCACGCACTCAGGCCAGCCAGCTGCAGCTCACCTCTGGGCTCCCCGGGACAGGCTGTGCCGGAGGGCCACGTCCAGAATGGCCACTGTGGCTGGGGCCGGGGTGGCTGTGAGGCCGCTGCTCACCTGTGGGGTGGATACAAGCAGGGGAGGGCCACTCCCAAACCAGGTCAACAGACCCATCCTCAGTCCTTCCCTTGGTCCCTGTCTCTGTGGCTGCCATCTGTGCATTCTGAGGTCAAATCGCCCCACTTCTGAAAATAAGGTGCTTATGACCATTTTAAGTCTCCACCTTCCCCCCTCTGCCAAAGAGCATTTAGTTGAGGGGGCCAAGGGACCACTCGGGACTCTCTAGGGGCTCTCCTGGGAAGGGTCCCAGGCACAAGGCCACACTCACATTCACTTGGTCCTGCACCCCCATCCCTCCGCTGGACAGGCCACCTATCATGGGCAGCTCCACAGCCATCCCCAGCCCCTCCTGGTGCCCCCACCTGCCCATCCAAGATCCCATCCAAGAGATACAGGATCTTCCCAAGGGCAGTGACAGCCTCCTCCGTGGCCAGGGCCTCGTGTAGCCTGGGGTGGGCAAGCCAGAGGAACACAGGACACGGGGTGACACATGGGTCACAGGCGAATCATGTGAGGGTGCGTGATGGGCACGGCCCCCGCTTCTATCCCTAGGCCCGCTCTGCCCACCTGGCCCAGGCCTGTGTCTCCTCCTTCGGGCTTGACCCCTCCTGATGGAGGACATCGGGGGGTAGGACCAGGGCAGTGTCCAGGGGAGTCAGAGCAACAGCCATGCGGACAGGTGGCGTGGGGCGCAGGTGCAGCTGGTCCAGGAGGGCCCTTAGTGCCACTGTGGCTTGGGCTGCTGCGGCCTTCAGTTCAGGGCCCCCAGGCAGCAGAGGTGAGGGCCTCCCCTCCGGGGAGTAGGTGCTGGGACTCAGGACAGGGGTGGAGCCTAGGAAGTGGCTTGGGGTCACAGCCACGTCGTGGAAGCCCGAGGCACAATCCCACCACCCGGCCCAGGCCACACTGACCTTGCTGCTGGAGGCTCAGCCAGTGAGGGGCATGGGCTGCCCGCACGCTCTGGATGGACTCCAGGGCACTGCAGGGAGAGGCAGGAGCGGCAGTGAGGCCTGGCCTTGCACCCCCCAGCCTCCCAGCCTCCTACCCCTTGCACCTGTGACGTGGCACCATGGGCCCTGACAGGGGCGGTGCGGGGTCACCCAGCAGGGACCGCACTGTCATGCACACGGACTCGGAGAGCGACTCCAGATGGTAGCCACCCTGGGAAGAGGCAGGAGGGCAGGGTGTCACCGGGGCAACAGGCCCCCCCAACTGACCCTCAGTCTCCAGCCCGTGGACCCTCCCTGTCACCACAGTCACCTCCAGCACGGCGCAGACCCGGCCGCCAGCCAGCACCTGCAGCAGCTGCGTGAGGTGGGCGAAGCACTCTGGCGTGGCCTGCATCTGCCCCTGGAACCAGAGCCAGGTGTGACCGGGGCCTGGCTGCTGGACGCCCGGGGCCCTTCCGGCCAGGCCAGCCCAGGCCCTCACCTCGGGATCCCCGATCGCCGAGTCGAATCCTGCTGACACTAGCACCAGCTCAGGGTCAAACTGCAGGGAGGGGGTGAAGGGGAGACCCCTTAGAGAGACCCCTCCCACCCTCATTCTGTGCCCGTGGCGGGGGTGGGGGGACTCTGGGCATCAAGCCGCCCCCTCCCTCCTGTGGCCGAGGCAGCCCCCTCGCACAGTCACCTCGAAAGCCAGGGGGAGCAGCACGTGCAGGAAGGCGGCCACGTAGTCGGCATTTCCCATCCCGACCTGCAGCCGCAAGCACCGGCGTTGGGCCCTGCCGGAGCGGGCCATGGGGCCTGCACCCTGCAGCCCAGGCTCTGGGGGTGGCCCTGGACGGACACCCTAGACGACACTCCGGAGGCCCGGAGCTGTGGGGTGGGGGATGGGGTGGGGGGCAGGAGCAGGGTGGGGAGGGCAGCACCTGGTTCCAGGGCAGGTTGACCGTGAAGCCTCGGCCCCGGCCCTGCCCGACGGCGTCTGCGTCGGACTCTGGCAGGTAGGGCCAGAAGCGCCCGTGCTCGTAGCGGTGCCAGGAGAAGTAAAGGACACTGCAGACAACCAGTCGGGGTCAAAGGTCAGAGGTGAGGAAGCACAGCCCCATGGGCCCTCACAGAACCCCAAGCCTTGAGCACACAGCTACGCCCAGCTAGGAATTTCCCAGGCCAGGCCGTGTGCCCCAAAGAGTGGGGTCATGATGAAGGATTGTATCCCCACCCCTAACTCACCTGGGGTCGTCCTCAAAAATATACTGGATGCCCTGGCCATGATGGATGTCCCAGTCAACAATGAGGATCCTGGGGACACACAGCACTGGGCTCGTGGTGCAGGGGGGACAGGGCCCCGCCCAGGGTGGGGAGGGACTGGGTGTGTCTCACAGCAGCCTGCTCTTCTCAGCCCTCCCCGTGAGGGCCCCCACCCCCGCCAGCAGCCAGCCAGCCAGCCCAGCACACACCTGTGCAGCCCATGTTCCCGCTGGGCGTGCTTGGCCGCTATGGCCACATTATTGAACATGCAAAACCCATTGGCGGCGGCCCTCTGGCTGTGGTGCCCAGGAGGCCTGAGGGCGAGAGGGGGCATGGGGCATGTCAGGGTCCTCCTGTGCCCACATGGGGGGGGGGGCAGCCAAGGCAGAGGGACAGCTCTCACCTCACCAGGGCAAGCCCGTTGTGCACAGCCCCCGTCAGCACTGCGTCCACCAGCTGCAGCCCAGCCCCCGCGGCCAGCCGGGCACAGTGGAACGTACTCTGTTGGGGCAGGGGAGCAGATGAACCCCACACCGGCTGCTCCCCACAGACTCTGGCCAGGTCTGTGCCAGGTCACAAGACACCAAGTGCTGAGTGCAATGGGCCAGGACAGTCCCAGGTGCCAGCAGCAGCAGGTGTTCAAGGCACTGGCACGTCCATGAACACAGGGACACTGGCCGGGTGGGCGGCCATGGACATGAGCAGGCATGAGGATGGGGGGCATGTCCCCAGGGCACGCACCGGATGGAAGTAGACAGCATCGAACCGTCCCGACAGTGCCTGGAGCTCCTCCGTGCTCAAGGCCTGGGTCCCCCGCAACAGGGCCACGTACTCTGGGCTGCAGGGGGGCAGGGAGGCAAGGCAGAGTCACCAGCGGACCTGGAGAGGGGAGGACTGCCCACCTCACTGCTCCCTCACCCACCCACCCACCCAGTGGTGAGGCTCTGGGGGAGGGGCACTGGCTGGCAGGGCGTGGGCTCAGGTCCCAGGGTGTGTCCTCCAGGACCTGTGGCCTCCCCCTGGGTCTGACCTGTGCACCAGGCCCAGCTCCGTTTCCGAGGCCTCTCGGGCCGTCAATCGCAGACACCTCTGCTCCAGGCCCCGCTGCTGCAGGCGTCCCAGGGCGGTGGTCAGGCGCTCAGGACACTCGATCTCACACTCGGGGCTGAGCGGACAGAGAGCTCAGACTCAAGGGTCCCCCCCCCCCAGCCCGCACCTCTGCCAGGTCACACTTACTCGTCCCAGAGCAGCCTAGCGGCCTTCATGTCCTCGTGGTGCACGAGTGCCGTCCTCATGGCTCAGGCGTGGGTGCGAGGGCCGGACGCCCCAGCCCGGGTTGACTGCGTTGCCGGTCCCCACCTTGCAGCCCCAGGGAGCAGCGAACGCTTGGCCACAGCGGATGCAGCCAGCACCCAGCCTGGGCAGGAGCACGCAGCGCCCAGGCAGGAAGGAGTCCCGAGGCTACAGCCCGGCTCGGATGGAGTCGAGGACGGCAAGGTGGCACCTACGGTCAGGCTTCCGGCTTCCTGCGAGACTCGCACTGGGGCCGTCCCGCCCCCTCGCCGCTCCAGCTCCTCCTACCTGGAGCCGGGCAGGCCTCGTTCCCCTTTAGCGATAAGAGGGGACGCGCGTGAGGGCCTAGGGCTAGTGTGCCCGGACCCACGCGGAAGTCTCGGCATTCACACAGCGTGCCATGGACGGTGCCCCTGCACCCCAACACCCCCAGACCCATGTGAGCTCCAGGAGTAGCAGCGAGGGAAGGAGCACGGATCCGGGGTCTCAGGAGCCAGGACGCGCGGCAGGAGAGCGCCCGGCCGCCTGGGGCCTGGCCTGGGCTGCCCGCTACAGGGCGCTGCCCCCGGGGTTTAAGAAGGGAGTGACAAGGGTCCGATTTAAGCTCCAAGAAGGTCCCCGGCCAAAGAGCTGGCGGCAAGCTGGCCAGGAGACGCGGCAGCGTGGGGCGCGGGAAAGGCGGGCGGAGAGAGGGTCTGGGCGAGGGGTGGACGACGGAATGATGAATGAAGCCAGCGAAGCCAGAGCTGCGAGTACAGCGGGAGCCGGGAGCCCGAATCGCGGGGCTCTGGAACTGGGCCCTGGGGGCGGGTCTCTTGGAGGAGGGGCGTGGGCGTGGCGTGGCGGGAGACGGCGCCCTGGGGGCGTGGCCCTGGGCGGGGCTTGGTGGGAGGTAGTGCCTTAGAGCTGGGATGCTCCCCCATCGCGATCCTAGGTCGTCCCGGCCCTACAGGGGGCTCTGGGGAGACTCCAAACAGGTCATTTGGGGTCAGATGCACTCCAATCACGTTGGGGCTAGGGAATGACGTGCTGATTGGCCGTCCTGGGACACGTGTCAACGGGGGCGTGGTCAGCGGCCGGAGGTCATACTCGGATGCTGCAGAGCAGAGGGCCCCAGCAGGAGTCTGTCCCAAAAGCACGGAAGACCTCTGGACAGAGAAGGCCGGTGTCCGCTGTGGCAACTCGTCTGGCCAGCGTGTGCCCAGCCCAACTCCAGGCCGGGAGAACCGCCTGGCCCGCTTCGGGGGCACCTACTGCGGGGACAGGTGGGAGGAGCCAAGGCGGCCTCTGGAGCCCTGGAGTGGCTACCGACTGCGCTGCCGACTCTCGAAGACGTCGAATGGCCAGCAGAGGGCCCTGTGGGCTCGGCGATGGCGCTGGGAAGTGGCCGTGAGAGAGAACAGAAACCCTTCTCTCCAGAGATGCCAGGGCCGAGGCTTGGGGTGCCTCTTCTCGTCCAGCATGGCTCCCCCTCCCTAGGAACCTGGCCTTGGAGAGAGCAAGGACTCAAACGGCTGGGAGGGAGCCCCAGGTTGGACCCTAGCCACCCCAATTCTCATCAGGCCCTGCCCCAAGGTCGGGCTCCAGAGTCCAAGCCATCTGAGGAAGACCACCTTAAAAGCTCCAGGCTCCGGGCCCCCTGGCACAGGCCAGGGGAAGTGGGCACCAGCTTCGTGACCCAGGAAGCAGGGCTGAGGCTCCCAGGCTGGCCTCCTTCCTCTGTGTGAGGCTGCAGCTCGGACGCCTAAAGGCGGAGGCCCAGCCCAAGAATCAGGAAGTGAAGCCGGAGTGGAAGCGCTACAAAAGGGTTTATTTCCTCCCAGCCTTGTGGGCACACGAGAACAGCTTACATTCCAGGCGGGGCGTGCAGGAGAACCCACACCAACGCCCGCGCCCCCCCCCCAGGAGAAAAGACCCTGAGTCAGCGCCTGCACCCTCCCTGTCCTTCCTCCCCAGCCGCGTGCGCTGGGCCTCAGCACGGTCCAGAGCAGGCAGGGTCCGAGGCCAGGCCTCGACCCCAAGCCGCGCCCCCCCCCACCCCACACTGAAGGCTCTGAGGCCTCTTGCTGCCGCCTGCTCAGGGGACGGCTGCTCAGGGGCTCAGAGGCCAGCCCGGGCCCAGGCAGGGGGCAGGGTCCGGCCCAGGAAGTCCAAGTGCTCCTCCAAGGTGAGGCTGAGGTGGGGCCTGACAGCAGGGTCACAGGCTTGGAATAAGGAGTCTCCTGGGACGCAGGCACTAGCTGAGGTCACCGCAGCTCCCTTCTGGGTGGAAGCCCCCGCCAGGGTCCCCACGGCGTCCCCACCACCCTCAGGGCCCAGGGTCTTCACAGGGCTGTCTCCTTGGAGGCCTTTGCCCCCAGCTGCCGGGGAGGCTTGAAGCTGAGCACCTCTTTGTACGTGTCACCTGGGGTGGGGCGCGGGAGAGATGGGGAGTCACGGGAGAAGGGGCCCAGCCGCCCATCAGAATCAACCCCCCCAGCTCGCACCTCGTGGGCCAGCCCACTGGTGCTCGCCCTGCCCAGCGAGGAGTGTCGGGAGACCCCACTCAGGGTGGCGGTGGGCAGAGCTCCCAGGCCCAACCACTGACTAGGAGGCCACTGCCCCAAAAACCTCAGGGTCAGAGGTCACCACTGGGGTGTGGCCGCCAGGTGGGCTCCTTTGTCCCCTCCATGTGGCTCCCTCCCAGACCACAGTCCCTGTCAGCCCGCCAGAGTTCATCCCCAGCGCCTGTCCCCTCTGAGGGCGCTCCTGGAGCTCAGAACCTCTGTCCCTGAGGCCGCGGCCCCACAGCCCGCCGTCGTGGACAAACAACATGACCCGTGTGCTCACCCCGGCCCCTGCTCGAGGGCCCATGAAGACGCGGCCCAGTCCCTGGGTCCGGAGTCTCCAGGGGAATCCCCACCAGCGACCCGAAGTGTCCGCCTTCCGTGCCAGGTGGCCACGCTCCCTGCACCGTGTGCCTGGAGCCAGCCATCTCAAGGCGGGGGAGGGGGGCCTGCACTACCTGCCTCCGCCCAGTCTGCAGACGGGCAGGTTCCGCTCTGCCCACCCCCGCCTTTCATGCTCAGCTGGCTAGTGGGGTGCCAGTCTGGGGGACACAGTCCTCCCCGAGCCCAGCTCAGGACACACTGCGGTTAGAGGGTCTTCGGGGTTCGCCCTGCCTGCGACTAAGGGTGTGCGTTCCCTCCGACCCCACAGTGGGGGCCACCGGCACGGGGAAGGGGGGTGGGAAGAGGCCCTGCCGCAGAGCTGGCTTTTCCCAGGGAAGCGGGAGGCGATGAAAGCTTGCGTCCTGACCCGGGGCTCAGCCGCAAACATGCCACGTGTCCGCCCTGGGCTGCAGTCAAAGCAAAGCTCTCGGCGTGGTTTGTGTGGGCGGGGACCACAGAGAGGATCCTGTGGCTCGTGGTTTGCATGAGCTCTTTTTTTAGCAACAGAAAACTTTCGTCAACCCAAACTTACAAACACAGAGCAGCACAGATAAGGCGGGAGCCCCTGCGGAAGCCGCCAAGGACCCCGGAAAGGTGGCCCTAAGGAGAGATGGTTCGGGAACCACAACCGGTCTGGCCCCGCCCGCACCCCCTGTGCGGGAGGACTAAGGCCCTGGGTCTGAGGCAGAGTCAGGAGGGGCCTATGACCGTGGCAGCCATGTGCGGTGGTCCCAGTGGTACTAGCTGCTGCCCTCGGGGATCCCTGAACCCCCAGGCTGCTCCAGCAGCCACCGGAAGGCCCCTGGCCCAGCCCCCGTGGCCCGCCATGGGAACAGACGGACAGATGGAGGACAGACGGACAAGGCCAGCTCCAGCACCGGGTGCCTGGGCCACAGCTGAGGGAGGCCTGGGGCCTGACCGAGCAGCCATCCTTGACCCCGGCGTGAGGCTGAGGAGGTGTAGTTTGACCCCCAGAAAGGAGAGGAGGGGCCAGGTGTGAGGGTCTGGCCAGTGCAAAGCCTGGAGATGAGGAGCAGTGACGGGGTCGGAACTGGTCAGAGAGCACCGGCCGGGAGGGGCAAGGTGCCGTGGGCGGGCCGGGTAGCCCTCACCCCACAGGTAGGACACTAGGGGTGTGCAGTTGTCCAGGTGAGAGGGACAAGGAGAGGGCGAGCTGCAGAGGAGTGAGCAGAGGCCTGGGGACAGGCAGATATGGAGGAGCCAGCCTGGCCCAGAGAGAGGAGGTGTTCACAGCCGCCCCGCGCTTGGGCAGGCCGCAGTGAACCCCAGAGCTCACTCAGCTCAGGCTCCTGTGTGTGCCTCCACGCCCTTCCTTCCATCCCTCGGCTCCGGCCAGAGGTCACCTGGCCAGGATGCCCCACTGCCCTCTGACCTCCTGCTGTGTCCCTCGCCCGGCCACCTGTGCGCAGTCCACGGGGCCCAGCCGCAGGCCCTGCCCAGAGCCCCCACTCACGCTTCCACTCGTCCAGCGTGCGGTCCACGTCATCGAAGGACTCGTCGTACTTCTGGGCCTTGGACTCATCCTCCGTGTCCTGCAGCGACTCGAAGTAGGGGTGGGCCAGCGCCTCAGCCGCCGTCACCCGCCGCTCCGCATCCAGCACCAGCATTTTCTCCAGGAGGTTCACGGCTGCAGGGAGGGTGGGTCAGCGTGGGCGGAGGGGAGGGCGCCATGCCCCGGTCACTGACCCACGCTGCCCCGAGGCCGGCCCTACCCAGAGGGCTTGCATTGGTCAGGATAGAGGCGAAATCCTTCTTCTCCAGCTCGGGGAGGCCCTTCATGTAGTCCTTAGCCTGGGCAGGAAGAAGCGGTGAGGGGCCGGCCCCTGGGCCTGGCCGGGCCCTCCCCAGCCCCTGCCCAGCCCCCACTGACGTCAGCACTCTTCAGCCTCTGCACGAAGTCGTCTGGAGGTGTCCCCGTCACCTTCAAGATCTCTTTCAGCTGGTCCAGGTCTCAGCCGAGCTCAGGAGCTCAACATGGGCTAGGGTGCAGGGCTTAGCACCCCCCCGCCCCCGAACCCAGCCTGGACAAGGCACCCAGCCGCCACCCGGCCCACCCGGCCCCGCAGGTGCAGGACAAGCCCCACCCGGCCCGCCCGGCCCCCGCGGGTGCAGGATACGGTCGTTGCCCTTGAACAGGATCTTCCCTGTGATCATCTCAGCCATGATGCAGCCCGCAGACCAGATGTCCACTGAGACAGAAGGCCCCTCGTCAGGGCTCTGTGGGCCGGGGGAGGGACGCACGGCGGGGGGCATGGACATAGGGCCCATCTGGCCTGCCACACCCTCCTAGCTCCATCCCAGCTCGGTGGGCTCCAGAGGAGCGGCCTCGGGCCGGGAAGGTGGGGTGTCCGGGCGGTAGCCCCATCTCCGGGCAGTCTCTCACCTGTCTGTGTGTAGTGCATCCAGTTCAAAATGACCTCAGGTGCCCGGTACCACCGGGTCACCACATACCCAGTCATCTCGCTGTCTGCCTGCCTGGCCAGGCCGAAGTCCAGGATCTGCGGCCAGAATCGGAAGGGCAGGGCAAAGGGGCCCCCAGGAGTGAGTGAGCCAGCCCACAGTCCGGGGGGACCCCAGGGACAGCGCACACCGGGGCTCCTGCCAGCCCTCCAGGGCCTGGGGTCACAGCCACAGAGCCACAGCCTCCCCGTGGGTGCCCGCCCAGCCAGTGCACCCAGCCCCACGGAACCCGCCTTGGGACCCAGCACCCCAGGGGTCTCCTCTCCCTGTTCCTCCACTCCCTGCTGACCCCCTGGGTCCCAGCAGGCACCTCTGAGGAGGCCTTTTGGGGCCTCCCCGGCTCAGGCAGGAGGCACTGGGGGCTGCCTCCCGCCCCTCACCTCAGGCAGGTACGGGAATGGGCCCCATGCTGCCCCATCCAGTGCCTCCCCAGGGTGCATCTGGCCGTCAGCTGCCGGGCCATGGGCTCACAGCCGGCCCCTCTGCCTGGGCCAAGGCCAGCCCTCCTCCAGGTCTGAGGACAAAGACCGCCGTGGGCAGGCGGGACGGCGGGAGGGGGCCCAGCTGCACCAGACACTCACCTTCAGCTCACAGTCCTCATTCACCGCCAGGTTGCTGGGCTTCAGGTCCTGTGGGCAGAGGAGAGGTGGCTGCGTGGCCCGCCAGCGGGGGGCACCGGGGCAGGAGCCGGGGCAGTGGCTGAGCCCGGGAGCAGGCAGGCTGGGGAGGGCAGGGGGTGCCTGGGCCCCAGGGCTGTGTGCAGACACTGCGTGGCCTCCCCACGGGACCCCCTCATGCCCCCTGTGGGGAGAACCAGAGGCTCCCAGGAGTCGAGCCCCTGGAATGCCCACACACACACACACACACACACACAGGGGGGAAGCTCCCACCAGCTCCGGGACTCACCCTGTGAATGACGCCGGCAGCGTGGATGTACTGTGGGGACAGAGAGGGGGTCAGTGTGTCCACCCGCCAGTGCCTCACAGCTGCAGGCCAGCCGGCAGCCTCCCCACCCCCCAGCAGTTCACCCTCACCTTCAGCCCCTTCAGCATCTGGTAGACGAGGAACTGGATCCGGTCCTCGCTCAGCTTCTCCAGCTTCATGAGCTTGCCCAGGTCGGTGCCCATGAACGGCATGACCAGGTAGCTGCGGGGCAGGGCCGGCTCAGGCCCGGGAAGACCCCCGTCCCCACCTCCCAAGCATCCCCACACCCCAGGGCGGGCAGGGACTGTGCCTGGTGAGGGTCTGGGGGCGTCTGGGCTGACGGGGAGGGGAGGGGAGTGCCTGTGGGACAGCAGGACATCGGGGTCCGAGGGCCAGGCTGGGCGGGTGGAGGGAGACGGAGGGGCGGAGCCCTCAGCACCCAGCCTGGACAGCGCAGCCTGGACAGTGCAGCCAGCGTGGGCCCTCGACCTCTGCAAGGCCAGGCAGCAGGAGGCTGGTCCTCCCGCCCTTCACAGGCCGGGACCCTGGCTCTTGGCCATCAGCAGCGGGAGCCCAGGGGCTGCTGCCCCGGGGGCAGGCGCCCTGCGCCCTCCAGCCAAGGTCAGCAGCTCCAGTTACGGCCGCACACTTAGTGCCTGGCCCAGAGCCTGGGACCTGCCGGCTCACAAACACCAGGTCCAGGGCTCACACCTCCAGCCCCAGCCACAGCCCGGCGCCCAGCGTGACAAGAAGTGGAGGCCAAGGCTCCACCTGGCCGTGCCAGTGTCGTGGGTCCCAGTGGCATGTGGAGGGGAGTGGACTGGGGTGTGAAGACGGGGGTGGGTGTGGGGGGGGGTGCATGTGCCTTCCCACCCCCATCCCAGCTACAGGGGGATGCCTGCCTCCTGCTGGCCCTCATGCCAACCCAGAGCCCCAAATGGGCACCCAGGGGTGACCCAACACCCACCCGCCCTGCCCAGCCAGCCCCAGGCTGGCACTCACAAGTCTGTGAAATCGTCCAGGGTCTCATCAGGCGTGAACACGTCCAGCAGCCCGATCACCTGGGGAGGAGGCCAGGGCGCCAGGTGGGATGGGGGGGCCGCCCGCCAGGCTGGCACTGTGCTCCAGGCAGGAAAGTCCCCCACAGCTGTCCTCGGCTTCCCCCACTGTCCACAGCGCCGGCTCTGCCCGCTGGCAGCACCACTGGGCCTGGCACACCTGCCCCAGACGCGGGCTATTTTTGGCCGGTGACAGCTGGGATCCTCTGGGGGAAGGGCGGCCTCGAGTCTGGATCGACGCCCGGCGGTCCAAGGAGCTCCAGTTCCTTGGCCCTTCCTCCCTCCCCGCCTTCCTGTCCCCATTGAAAACCTGGGACCGGGGTGGGGACAGCCTCCCGGGGGAGAGCCAACATCCGGCAGGTACTTCCCGGGGCTGGGCCTCTGTGGGGGAGGCCCGGAGAGGCAGTGCTGTGACCAACCCAACAGTCAGGCCTGGGCCCGCAGACCCCTGGTGGGGGGCGAGGGGCAGCAGACAGGGAACGTGGCACCTGGGCCCCGGGGCTCAGGGCGACAGGGACAGGGGGTGGGGGGGCCTGTGCATTCAAACAGCAGAGGGTCAGGCAGGTGTGCCGTGGGGGTGGGGGTGGGGGGCAACACCCGGCAGGGGCCATGAGAATGGTGGCAGAGGCAGAAGGGAGAACCCTTCGAGCATTTGAGGAACACGGGGAGGGAGGCCAGGTGGCCGAGGCCCAGGCCCGGGAGAGCCAAGCAGAGGCCAGAGGGAGCCCGAGCGGGCCTCGCTCGCCGACCGGGGCTTCCCTTCGGTCCCAGAGCCGAGGGGGACGGGCTGACGCAGGCGTCACGCCAGACGTGTGAAGAGACCACGGCAGGGTGAGGGGCCCGAGGTGAGGGGCGGCCATGTGAGCAGCCACCGGGGGCAGAGCCACAGCAGGCCGGAGGGGAGGGGGCAGGCAGGGCAGACGGGTCCAGAGAGGGGTCTGGAGGCAGGTAGGCCCGGGGCGCCGGGAAGGACTGAGCAAGGGGAAGACAGAGTCCTGGAGGTTCAGGGCCACGGGGTGGGAGCGCCTTAGAGGCGCCGTGCGCAGGGCGCCTGAGGCTGGAGGCAGGGGAGGGAGACCTGCCGTGGGGGCCGGGGGTGGAGGGCGGCGGGGTCTCCGGCAACTCCTCCACCTGCCACTGGACTCAGCCTCTCCAGCCGGTTTCCTCTCAGGACAGGCCGAGTCTCCTCGCTTATGTGCGGGTGCCTTGGGGGCGGCAGGGCCCACCTGCTGGTGGATCAGGAGCTTGGGGAGCATGGCAGGGCCCACTGGCATTGTGGAGAGTCCCCCGGGGGAGCAGGCCCAAGGCGGGGCCCGCCAGGGCAGGGGCAGGGTGAGCAGGACGGGTGGGTGCGCCTGGGGGCCGGTGAGCGAGAGGCCGGATGAGGGCTGGGGCTGGGGCAGGAGCCTGCCCTCACGGGGACACGGCTCAAGCACGAGCAGGTGTGGCCGGGAGGGAGTGTGGCCCAGCCTGGGCTGGTGTCCCCCATGAATGGATTTCACCCGGGAAGAGGGGACCAGATCCCTGGGGGACTCCTTTTCCTGCGGAGGCTGGTGGCTCCAGCACCTCGGGAGGGGCCCAACCAGATGTCAGGAGCAAGGTTAGCCGGGGTCCGGGTGCCCGCACCACCAGCCCTCACCCCGGGCCCAGAGGGGGGTGGGCAGGTGCGGCCAGGGTGGGGTCGGGGAGCAGAGTTCTTGGCCTCGACGGGTCTGCCCCGAGACAGTCCTGCCACAGCCACCAGAGAGGCCCACGCTGCTGAGAGTGGCGTTCTGTGGGCCGGTCTTTTCCCGGTGGGGACCCAGATCCGCCACTCCCCACCGTGCACGAAACCCCAGCCAGAGACCTATGTCCACTGCCCTTCTCGCACCAACCCTGAACCTTCCCTGGCCGGGGACCCCGAGTGCCTGGGTGACAGCACCAGGCTGCCCGCTCCCATTCCCTGTCTACCACTGCGTTCCCAGGGTCCCCAGGTCCTCAGGCCTCGTGGGAGGCGCACTGGGGCAGGGAGGCTTCCAGAAAGGGCTGGAAAAGCCACCTGGGCTGGGGCTGCAGGAGATGCCCAGAAACGGGGAAGAGGCCGAGTGCCCCTTCCATAAAGTAGGTCCACAGAAGTTGAGGTGAGACCTGGGCCCTTCCCTGACCAGGGCCTGGGCTGCGGAACTGGGTGGGGCCCGGCGAGAGCATGGTGGGTGCTGCGTCCCTTCCGGCCTGGCCAGGGCGGAGAGGACTGGAGCCCAGGAAGCAACCTCTCTCTCCGGGAAAGAGCCCGGCCCTGCCCTGCCCTCCCCACCTGGAGCACCCCCCCTCCCGACAGTCTGTGGATGCTGCCCTGATCCCTGACCCGGGGAAGCCCAAGTGGCCGGGTGAGGCACAGGTCTTCTGGGGCAGATTTTGAAAGGGACCCGCGGGGACCCGGAGGCGAGCAGGGGCGCCGGCGCAGCCCAGCGCACTCACGTTCTCGTGGCGCATGTGCTTCAGGAGACGCAGCTCGCGGTAGGCGCGCTTGGCGTACAGCTCAGACTGGAAGGGTCGGTACAGCTTCTTGATGGCCACCTTGGCGCCTGTGCGGCTGTCCACGGCCGAGCTGAGGGACGCACGGCTTAGCCGGAGGGTCGACCACCGCGCCAGGCCACCTGCCCTCGGCGCGCCACCCCCCCGGCCTGCGCTCACCACACTGCGCCATAGGCGCCCGAGCCCACGGGCTGCAGGTCTTGGTACACGGCGCGCACCTCCCAGGCAGTCTTGGTCACCTCCTGGCGGTAAAAGCCCTTGCGGGCGGGCGGCGGCGAGCTCATGGGTCGGCGCGACTCCCCGGCCACCACCGTGCTGGCACTCCGCTCCCAGTGCCTCCCTCCGGCGCTCCGGAGCCGCGGACCCCGACCCGGGCCGAGTGGCACGCGGTCCCACCCCGGCCAGCGGACCAACCGGCCCCAGGGCCGGGCGCACGTGACGACTCGCCCGCCTGCCCGCCCTCCGGCCCCTCCGGAAACCCGAGGCGGCGGCCGCCGGGAAGGCCCGGGGCGGGGAGCGGGGACGCGGGGGGGAGGGGAGCGCGGCGGTCAGAGAAGCCCCAGCTGTAAGCGCACGAGGGCCTCAGACGCGGCCGCCTCCGCGCGCAGGCTGAACTGCTCTGCTCCCTGATCCGGGCGTCCTAGAGGGGGTCCCAAGGGGCCCCTGTCTCCTGCTTACTAACCATGCCCCCAGGGTGCCGGCCCACGGGACTTGTATCTAGGCCTGGTCACTGTCCACCAGTCCGCTGGCTTCCACTTGCCCTGACCCCAGTCCCCTAACTCTGAGGTCCCTGAGCTGGGCACCGGGTTCTTGCCCCCGTTCAGCTCCCCACGCCCCAAGATGCCCCCTTGCCCGGGGGCTGACTCGACCAAGCCCCAGGTGTGCAGCCCCCCAGGGTCTGTCTGGTCCACATCGTCCTTTCTCACGGGGCGGCCGGTTGTGTCCCACGCGCAGGCTGCACCCCCATCACCCCTCCCTGTGATCACTGACTCCAGGCCTCCCACCCCCTGGAGCCAGAGGGGTGGTCCTGTGGGTTCCCCTTGGTCCCTGTGTGCACCCCAGCTCCCTCCTCACCCCTCAGGGGGCACTGGGGAGCCTGCTCCCAAGCATTTGCAAGTCCGTCTGCCTGTCCAGCCCACCCCCCACCCATTCACCCCTCAGAGTCCTGCCTGAGCCTCCCGCTCCCTCCAGAAAGGTGCGCCTGACCCCAGGGGTGGAGGGCCCTACTCCATCCAGCTCAGCGCCCCCTCACTCCTCTCCTGGGGGGCATCATCTTTTCATGAGTCACACCCCATGAGGGACCAGGGGTGTTTGAAGGGCAGAGCCCCGGGTCTGCTCCCGTGTCCCCTCCCGTGTCCTCCCCAGCCCAGCAACCCAGGTCTGAGCAGGGTGGGGTGCCAGGGTCCCGGGCCCCTGCCCGCCCTCTGTGCACTGCCACCATGAGTCAGTGGCTCCCGCCCCCCGGCCAGAGCAGCTTTGCACTTGGGGCGCTGGGAGTCACCGGAGCCACAACTACCTGTGCCCCGTGCACCCTGGGCTGTCGCTGGCGCTCCACCTGTCTCCTCCAGGAGGCCCCCAGCTGGCCCCCTTTGCTTATTCAGAGAGCCCAGGGGTCTAGCAGGGTCCCCATGGAGACCAGACCCCCAGGTGGGGTGTGCCCCAGTTCTGCCGGCCCCCCACCCCCAGGACTTGGCACAGCTGGATCTCCAGGGGTTCCCAGGACCTGAAACCTGGTAACCACACTGCCCAGGCCCCTGGAGATTCAGCTCCCGGGTGGTCCCCACCCCCAAGGCCCAGGGTGTGGTGCGGAAGGTCCCCATCCTGGAGACACTCTGCCCAGCACTCCCTGGGGCCAGGCCCTCGCCACCCACCCTTGCTGCTCAGCCTGTGCTGGGAGCTGAGGGGGCCTCTCCCCCTTAATCCGGGAGGAAAGCTGTTCTCTCGCCCCGTCCAGCCCCAGGCGAGTCCCAACCACCCCTCAGCTGTCCCCCACCACACACAGCCTCCCTGGCCCCTGAGTGAAGGGGCAGGTCCGGATCTGACCTGATGCAGGTGGATCTGCGGGGGGCCGTCACAGCCCGCCCAGCCCCACAGAGCCCCCTGCCCTGGGGGGAGCAGGGAAGGGGCTGAAAGACGGCTGCTTGTCCGACTGGGACCTAAGGGACCTGGCTGGTGCCGGCGTCTGGTGCGGCTGGGCCGGCTGGGGGTGTGACGCACGGAGACCCGGCCGCCCCTCCCGGCGGCGGGAGGGCAGGGCAGCGCCCGGCGCCGGGACACGAGCTGAGCAAGAGGAAACCTCCTTTACTGAGACTCCGGAGCAGGCACTTGACAGTCTGACCCCCCGGGGGCCTGCGAGGTCGGAGGTCACCACCCGAGGCCACACGTCCAACACCTCTGGAGCAGGGCCTGGCCCAGAGGTCGCGGGTCAGCTCCATCCTGGAAGGAGGGCAGTGCCCCGACTCCCGGCCGCAGGGCCAGTGAGCGGGCAGAGGCGTCTTCACCAGCTCCCGGCCCGGGTCCAAGGCCCAAGTCCAAGTCCGCCTCAGTGGGTGCCAGCCCCCCACGCCTCCCCCCACCCCCTCGCTCGCCAGCTCCCCGGCTGGCTGGCTCCGCGCCCTGGTGCTTGGGACCCCGAGGACAGCGCCCTGCCTGTGGTTCCCGTGGTTGCTCCTCGCCCACCTGAGCCCCTCGAGTGGGACACAGCACATGCCCCGTGACATCAGGCCCTGGGGGAGGGGGGCATGCAGCTACCCCAGCTGGGGCCTCCTGCTGGCCACAGCCACTGGCCCTGGGCACTGTCGCCTGCCTTGACATGTAAATGCCGGGAACACAGATGCCACACAGCTCCGGGGAGCATGTGGCTGCAGGAGGAGTCCGTCTCGACACTTCGTGGCTGTCGCCACCCTGCCAACCCCCAGGGAAGACCCTGTCCAGCTCTCAGGGCTTTGGGTCTCAGCATTTCTCAGGGTAGCCCCCCAGTTCCGGGCTGAGCAGCTTGGACCACAGACACTCCACCCTCTGAGTCTCCAGGGGGCCCTGGTCCCAGTGCACCACCTCCCAGAGACAGCCCACGGGGCCTGAGGTCCGGAGACAGACACACTGCCCGGGGGACCGGCCCCTAAGCATCCAGGCCCTCTACGGGGAGGTCCCAGGGGAGGCCCTGGTTGTTGGGAGGTGGGAGAAGGGCCAAGGACACGCTGTCCCTGCTCCTCCGCCCACGGCTTGCACAAGGGTGGGCACACGTTCATGCGTTCACACGTGTGCGCAGCCTCCCACAGGGAGCAGCATGCAGACCGGGGGTCCCAGGACAGGGGTCGAGTGGTGGGGGGCAGCCCCCCGGCAGCTGAGCTCCGGCGCGGCTCACTGCTCGACGACGTCCCGGCTGCCCGGCGGCTGCGGTGGCTCCGGGGGCTTGAAGCTGAGGACTTCCTGGTAGGTGAGTTCTGGGGGGTGAGGGGAAAGGTGAGCTCATGTTGCTGCCGCCCAGTACTGCCCAGCGCTGTGTGGTGCCAGCCACCCAGCCCAGGCCCACCACCTGCTGGGGCTGCCGCATCTGCCCACGGCCCTTCCAGAGCCTGTCCGGTGCTGTCCCCACATTCTGCTGGCCCCACCAACCCCATCTCCGTCTGCCGCACCCTGGAGTGGGGGGCATGCTGTCCCCCTCCCAGACCACCCTGAGGATGAGCAGGACACAGGGGACGCCCGGCCTCCCCGGGGGGGCAGCCCTCGGGCCCCGGGGCCCCACCGCCCCCTGGTCCGGCCGCCCTCCCCGGCCCACCCTTCCACTCCTCCACGGAGCGCTCCTTCTCCTCCACGCTCTCGTCGTAGGGCTCGGCCTCGGGCTCGTCGTCCGGGTCGTGGTACTGGCTGAAGTAGGCGTGGGCCAGCGCCTCGGCCGCACTGACCCTCTGGTCGCTGTCCAGCACCAGCATCCTTCCCAAGAGGTCCACGGCTGCAGAGCGGCCAGGAGAGCAGGGGCCGGCAGGTCAGCTCCGAGTCCAGGGCCAGACGCGGAGGGAGCCCAGCCCCCGGCCCGGGGCCCGACCTCACCCAGGGGGTTGGCTCCGTGGAAGATGCTCCTGAGGTCCTTCTGCGGCATGGGGGGCAGCGACTGGAGGTACGTCCGGGCCTGTGGGCACGGGGGGCCTGCGGGGGCTGCTCCCTCCCTCCCTCCCTCCCTTCCTCCCCTGGCCCTGTGCCAGGCCGGGGCCACCCCCCCCCGGCCCAGGGCACTGCTGTGGGTGCTGCCATTTTGCCCTCGCTGTCCCTCAGGCCCGGGAGGCCTTCCCCGTGCCCCCCGAAGGGGCCACCCCGTCCCGCGGTGGCCTGGGCTCCCCACAAGGCGCCGGTCCCCACCACACTGCCCTTCCTCCAGAGCAGGGGGGCCTGGCCACCCGAGGAAGCGGTGACTCACATGTTCCGACGATATCTTGGCCAGAACCTCAGGGCTGGGCGTGCCCACCACCTCCATGATGCGCTTCAGCTGGTCGATGTCTGCCCGGCTCAGGAAATGCCCGCTGGCCAGCTTGAACCCTTCTCAGGCCCCCAGACCCGCTCTCGGGAAGGCGGGGCTCCTGGCCCGGCCCCCCCCCCCCCGCCCCGCCCTGGGGCCAAGGATACAGTCGCTGCCCGGGAAGAGGGCCTTCCCCTGGAGGAGCTCCGCCATGATGCACCCCACAGACCAGATGTCCACTGCTGGGGGCGAAGTCTCCATCAGTCTGCCCCGTCCCCCGCAGTCCCTTCTCGGGGAACTGGGGGGCTGCCTGGGCTGCGCCAGCCCTGCGGGCCCAGTCGGACCCAGCCCCCCTCCCCCTCTAGATAAAACCCTGGGCAGGGGGAGGGGCTAGCCCAAGACCACCAGGCTCTGCCCCTCTGAAGGTCAGTTTCTGAGTGCCGGCCCCAGACTGGGGGACCCACGAGATTGGAATCCCCCATCCTTGGCTTTGCCCCCCCGGCCCCGCCCCACTCCTGGCCTCAGGATGCCTTCTGCCCCGCACCCGGCCCCCCCACGGCGCAGGGCGGCGTCACCTGTCTGGTTGTAGTGCATCCAGTTGAGCATGATCTCAGGGGCACGGTACCAGCGGGTGGCCACATAGCCGGTCATCTCCTCCTCCGCCTGGCGGGCCAGCCCGAAGTCCAGGATCTGGGGCCAGCACCCGGGCAGGCGGGCGGTCAGCGGCCCCAGGAGCACCTTCTCCGCGCCCTGCGCCCCTCCCCCCCCCCCCCCCCCCAACCCGGCACTCACCCTGAGCTCGCAGTCCTCATTCACTGCCACGTTGCTGGGCTTCAGGTCCTGCAGGGTCGGGTCGGGGTCAGGGTCAGGGTGGCGAGGGTGGGAGCACGGGAGGAGCGCAGGCGGCCCGGCGGAGCCCGGCCCTCGGCCCGCACCTACCCGGTGGATGATCCCGGCCGAGTGGATGTACTGCAGGGGGGAGACGGAGGTCAGGTTCCCGCCCCGACGATGTGGCCGCCCACTCGCCCGCCCGCTGGTGGGCGCCCACCTTCAGCCCGCGCAGCAGCTGGTACACGAGGAACTGGACGTGCTCGTCGCTCAGCACCTGGCACTTCACCACGTTGTTCAGGTCGGCGCCCATCAGCGTGGTCACCAGGTACCTGGGCCGCGGCAGCGTCAGGCCCCCGCCCCGCTCCGCGCCGCCCCGCGCCGCCCCGCCCCGCGCTCGGGCCGCTTACACTTCGCTGAAGTCCTCTACGGAGGTGGCCGGGGTGAAGACGTCCAGCAGCCCGATGACCTGGCGGGAGGGGTCAGGATGGCCGAGCGGCCCAGGCCCACCCGGCGCGCATGCGCGCCCCCGCGGGGAGCCCCCCCCCCCCCCCCCCCCCCCCGGCTCACGTTCTCGTGCTTCAGGTGCTTGAGCAGCCGCAGCTCCCGGTAGGTCCGCCTGGCGTGCACCAGCGACTGGAAGGGGCGCGACAGCTTCTTCACCGCCACCTTCTGGCGGAGCCGCGTGTCGTACGCCGAGCTGCAAGGGGGCAGGCGGGGCTGCACCAGCGTCCGGCCGCCTCTCCTCCGTGGGGGCCGGCCCTTTCCGCCACCCCTGCCCGCCCGCCCTCTGCTCCCGCGGACCCCAGGGCCTGGGCCGCGGTCCAGGCGCCGCTCAGCGCCCCCAGGGATGGGACGGTGACCGGCAGTTCCTCTGAACCGCCTCCGGCCCTGCTCCTTCCTCGAGAAGCTGATCGCCCTCCAGCCCACCCCTGCACCCAGGCCCTCCCAACACTCAGGGCCAGCCCGCCCCACCTGGGAGCCCCCTGGCAGGACCCATGTCTCGTCCTTCCCCTCACTGGCTCTCGCCCCAGACCCAGAGCGAGGCTGGGGAGTCTCCACCGGCCAGGGTGGAAAAGACACCCCAGGGGAACAGCAGGAGCTGTTCCCACAGCGCTCGGTCCCCCCACCCCCATGGGCTAGGGGTCCAGCAGGCTCCTCCAAAGCCTCTGGCATCCCTGCTTGGAACAGCGAGGAACCAGGCCACAGGACACATCCAGCAGGGGCGGTGCCTGCACCCACACACCTCCCCCCGCCTGAGCCCCAGCGCGCCGGGCCCCGGCCCTCCACCCCCACAGCCACCTCCTCCTCACAGGGGACCCCGCAGTCACTGGCACCATCTCAGAAGCAGACAGCCCAGTCACCCTCCCACCCCCCAGTCCCACTGCACCCCCCACCAAGAGTGAGCTGCACCCACACAGTGCTGGGAGCTGCCCCTGCAAGACCAGGGGTGCTCGTGGGCCCAGCTGGGGGTGGAGGAAAGCCTGGGGCATCTGTCCCCTACCCCTCATGGACCACCTGCTGGGGAAGGTCCAAGTCCCCCCGGGGGCGGGGAGTGGGAGTGGCCCCTCAGACGGAGCAGCTGACCCCTTTCCCTGACCCTGGCCGTGCACCCCCGGGACGGCGGCATCAGAGGAACGTGGAAGGACCACGGGAGCCACGGCCCGCCCCAGGCGGGCGCAGCAGCGGACAGGGACCCGGGCTGCCCTCGGGAAGCTCACGCTCCCAGGGACAACCCCCGCCCCCACCCTGCCCAGATGCAGCTGCAGCCAGCACTCTGTCAGGCCTCCCTGAGGCCCTCCCCGAGCCCTTGGTGTCTCAGAGATGAGGACAGAGGCCTGTGGCTGCGGCCTGCCCGAAGGGGCCTGCCTGAGGTTCCCAACTGACCAACCAACCCCAGGATCAGGTGGGATCGGAACCGCTGGGGCCTCAGGCCCCTGCTCCAGGCTCCGGCTCCAGGCCTCAGGCCGGGCTCGGGGAAGTCCCCTTCTTAACCCTCTGCCAGAGCCTGGGACAGTGGTGTTTCCCTGAGAGCCTTGGCACCCCCACCCCCATGACCCCTGCAGTGGACAGTGGCCACCTGTCACTGGCCTTGGTGAGAAACCCACTGGGTGCTGTGGGAGGGGGGACCTCTCCGAACACCCACACCCACCATCAGCCTCAGGTCAGCATTCCAACCGACAGCAGGACTTCCTGCAACCACCTCACCGTGAGCCCCTCCGGCCTCGGCACCCCCCAGGGCAACAGGCCGCAGCCAAAGGAAGGGCGGACCCTCCTCCCCGCCTCCAGGCTGTGTCCTCCGTCGGGGCCCCAGGACCTAACTGCAGGGCTGTAGTCAGAGCTCTCTGGCTTGGAGAAAAAATGGGGTGGGGTGTAGAACCCCCGAAGGACTGTAGGGGTCACGGCAGGCGTGTTTTCTTAGCCTGAAACCCCATCTGAGTTCCCAGGCAAAACAGGAGCGGCCTGAGGCCATCCTAGGGGGAGGGTGTTGCCCTCAGCCCGGGCTTTTCTTTCCCCCCAAAAAGCAGACCCACCCTACGGAGGGGCATCTGCCAGAGCCCCGGGCTGCCTGACCCTCCTCCACCAGGAGCATTTCAGGGGCGCGCTCAGACCTTCTGGCCCGCGAGACCCGCCCTTTCCCCCCGCCCCGCGCCGTGACGCCGCAGGATTAGGGCCTGGTGGGGGACACTCGGGAAAGACGGGGCGGGAGGACGACCGGGCGCGGCGTCTGGTAGGCAAGTTTCCCTCACGCTCCCCACCCCCCATTCATTCCACCGACCTGCCAGCCGCGCAGAGCCCGGGGTCCCGGCCCCCGCCCCGCCCCGCCCCGCCCCTACCAGACGGAGCCGTAGGCGCCCGAGCCCACCGGGCGCAGCCCCCGCAGTCGCTGCGGCACCTCCCACACTGTCTTGTTCAGCTCCTGCCGATAGAAGCCGGCGCGCGGGCCGGACATGTCCGCCGCGCCCCCCGCCGCGGCGGAGCGCGAGCCGGGCGCACGGAGGGCGGCGCACGGGGCGGGGCTGGCGAGGGGTTCCCGGAGACAAGGCGGCTTCCTGCCCCTCGGAGGCGCTGCCGAGCGGAAACCAGCCCTCCTCTCCCCTCCCGGGGCGGTCAGCGGGTGTGGGGGAGGCGGGGGTGGCCAGGGCCCCACGCACCTCCCCAAATATCCGTCCACGTCCGGTCCCGGCCCGGGCGCCGCGGGTCCAGGCCGCCGCCTCCACCTCTCTGCCCCACTCCCGCCCTGCACCGCCCCCCCCCCCACCCCCGCCAGCGGCTCCCATGAAATCAAGATGCCAGTGTGCACCGTCGCCAACATGGAAAATGGTCCCTAATGCAACTACGCACCGGCCGGCTCGGGAGGGCACCTCTACGGTGGGCAGATGGAGCCACGGGTCCCGGGCGGCCGTTCTGGCCGTGGTGGGGCGCGGCCTCCGGCAGCCCCTCCCGGCTCCGATGGCGGCCGACCACCGGCGTCTCCCGGGGCAACCGTGACCGCCCCGCCAGGCCCAGAGACCTGCCCTGTCAGGACCAGGGACAGCGCCGCCGCCAGGGGGCCTTCGGGGTGTTGTGCCCACAAGAAACTTTCCCCAGATGGATCGTCCTCGGTGCCTGGCATCCTTCCTACTTCTGCAACTGCCCCCCTCCGCTGTTACCTCCTCCAGGAAGCCCACCCTGACGTGCCTGGGTTCAGAGGAGCCCCTGTAATCAGCGCCCGCCCTTCCCCAGGGGCTGCGAGCTCCTCCCGCCCCGCGCTGCGCTCTCGCGGTTCAGCCCCCACCAGCCGGTCTGCCGGGCGCTCCCGGCTCCCGCTGGCACATCCCGCTGCGCAGTGGAGAGAAACGCCTCCTGACCCCCGCCCTGGGCTGGCGGAGAGATGGAAACACACTAAAGCCTGGGTTTTTATGGAAATCACCTGATTTGTAAATGTGGACGAACAAATGAGAATAATGCATGCCAAAGCAGAACCGGGCAAATGGGCACATCGGACAGAGAATCTGGACCCAGCGGGTCCGGATCCGGGGCAGCGGGCCCTGAGTCCCAGCCGCAAAGGCCACCCTCGCGTGACCTCGGCCCAGTCCGGAGCCGGCCCCGCCACCCCCGCCCCGGCTCCAGTTTCCCCTCCGGGAGCGGGGTCCCTGCCCCTGCCGCGGGCTCTGGGTCTCCTGGAGGGCCCCGCCCTGGGGCGCCCTTCTCCGGCGGCTAAGGTTTTGTGCGGAGTTAATGAGGCTTCAGCGAAAGCCGGGGGAGGGGCGGGAGCGGGGCCCAGGCTGTGGGAACCGGGCCTCGCGGCCGCCGGGAGACCAGCCTTTGTCTGCACCCCAGGCGAGCTGGCGCGCGTTCCCGTGGCGACCGGCACCGCCCCTGCGCGGGGGTGGGGCACAGCGATGCTCTCCCAGGGGTTGGGGTCTGCCCATCCAAGGGAAGCCCCTCCGGGGCCTCCCCGGAATCCGGGCGGTGAGTGCTCAAAGGTGACTAGAGTGGGGGGGCCTCCCTATGGGGCTCAGGGGTCCTCCCCAGCACAGCTCCTCCTCTTCGCGCAGTCTGCCCTGGACACACCCAGCCCAGCCTGTGAACCGGCCCGGGACAGACAGGCGCCCCTCACTGCGCTCCGGGGAGGGCCCGGTTCTAACCGCCTGGGAGTGACCAGGGAGAGTTTCCCCGGGGGTTGGCGGCAGGGAGAAGCCCCCTGGAGAGGTGACAACGGACAGTCCTGCCTCTCAGGACAGAGTGTGACTTAAGGGACTGCAGGAGGGTGGCCCCACAGGGGGCTGTGGCAGACTGGGGGAGGCCATGGTCAGATTTCGGAGTTTTGTTTCCTGGGGGCACTGCTGGACATTTTCAGTGTCACGCAGGCCACCAGGTGAAGGCTGCTTTGTCTAGGTGAGAGGACTGGGCTCGGACTGGCGGCCGTGTGGGGCGGGGCACCAGCCAGGTGTCGGGGGAGCACAGGGGTGAGTGTGGGGGGCTGGGAGAAGGGCCTTCTACCCAGGCCTGAGCCCTGGTCTCCCCCACCCTCTACCGGGACTCAGTGTCAGCCCTGAAGGTGGAGAACCCAGCCCTTTCCCCCATGTCCACTGTCCCCTCCACTGGTCCAGGTCGCCCCCTTTCCAGCCCCTCACCAATCTGGTTGTCCTTCTCCCTGAGGTTCACCTGAACTCCCTGACGACGTGCTGATCCGCCTGTTTCCGGGGAGGGGGGCCTCGTGCTCTTAATGAGCAGTGGGGTGTAGTGGGGTGTGCCTGCAATGTGGACGGGGAGGTCCAGGTTGCTGCTGGCCGCCTCACCAAGGCCAGCGTCCTGACCACCCAGGGCTGGCCTGCCCACCCTGTGCCTCTGAGCTGGGCCCACGAAAGGACAAGCCCCTGGATCCTGTCACGCACCTTCCTCCAAGGGGGAGCCCACCTGGGGGGGCCCTGCAGCCCTTCGCCTGTCTCCAAGCTTCAGGGTGGAAGGGGAGGTTCTCACGGACTCCCCCATCTTCTCGCCCAGCTGCCCAGGCAGGAGCAGGCAGAAGTGGCCTGCTGGGGTCCGGTCTGGAAGCCAGGCCTCCAGCCCCCTTCCAGCTCAGCACTCCCGGACAGCCCCCTGCTCTGACTTCCTGCCGCGCTGGGTGTCTGCGAAGGGGGGACCCAGTGTGGACCACAGCACAGCCGTTGCAGGGGTCCCCGGGGGGCTTGTCTGCTGTTTGCCCAGTGCCCTTCCTTGTGGGGGCACCACCCTTGCTCCAAGCGGCTTGACTGTGGCTGGGCAGCCGGGCACCTGACCCAGGCCTCCCCCTGCACACCCCCCAGCCACAGGAGTTTGCCCCAGGCGGAGGAGTCCCTGCCTGGCGCTGCTTGCTGCCCAGGACAAACCAGCAGGTGTCGGGAAGAAGGTCGGACTTGTGAGCAGCGGTCCACCCGTCGCTGCAGCTGGACCACCTCCTGTTCCAGAGCCATCAGACCCCTTTCTGCGTCATTAGTATTCGTTTTAATCCTCGCTGGAGGATATATTTATCGAATTTCTAGAGAGAAATATCAACGGGTTACCTCCCAAAATTGCCCTGACCAGGGATCCGACCACGGACTGAACCCACAACCCTCTGGGGTATGGGATGACACTCCGACCAAGTCACCGGCCACTGAAAGGTCGCAGGTTTGATTCTTGGTCAGGGCACATGCCTGGGTTGTGGGCCAGGTCCCCAGTTTGGGGCACAAGAGAGGCAACTGATCCATGTGTCTCTCTCTCCCTCCCTTCTCCTGTCTCTAAAAAGTAAATTGAGTATTTAATAAAGCGACCCCGAAACACACTGATGGTGTGTGCGAGCATGCACACGTGTGCCCAGGGGCCACAGGGTGGCACATTTTATGCCTCCTGCCCTACATGGGACCCAGGGGCTGGGAGCAATGCTCCTTCCCCCTCGCCAGATTCCCAGACAAGCACCAGCAAGGTGCCACCTGCTCTCAGGTCCAGAGCCCTTGAGCCCTACTCAGGCCCTGAGTCACCCTGGGGCGGTTCACGGGACAGAGAAGCCCACCCCAGTGGCCCCACAGCCTCAAGCAGGGGGACGCAGGGCCCTCTATCATGGAGCCACCCCAGGGCCCCATAGGTTCTGCATACAGTAGGGGCTTACTAAATGTGCACTGGATGGAGCATGCCTCTGAGGTGCCCCCACCTCAGGGAGGAGGAAACAGGTCCCAGGGCTTAGGGGGGTTTATTCGGAGATGCCACCAGTGAGGGTCTGGCTCTTCACACCCGCACTGCGGCCTGGGGCGGAGCTCAGTATAACAAGGAAGACAGGGATGTTGTGGCCACCAGGGGGTACCCTAGCCAGCCCAGCCCCCTCACTACCCCACCTCCTTGCACCCCTCTGTCCCCATAACCTGTTCCAGGATCATTTCCAGGCCCAACCTGCCCCAGCTCCTCTCCACGCCAGAGGCCAGACCTCTCAGCCCTGGACCATCCTCCAGGGTGGACCCCACTCAGCTCGTGGCTGTGGGGACAGTGGCCTCTGCACACCCCACCCCCGCCCCGGGCCTGGTCCAGAGGAACTGGGGGGGGAGGGGAGTAAGGCCACAGCAGCCCACCTGAGGGTGGGGTCTCGGGTCTGAGGGCCAAACGGCGTCTGGGGCTGTGGGCTGGACAGGCCCCAGGAAGAACCCAGCCAACCAGCAGAATGAAAAACACAGCTGTATTTGATTTACAATGAACAAGATTTACAAAAAGGGTGGGGGGGTGACCTAGCTGAGCTGCCGGCCCCCCAGACAGGGCAGAGCCTCCAGGACAGCCTGTCTGACAGGCTGAGGCCGGGCCCCCCAGTCTGCTGGGTCCCCTCTGGCCGCCTGGGCCTCGACGTGTGACATCCAGCTTGACCTTCGAGGTGAGGCCGGCGGCGCAGAGCCCGCCCGGGGCGCCGCGGCCCCGCAGAGCGGGCCAGGTGAGGTCAGGAAGGCATCGTACCGCGTTTCTCCTCCCGTCTGGGCGGGCGGGCAGGCGGTCTGGGCGCGAGGGCCTGGGGGCTGCAGGCACTCAGACCCCGGGAGAGGCCAAACCCACGTGTCTGAGGCGGCTGCTGGTGCTTGTCGGGAAGGGGGCTGAGGCCCGACCGCCCCTGGCGACGCAGGCGGCGCCGGGGGCTAAAGGCACATTTGCGAAGAGCTCAGGGGACTCCACTCGGAGACGGCGCCCGGTGCTGGTTCCTCGGGAGGAGCTGGTGCTGGAGGGCGCGGGCACTGCTGCTGGGGGAGAGACGCCGCGTGGCTGCCGACGCGGAGGCGGGGTCCCCTCCGCGCACGCGCACCCACACGCCCCGGGGGGCTCCTCCGCTGCCAGCGAGAGGGAGGGGCGGGGCCCACCACCCGGGGCTCGTCGGTCGGGGCCACGCAGTGGCGGCGGCGTCCGGCATCACGCACCTGCGCCCCGACCGAGACCACGTGGCGGGGCCTGGAGGTCAGAGGTCCGTGACCTTGTTCTCGAGTGCGGCCGCGATCTGCTGCAGGCGGAAGGCCAGCTGCATCTTCTGGGCGGCAGGGTCCTCCTCCAGGGCGTTGATGATCTGAGGGCGGCTGGTGTCAGGCGCCGGGTGGGGAGGGGGCTGCCCGGCTCGGCCCCCCCAGAGGGCGGGACCACCTACCTCGTCGTAGTACTTCTGTGTGTACTGGTAGAGCTGGTGCAGGGCCACCAGGGTGTTCAGGGAGTCCGTGTGCGCCTGCGGAGGGGGCAGCGTGACCCAGGGCGGGGGAGGGCAGGAAGCTGTCCCTCGGCGGAGCAAGCCGTGGGCCGTGACAGGGGGCGCAGGCAGACACAGCGCCACAGCCTCACAGCACGCAGACGCCCGGGGCAGCCACGGCCCCACCCACGCCGCTGCGTGGCAGGCATGGCCGGCTTTCAGCTGACCGACCCCCAAGTGCACGCGTGGCCACGTACAGGCCCCGGCCCAACGGGCCTCGCCCCCCGCCTCTCTCCTGGGGGCAGGACACCCCTCACATCTGCTGCCCGAGGGAGGGCCCCCCTCACCCGGGAAATCTCCGCCAAGTGTGTGTTCATGTCCTGGTCGCTGACTTGCACCATCTGCCGGATCCCCTTGTAGTAGCTGCGGGAAAGGGCGGGTGCAATGGGTGCCGCAGTCCAGACCCAGCGCTGCCCAACAGGGTGCTGCTCCGGCCCGCAGGGTGGGGGCGGGGCGGGGCGGGGGTGGGGGCACTCACTCCTCCACCATCTTCTTGTAGGTGGAGATCTCCTTGGCGTAGAGCAGCTTGTTGCTGGGGGAGTCCTGCGGAGGCAGAGCCGGGTGACGCCCGGGCCAGGGTGGGCTGGCGGGTGTCCCTGCCCACGGGCCCTGAGGGAGCAGGGCCCCACCGCTGGGGAGCAGGAGGCAGGACCCCGCCCAGCTGGACCTGACCCGCGCCCCACACCCCACACCGACATCGGTCTTCATCTGCAGTAAAACTCGGTTTCTCCCCACGGAGGGAGAAGAGGACCCGTTTACCCGGCACCTGCCGTCTCCTGGGCTCCAGTTCCACATGCGCAAATCCACACCCAAGCCAACCCCCCCGCCCGGCCCGGCCCCGCCCCGCCGCGGCTCTCCCGTGGGCTCCGCCCCGGCCAGGCTGCCGGGCCCACTCACGCGGCTCAGCTTGTGCTCCGTGCGCGTGCAGGCGTCCATGAAGGTCTGCGCGATGACGGACAGCGAGGCGTCCACCACCTCGTGGACGTGCACGTCGAAGATGAAGTGGGGGTTCTTGAGGATGTTCACCCAGAACCGCAGCGGTAAACTGAGGCAGAGAGACAGCGGGTGAGCGGGCCCCGGGACCGCGCGGCGGGCGGGGGGCGGGGCAGGGGGGCCCCCACCTGTTGGTCTTCCAGATGTGGATGGTGTCCTCGTCCCTGATGTCGTGCTTCTCCGCCTGCTCGTCCAGGAAGTCGAAGAAGTACTTCACGGCGGGCGGCACGGCCAGGCCGGGAGCCAGCACGCTGTGGAAGAAGTTGTCCACGAACTGCTGCAGCGTGCCCTGTGGGGGGAGGGGGAGGGGGAGGGCTCAGCGCTCCGGCCCCGCCCACTGCCCGCTCTGTGGGGGAGGGGCTCGGCGCTCCGGCCCCGCCCACTGCCCGCTCTGTGGGGGAGGGGCTTGGCGCTCCGGCCCCACCCACTGCTGGCCCGCAGCCTGCCTGCCTGCCCGCCCGCCCTTTGCCCACCTTGACGGAGAGCAGGCGGGTCAGGTAGATCTCCGTGATGGCCTTGGTGCGCTCCTTCTCCTTCATGCTGCCGCGCTTGGACTTGCCCTCCTCCACCTCGTCCGCCGGCCGCACCAGGTGCCACACGCGGTTCTCGTCCTCCAGGAGGGCGTGGCCTGTGGGAGGGCGCACACCGAGGGTCGGCACTGGAGCACCGGCCCCCAGACGGCACCTGGGGGTGGATGCTGGTCCACGCCGAGGGGTCAGACACAACAGGCAAGAGGAGGGGACTCACGCTCGCCGGGCAGGTCCTGCTGGCTATCCTCAGGCTGCTGGGAGACCCCCACCTTGGACAGGATGAGGGTGGCTCCGTCCCGGACCTGGGGAACACAGGCAGGCGGTGAGGGCCCGCCCGGCCCTGCAGCCCTCAGGGGTCCACCGGGAGCCCGGCCCCCAGCCGCCCGCACTCACGTTGTAGTGCATGAGGGTGTTGATGCGTCTCCACCGGCCCTCCCGCTGGGAGGTCAGGTCCAGGTCCGACAGGATTTGGGCGGTGGACCCAGGGCGCCACTCTGCGGGCGACACAACACGGCCGAGCTCCTGGGACCCGGCCACAGCGCGCCCGGCGGGGCCCCTGGGCTGTGCCCCACCCCCCGCCCACCACCGGCGCGAGGAGCGGGGCACAGGGGGCCCGTGCTCACCGAGGACCACGCTGTCTGCCTTGGGCCAGCGGGAGCACGGCTGCGTGCGGTACACCTGGTCGATGATCTTCTCCTTGACCTGGGAGATGGTGTCGCAGTTGAGCACCTTGACGGGGACGGCTTCTGCCCCTTCGTCCTGGACGATCACGTTCACCGTCTGCGGGGGGGGGGGGGGGGGGGGGGGGGGCGGGGGACGACATGGGGTGAAGGACCGGAAGGCGGGTCCAGAGCTCCCCCCACACACCCTGGCCAGCCCGGCCTCGCCTCCCTCGCGGCCCTGGCCCCGCGGGCGTGCCCTGGCAGCGCACGCAGCACACGCCAGCAGACGCCCTCGGAGGAGCCCGGCCCCTCCCATGCGGGCAGCGGGTCGGGGCTCACCAGGGGTGCGTACTCCACGTCGTCCCCCAGCAGCCCCGTGTCGTTGAGGGTGTACTTGGCCTTCTTCTGCACGGCGTCCACCGGGCCCTTCTCCACCTGGTGCTTGATGGCCTTGAAGAGCTTGTACAGAGGCTCACCAGCGCTGTCCTGGAGCAACATGGGCTGCTCAGCCTCTGGTGGGGGGCTGACCACACCCCCCCCGGGTGCTTCTGGACCACTGGCTATGGGGAACCCTCCCACCCCCCAGCCCTGACCCCCCGCCAGCCCCGTGGAGCCCACCTTGAGGTACTGGTACAGGCAAATAGACATCCAGTTGGACAGCATCCTCTCCACCACCGTCTCAGACCTGGAGGGGCAGGCAGGCCTGGCACTGAGGGACCCCGCAGTGCCCCTTGGCCCAGCTGGCTCTTCCGGCACCCAGACCAGCCTCCCTGGCCAGGCACCTGGCAGGATGCCCACGCCCAGCATCCAGTGATCAAGTGCCCAGCCCCCTCGTGTTGGGCATGTCGCCCTGTCCTGCAGAGGGCTGATGCTGAGGGGAGCAGTCAGTGACCAGTGGGGACGCTGCCCCTGCTGCCCCTGCCCCGGCCGGCACACGGGGCACTCTGCCTCCGCGCCCTGCCCCCACGCACCTGCGCAGCATCAGCTTGGGGTTCTTGGCAACCACGTACTGCTCCATGAGCTCCAGGAAGAGCGTGCGCATGATGTCGGTGTAGTACTCCAGCTTCCCGTGCAGCGCCACCGTCAGCAGCGAGGCAAAGTAGACCTTGGCGCGGGCCGAGAACTCCCGCTGGTTCTCCAGGGTGTGGATGAACTGTGGGGGCGGCCGGTCAGAGCCCCCCGTCTCCCGGCCCTCACCCCGCTCCCGGCCCTGGCCACCCACGCGGCCCGCTCACGTTGATGAGGAAGGACTTGCTGTTGAGCAGGTTGGAGAACTGGTAGAGGGCCTGCTCCACCACGGGCCGCCGGGACTCGGGGATGTCCAGCTTGCCCGTGATCATCACGTCCTTGTCGCCGTCCTTGGAGGGCAGGAAGAAGACGCGGTCGGTGTACGTCTTGTAGTCCAGCACGGGGATGCCCGCCTCGTGCACGTCGCTCGTCTGGTCCTCCATCTCGATCATCAGGTCTGGAGGGACAGGCCGCTGACGCCTCGCCCTCTACGGCCGCTTCCCAGGCCCCCACCCGGGCGCCCCTGTCCCTGCGTGCCCCGCGGCCGCACCCGTGAACTCCTTTTTGCAGCGGTCACGCACGCTCTCCTCCAGGCCCTCCAGCTGGGACTTGATCTTCTCGTACTCGCGCTCCGCCTGCTGGCTCTTCCTCCTGCGCACAGGGAGGCTCCTGGGACGCGGCCCGCGCTCTCCCAGGGCTGGGGGGGGGGGGGGGGCGTGGCCAGAGGGCAGAGTAGGAGCGGGAGGGGCGGGGCCGAGGCTGCGGGAGGGGCGGGGCCGAGGCTGCGGGAGGGGCGGGGCCGGGCCGTGGGGGCGGGGCCGGACTGTGGGGGCGGGGCCGAGGCTGCGGGAGGGGCGGGGCCGAGGCTCACCAATAGCAGTAGACGAACAGGGCGATGAGGGCTCCCATGGGCAGTATGACCAGCGGCAGGATGACACCGAGAGACACTTCGCTCGCACGGCTGTCGTACTCCACGCGACCCAGCACCCACTCCCGGGAGCCAAACTTCACCTGCGCGGAGCGGAGAGCTCAGCACGGGGTGGCTGGGGCCGGTGCGCCCGGCGCCCAGAGGCACAGCCCGGGGCTCCCCACGTACGATGAACTCCGGCAGGTTGAGCGTGGTGTCTCGCTTCTGCCGCCGCTTGGGAGGGGGCTGCACCTCCGGCGGCTCGCAGTACAGGTCGGTCTCCGTCAGCGTCTTCATGATGCAGCGCTCCGCACCCACGAAGGCCTCCGCCTCGTGCAGCGTCATGGCCTTGTTCAGGTTGGTGCCCTGCGGGGCCGGGGCGGGGCGGGCTCAGCACGACCCTCCCGGGAAGGACGCAGGCACACCCGGACCCGTGTGCGGCCGGCTGCCCAGGGCCCTGACCGCCGGACTGCCGCTGGCCCTCACCTGGGCGTGGATGAGCTTGTTGACCTGCTTCTTGACGCCCCCTGTGAAGTTCTTGAAGGTGGGGTCGGCCACGTACTCGAAGGCCCCAGCGTCACACCTAAGCAGGATGCGGTGCCCGTCCATCTGAAGGAGCACCGTGAGGTTGTAGGCCTCCGGCTCCTCGGGGACGGCCGGGGACAGGAACACAACCCTGGAGTCGTTGTGGAACGTGTACTCTGTGCCCACCACCTGCAGGGTGAGGCGAGGCGAGGCCGTCAGGGCCCTCGTCACAGGCAGGCCCCGCCCCTCCCCCCACCGGTCCCTGGCGCCCAGCTGCAGCGCTGACCGTGGTAGGTTCCAGGGGTCTGGCGTCCCGCTGGTGCCGCCAGGGCTGCAGGGGCTCGGCGAGGACCACCATGGAGAACTTCTGGATCAGGCTGAAGCCCTGCCCGGTCACATTGATGCTGCGGCCGCCGCTGTGGGGGTGGGGAGCGCCTGAGTGAGCATGGCTGACGCAGGAGGGGCCCGGCCGGCTCCAGAGCAGGCTCCCTGGGGGGCCGGGCCCCCCAGCTCCACGTGGGCCATGTGGTGGGCTCGGGATTGGAGCCCCAGACCCAACTCCTCCGGTTTGGGGTGCCCGCACCGGTCTCCGTGAGCGTGTGCCTGCCACAGGGCGGGGCGTGCTAGGAGCGCACGTGACCCTCCCTGGGCCGGCCTGGGGCCCGCCCGCCCGGTGTTCTAACAGGGAGCCGACCTGGGGGTGCAGTGGGGTTTCCCGGAGGCTTCCGGAGGGGGCGGGGGCGGGGCACACCTGACGAAGCTGCGCAGGGGCTCAAAGGCCTGCAGCACTGGGTTCTCGCGGTAGGTGAAGGTGATCCCGGCGCTGGGCACCTCGGAGCCCCCGTAGGAGATCTTCAGGGGCAGCTCCCCCAGGACTGCCTGGGGGCCGGTGACACACTGGAGCTGCGCCCCGAACTGCGTCCTGGAGGTGCGGGTGGCCGGTCAGTCAGTGCCACCCGCACGCTGGGACCGCCCGGCCCCAGATGAGGTCGGAGCCGATGGGCCAGGATGGCGGCGGCCCTGCCCCTCCCCAGGACCCACTCGGGGTCGCGGCCAGAACACCCCCTCCCCCCGGGGGACTGGGGCAGACCAGAGCTGCGCTGGCCCGCAGGCGACACCCACACATTACAAGGGACGTTATTGATGGTCACCCGCACGTCTTCCTCGGAGCCTGTGTCCAGGTGGGTGCCGTTGATGGTCAGTGTGGTGCCGCCCGCCTGCGGCCCCTGCCTGGGCTCCACGCTGAGGGGCTGGGGCTCCTGGGGGAGAGGGGGCGGCACTGATGTCAGGGCCGGGGCAGCAGCCCCACGGCCGACCTCGACAGCCGCGAGAAGGCGGCAAGGGCCCAGCCCGGTCCTCGGGCGCCAGGTACTCGCCTGGTAGGTGAACTGGACGTACGACGGCGAGCGGCCGAGCTTCCCGTTGACGTCCACCTCGACGCCCCCCGTGAGGGGCGCCCCCGCGGCCTTGATGGCGCACACGATCCTGGAGGGCAGCAGGCAGTGGGGGCGCGTTCTCCGGGGACACGGGTCTCCCCACCTGCTCCCGGCCTCCTGGGGTGGGGGCCGCCCCGACCCACGGGGCCCAGGCCACGGGCTGCCCACTCACCGGGTGGACACGGAGTACCGTTCTGGGTCAAAGGCGCAGTCCCGGCCAGCCACAGTGACCCTCTTGACGTCGTCCGCCTGGACCCCCAGATTCGAGCCCAGGATGGTGACGCGGATGCCGCCGCCCAGGGGGCCCGTCTCCGGCTGGATCTGAAACCGGCAGAGCCCGGCTGACCCAGCGGCGGGGCCGGCGGGGGCGCTGCGGCCGGGCCGGGCTCGGCTGGGGCCCCTCCCCGCTCCCCCCCCACTGGGCGCCCCCCCGCGGCTCACCCTGGTGACGACGGGGGGCGGGCACTCCGAGGTGGCGTTGCTGCACAGCGCCTCGTACACGCAGCCGCTGCGCCCGCCGCACCACACGCACTTGTAGGCGGGGTCGGCGGCCAGGCACAGGCTGCAGTCGCTGCGGCCGAAGGAGCAGTTGTACAGAGTCACTGCGGGAGGGGACGCCGGGGGTCAGCGGGGCCGCCCCCCACCTCCCTGCCCCGCCTCCCCGGGCCGACCGGCTCCGCCGCCCGCCCCGCCCACCTTGGAGCTTGCTGTCCACGTTCCTGCCGCCGTCGGACTTGACGTACAGGTGCAGGGGCAGCGTCTCGTTCCCGTCGTGGGTCAGCTGGGGGGGCACGCAGGGATACACTGCACTCTGCTGCCCCCCGGGCGCCAGCGGGGGACCGCGAGGCCCCCTTCTGGCCGAGGGGCAGCGGGGGGGGGGGGGGGGGTTAGAGCCGCAGAGACACCGGCGAGCACTCTGCTCCCGGAGACGGGAGCGCGGACACCCTGCCCGGCCAGCCACCCTGCTTCCTCCCCGCCCCGGGGGTCACCGGGCTGCCCCCGGGGCCCAGCAGCCTGCCCTGCCCAACCTGGGAGCCGTACCTTTGGGGTCCGAAAGAAGAAGGTTCCTTTCTCCCGCGTGCTCACCGGCACCTCAAACTTGAGCAAGTCGCTGCCCACGACCAGGGAGCCCTGCAAGGCCACGCACACGGGCACGCGGTGAGGACGCCGGCACAGGCCAGCCCTCCCCGCCCCACCGCTCACTGCTGACGCCGGCCCGTGCGTGCCCCCCACCCCGCCCCCGGCCGGCTCAGGCCCTCCCACCCCACGGACCACCAGGACACGGCCCACCACGGTCCAGGCCCGAGCAACGTGCTGCCCCACGTGATGTGGCACTACAGTGCCCGGCCCTTGGCCGCCCGGCCCACCCCCTCTCCTCGGTGCGAGTCCTCAAGGCCCGTCAGAGAGCCCCTGCGCAGCCCCGGACCGCTCCGCCTCCTTCCGTCCCCAGCACTGTGTTCTCGGAGCCGGGGGGCCCCAGCGTGCCAGACCCCGGTGTGCGGGGCGGCGTGGCGCGGAGGAAGCCCCACCTGCACCGTGTCCAGGTTCTCGCCCTGGAAGGCCACCTCCGTCTCGTGGTTCATGGGGACGACCAGCGGGCTGGGGTCCAGGAACTGGGGACAGCTGTCCTCCTGCAGAGGGAGGCTGGTCAGGTGCCACCGGGCCGTGGCCGAGCGGCCAGGCC
This sequence comes from Phyllostomus discolor, assembly GCF_004126475.2. Lineage (NCBI taxonomy): Eukaryota > Metazoa > Chordata > Mammalia > Chiroptera > Phyllostomidae > Phyllostomus > Phyllostomus discolor. Next base: position 216,953,903 of record NC_040904.2, read on the forward strand.
CCCCCCCCCCCGCCCCTGCCGCCCCTCACCGCGTGAGCGTGCACGACGCCGTCCTCGGGGTTGCTGGAGGCCTCCTGACACTGGTGGGCCCGCAAGTCCCACTGGCAGGTCCAGCGGCTGCTGGCGCAGGAGATGCACCTGGGGGAGAGGGCGGCGGGGAGTGCAGGGCCTGCGGCGGGGCGGGCGGGGGCGCTGGAGGCGGGCACGCGGGGGGCGCTGGGGGCGGGCGGGCACTCACGGCAGGCTCTGCGCCAGGCTGGTGGCCTCGCGGCAGTCGTAGAAGGGGTAGCGGTGGGAGGTGAGGAAGACGCCGCTGCGCCGGAAGAGCAGCTGGACGTCCACGGCCACGTGGTCTGCAGGGGGCAGGCGGGGAGGGGTCAGGCGGGGCCCCGGGCACAGAGCATCTCCAGCGTGGCAGCCGTAGGGGGCGGGAGGGCCTGGGCCTGGGCCCCTGCCAGCCCGAGTCCTTGTCCACTCACGGCGCCCAACAGGCCGCCACGCACAGAACCTGAGCCCAGCGGTGCGGGGGGGCCCCGGTGTGGGAGGGGCCCCTCTGACGTGCGCCCGACCCCACGGCCTGCCACCCGCTGTCAGATGGCGGCTCAGGTGTCAGCACCCCCCCCCCCCCGGCCCCACCCCCCGGGCTCCAAGCCTCCAGCCTCCCCGTCCCTCCCTGCAGGGCTCCTCCGTGTCTGGGGCAGAGCGCCCGCCAGGTCCCTGCACGTCACTGCTTGGCCCCCGCCCGTCCCAGCGGACTCCCGTCCCCGGCCCTGAGGGCTCAGGGGACAGAGGCTTGGCGCCTGCCCCGGCCCACTTTCACAGCCCGCTGCCGCTGGGTGGGGGTGGGGGACGGCCCCGAGGAGATCTGGCAGAGAGGCGCGGGGAAGGGCTCAGGGGGCCCAGGGAGGGGTGGGAGTGCGAGGCCGCACAGCCCCGGAGGCTCAGGGCATCCAGAGCCCCAGCTGCCCTCGGGCCCCTGCCCTCCCTCGGCCGAAGCCTGTGCCCCCTGGGGACGGGGTCACGGGAGGGGTCAGTGGGCGGGGGAAGGAAGGAGGACGTGCGGGGTGGCGGGCGGGCCTCACCCTGGCCGGGGGGTGTGCTGGGCACAGTGCTGGTGGAGTTGCAGATGACCACGTCGCCCTGCACGAGGGCGGGGTCGGGCGGCGAGTCCCCGAAGCGGCACAGCAGCTCGTCCTCCTCGCCGAGGGCCGGGAGGGGGCTGACCGTCAGCTGCACCTGGGGGAGGCCGCGCCGGTCACGCCGCCCAGTCCGGACGCTGCTGCCCAGCCCCGGGGGCGGGGAGACCAGCACCCGCCCCGTGACGGCTTCTCCGGCAGGGCCCTGCCGGCGTGCAGGCCGGCCCCCAGAGGGGACCCCAGGACCTGGCCCCGTCGCCCCGCCTTCCCAGGACAGGGCACACAGGGGCTGGGGGGCTCCCCGGCCTCAGGCTCAGCACCCAGGGCCCAGGCCAGGAGCGAGATGCTGTGGGGGTCTCCCGCCCCCCCACCCCAGGAGCTGGGGCCCCAGCCCGGCTCTGCCCTGCGCCCCGCCACAGCCAGCCACACACCTCGCCCCGGGCCCGCCGGCTCATGTTCTGGGGGCGGGCCCCAGTGACCGTCACGCAGGCCTCCCCGCGGCTCCACAGCCAGTGTCCACTCTCGTTAGCCCGCGAGCACTCGGCCTTCCTGGTGCACCTGTGGGGGCGGGGGCAGCCTCAGCCCTGGCACCTGCCCACCCCGGGGCGGGGCCCCCCTCCCCGAGTCCCCAGGGTGGGCCGGGACCCCGGCCGCGGCGCTCACCGGCCCTCCACGATGCACCAGCCGCAGTAGGGGTCCTGGGAGCCAAGGCACTGGGTGCAGTTTTCGTAGCTCAGACACTCCTGCACGGGAAGCCGGAAGGCCTGGGGACAGCGGGGCAGTGAGCAGGGCCACAGCCACGGGGACGCCCTCAGGCCCCAGACTTCCCTGGGGCCACCAGCTTCACCCCCACCCATATCTCAGAGCTTTTATTAAAAGCCAGCGAGGCCCTGGCTGGCGTAGCTCAGTGGATTGAGCGCAGGCTGCGAACCAAAGCATCGCAGGTTCGATTCCCAGTCAGGGCACATGCCTGGGTTGCAGGCCACGGCCCCCAGCAACCACACTGATGTTTCTCTCTCTCTCTCTCTTTCTCTCTCCCTTCCCTCTCTAAAAGTAAATGAATAAAATCTTTAAAAAAAAAAAAAGCCAATGAGGGCTCCAGGCAGCGGCTGTGCACCGGGCTCCGTGTGGCCCCGGCCCAGTGGCTGCCTCTGCCTGGGACACACGGTGCCAGATCCCAGGAAGCATGGTGTGCAGGGTCCCACCACCCCACAGCCCAGGCCCTCCAATCCCAGTCCCTGGAGGGACCTTTGGGTGCTGCAGTTCTCTTGGGCAGCCCCCTGATAGGCCGCCCTGTGTCCCCACTGGTCAAGCTCACAGGGGCTGCAGGGGGCCTGTGCCGCTCTGTCCACCCTTGGGGAAGCCCGCTCAGAGCCCCGCCCCGTCGCTCCCACCAGGGCGGGGCTGGGGCGGGACCAGAGACACGGCACAGACAGGGCAGGGGCTAGCGACAGGGACGGAGACGCTGCCAGGACCCCAAGGAGAGGAGCATGGGCCCCCCTCATCCCGGTCTGCACCCCCAGGCCCGTCGCAGTGGCCTGGCCAGCAGGCCGCCCCTCTCGGGCCCCGAGCCCCACCTTGTCCTGCGTCATGGCGTACAGACTGGCCTGGTCTGCAGACAGCACCAGGTCCTGCTTGATCCTCTTGTTGATCTCCACGGGGATGGAGCCGTACTCCACAAAGCTGCCGTCTGACGCCAGGTACACCTGCGGGCGCGCGGGGGCGCGGGCGGCGTGAGGGTGGCGTTCTCGCGAGGGCAGCCCCTCCGGCCCCCGCCCCCACCCCGGGCCTCACCTTGAGGACCTGGCCGTCGGAGGTGCCCAGGAAGGCGATGGTGTGGCCGTTCTCAGTGGTCACGGTCACGGCCGTCAGGTTCAGGCCTCGGCGCTGCAGCACGGCCGTGGCGGTGAGGCCCTCCCGGCTGCCCAGCGGGTAGGGCAGGTGCTCTGAGCCGCACAGGAAGCTCTGGCTGGCGTCCTGCGGACCGTGGCGTCAAGAGCGGGCATAGACACCCCCAGCCTGCCGAGGCCTCTCCCCACCAGGGCTCCCAGAGCTTTCGTGGCCCCGCACAGGTCCCCGAGAACGGGGCCCTGCCTGCGCATGCCGACCCGACCTCAGAGACCCCGCCCACGTGGGCCCCTCCCTTGGCCCCCCCACGCTGGCAAGGGCTGGGACGCGCCCACGGGGGAGCCCCCGGGGCCACGTACCGGGCCGTGGCCACCACACTGGATGTCGCCGTGGAAGGGCTTGTAGAAGGTGTCATGGCCGGCCTTGGCGTGGCCCGTGTAGCACGCGTTGCGGTTGGCCTGCATCTGGGCGTTGACCTGGGCCAGCGGGAACAGGCAGAGGCCCGCACGGGGCCCCCCGCCTTTCTGCTCGTCCCTGGTGAAGACGGCGTAGAGCACCCTGCCGGCGCCCGACGTGGCCACCGAGGCCGCCAGGCAGGTGCTGAAGGGGGCGGCCGGGCCGCCGCCGTCCCCGGGGTCCAGGCACCGCAGGTCCATCTCCAGGTAGGAGTAGTAGTAGGGGTCGTCCTTGCACATGCGTGCCACCAGCGTGCGGTTCTGCGGCGGGTGCTTGTCGTGCTGGTTGAAGACGAAGAAGACGTAGAGGCCGTCCTCGAAGGCGGCCACGAACTGCTGGGCGTTGCTGGACATGTACCCGGCCTTGTAGGTGGCCTGGTCGCTGTAGGCCTCGAAGGGCTCCCGGCCGCCGGCCCCGTCCAGCAGGCGGGTGCTCACGATGACGCCGTTGTCGAACGGCCCGTTGCCTTTGCCCACGAACAGCAGGCGCTCGCGGCCCGGCTGCGGGGCGCTCACCAGCCCCACCGTGGCCACGCCCTCGTCGTTGCTGGCCACGAAGGAGCGCTCGCCGCTGCTGTCCTTGTAGAAGAGGCGCACGGACACGTTGCCCAGGGAGCGCAGGGCGCAGATGCCCTTGAAGAGGCTGCCGCACTCGATGAGGCGCGCCGCCGGCGGGTCCAGCAGCAGCAGCTGGTTGACGTTGTCGGTCAGCTTGGCCTCGTGGCACTGGCTGTGCTCGATGGGCGGCGTGCACTTCTTGTGGTCCAGGGCCGGGCCCGTGGCCGCCTGCTGCTCCAGCTGCAGGTTGGCGCTGAGCTGGTAGAGCGTGTTCACGGCCCCCAGGTACACCGTGCCCGACGCCTCATGCACGGCCAGGTGGTTCAGGTCCGTCTCGCTGCGGAAGGAGTCCAGCTTCCGGGGGGCCTGCAGGCCGGCGCCCGCCAGGCCCAGCAGGGTCAGGGCCCAGAGCCGCAGTGCCATCGTCCCCGGCCCCCTGTGGGGAGAGGGGCGGGTCAGGGAGGCCCAGCCCGGCGGGTCCCCCTCACGGGTCCCCCCAGATGCCCCCTTTCCGGACCCCACCTGCACGACCAGAATGCTGGCTGGGGAGACGCACGGCTGCCCAGCGTGCCCAGGCCCATCCCCACCTCCCACGAGCAGCCAGACACGGCCCCCGTCTCCAAGGACAGCACCCCCAGCCCTCCACAAGAAGCCCGCCGGGGAGGCTGCCCCGTGACTGGGGCCCCAGGGGACGGTGTCCCGGCCTCCGCCTCCAGAAGTCTCCTGGGCACACCCCCACGCCCCGTGACCCCCCAGGAGCTCCAGGTGGTCCGAGGGGCACCAGCCCCAGAGCGTAAGCCCTACCAGAGGGCCAGGCTGACCGGCAGCTGTGGACACGCACACAGGTGGACCGCACGCCCGCCCTGCACCTGACTCTCAGGCACACGGTGCCACCTGGCAGGGAGCAGACCGGAGCTGCAGCCTAAAGGGAGCTGAAGCTCATGCCTCTCAGACACGCCCGCCAGAGCCGCTGGGCCACAGCCGGGCCCTGCCTCCCGGACCCCCTCCCCCTGATGACCCAGCCAGGGTCCACTGGGAGCGGCCGAATCCACAAGGCCTAAGACCAAAGACCCCGGAGACCCCGGAGACCGTGGTGGGGGCGCCCCCTGCAGGGCGGGCAGGGCGAGACGGTGTGCGGGGGGGGGGGGGGGGGGTTCTGCCTGAGCACCGTCCCCTGCGTGTATTCAGGTCCCCATGTGTGTCCACACGTGAGGGATGAACTACTGAGGCCCAGGCTGGCCTAAGGGCCCCCGAACTGTGGTCCCAGAGCCCACCTCTCCCCCCAGCGTAGGCAGGGCCACCCTGCCCCCGGCCTCTTCCACCTGGGGCAGCCCCCCATGCCCTCACGCTCAGGACCCCATCTGTCCTGGCCAGAACCTCCGCACCAGCGCCCCCTGCTGCCCCCACAGGCTACCCTCTCCTGGGGCTAGCACCAGCCCCGGGAAGCCAGGCCTGACACCTAGGGCTGCCCCGCACAGGCCATGAGCTCGCTCAATGGAGGGTAAGGAGGGGCCAGCAGGGCCCAGCCTGCACCTCCCGAGTAGCCGGTGCGCCCCCTGCGGCCACCTCAGACGGCAGCCCCTGGGCTCACTCCTTCCCTCCAGGAACAGTCGCTCTCCCACTGCCCTTGGGCGGCGCTGTCCCCTGCCCGCGTCCATCCATCGCCTCTGGGAGCGCCCTGCGGCCCGGAGGTTTCCCTGGGGCACTGGCTGGGAACTGTGGCTGCTGCAGCGGACCCTGCGCCCCACAGCAAGTCACAACTTCCTTCTTCCCTTGGGCCGCCAGGAAGCCCCCGCAGCCCGGCAGCTGCCACCTCCGCACAGAGCCCCGAGCTGCCCCGGGGAGTTCAGCTCCTGCCCCACCACTGGGAGAGGACCCCCGGCGAGCCGGAGGGCGGTCCAGGAGGGGACACGGCAGGGGCCTGGGGAGGAGCCCCTGACGGCCTGCAGGCAGAGGCTGGGCGGGGAGAGGAGAAGGGGTCCCCAAAGGGGGGCAGTCGGAGGAGGGGCCGGGCAGGGAGGCGACTGTGGCTGTGCTCAGTCAGGACAACGTCGGGAGCCCCTCAGGGCTGTGTCGGTGGGATGGCCAGGCCTTCCGGAGGGGTCTCTGCTACCACCGCGGACGCTCTCTGGGCCTGGCTACCTGTCCAGGGTGGAGGGGGCGCGGCTGGGGAGATCCCCGAGACGGGGGCAGGGAGGCCCGTGACTCACACTCTGCTCGGAACCGGGGGACCGGGAGCGGCCCTGGACTCCGGGGCACCAGCTGGCCGTCACGCCGCGGGCCCTCCCGGCGAAGGGGAGGCCCTGCCCCCCTCACGTGCTCTCCTGGGTCCAAAGTCCACTCGGCGGCCAGGTGCCGCCAGGTCCCCCAGCCTTTGGACTGGGCTGGCCCTCCCCGCCCGGCCCCACTCACCCGAGTGCCCCCGTCACAGCGGCGACCCTGCCCGCTTGGCTGCCGGCTGCGGTTCTGGCCCAGGGAGCCGGGAATGAATGGAATGTTCCCTGGCCTGGGAGGGAGCCCTGGCGGCAGGGGCGGGGCGGGGGGTGGGGCGGAGCCAGCCCAGCCAGAACCCAGGCCCCCCCCACCCCCAGGCGGCTGGAGGCTCCGAAGGTCTCTCTGCGGGCCTGTGGGTCTGAAGCGCCCGGCCAGCGTGCGAACCTGGAGCCGACCAGTGGGGGGGCGCGGGGGGCACCCACCTTCTGGGAAAGCTCTCGGCTCTGGCCCGGGGCCCGCCCCAGCCTCACCGGCCCACACCCCCGCTGCGTGGAGAGCTCGCTGAGGGCTTTCTCCGGTTAAAGGTCCACTCGACCAGGGCCCCAGGACCGGCGACCCCGCGGGCTCCGCGAGCACCTCCCTGCGGCCAGGGAGCTGGCCCAGATGCCAAGCCACTGCCCAGCCGCCCCTCCCGGGGCAGCCGGCCGGCCGGGGCGAAGCCGGGCTCCCTGCCCCAGGGACCCTTCGGGCTTCAGGCCGGCGAGGGCAGCAGGCGTCTCCGACCCCCCTGCTGGGGGAGCCCAGGCCCCTCGGGCTGGCAGGAGGGGCTCGGACGGGGGCGGGGGGGGGGGGGGGCAGCGGCTCTCCTCCACTTCCTGAACAAACAAAGCTTCCAGTGACCTGCCCGGCCGGGCCCAGGAGCAAAGGGTGACCTGCCAGCCAGGCTTCCTGCCGCTGGGGTTCCTGGAACACCGGCGCCTCCTCTGTGGAAGGTGGCGGGACCTCTGTCCCCCCCGCCAGCAGCGGGCAGCGGGCAGCGGGGATTTCCTCCGGGGCACCAGAGGCCCTTCCCGGCTGGAGTCCGGAGGTGCGCTTCCCAGAAGTCACACCGCCTCCGGCCCGTGGCTGGCCCGGAAAGCGTCTGGACGGGCGCCCCTTCCCACCGAGCCCAAACTCCCGGCCCCGACGCCCCAGAACCCAGCGCCCCAGCGCCCCAACGCCGCCCTGTCTGCCCGAGGAACCCTCCACCCAAGCGAAACCTGGCGCAGGGACCTGGGGGCCCGGCCCTCAGGCTGGGGAGCAGGCATGCCCGCACGGGTCCTGGCAGGGCCAGCGCCCCGACACCTCACAGCCGGGGAACGGCACCTCCGGCCGCCCCGCGCGCAGCTATGGCGCCCGCTGCCGTCCCCAGGTGGGGCCCGGCCCCCACTCACCACGCTCTGGCGGTCCAGCTCAGGCTCCACTCCCCGCCGGCATCAAAATCCTCTAGGAAGCAAAGGAGAGACAGCGGCCTCACCACCAGCCTGGCCTGCTTCCCCCTGTCTCCTCCGCCCCCTGTCGGGGACGGGCAGCGGTCCCGGGGACCCCGCTGGCCCCTGCCGTCCTGGGGCAGGAGGCCCTCAGCCTCCTCCGTGCCCCTCGACCGGCACCCCACCGGGGGCACACACCCCGACTCCAGAAGGCAAGCCCGATGCCCCTTTCTCTCCTCTGCTCAAAAAGGCAGAAAAAAAGGGGAAGGAACGGCGTGCTATTATTACAAGCCTATTGTCACTTTCCGCCTTCTAAAAGGAGGCACATGTATCACTCAGATGAAAATAAAATGGCTTTTTAAAAAAAAAACTGCACACCCATGTCCCCTGCAGTTCTACTTACTAGCTGTGTGATCTTGGGCAAATTACTTAACTTCTCTGTGCCTCATGTCCCGGTCTGTGAAATGGAGACAGTCACAGTGAGCTCCCCCGGGGGTGAGCTCCCCCGGGGTGTGTAAGGACTGAATGGTTCATTCAGGAAAAGCCTCTGGAGGGCTTGTTACACTGTAGCACTGGGCAGTGCTCGCCATTGTATCCTCCTCTCCTGGATACACACCCCAGCATGCCCGCAGGGAGGACCCGTCCAAGGATACTTTTCAGCCTGGTTTATTACACTGAAAATCTGGCAACTACCCAGCCTTCAAGCGAGGAGGACCTGACGCAGGTGGGTGGTCCACGCTGACCCCCACGGCGCCCAGCACGGCTGCGCCCAGGGTTCGAGGTGTGCCCGCAGGTGTCTGTGTGGGCACCTGGGGTGAACTGCTGAGCTGGCTGAGGAGCCCCTTCCTCCAGACAGAAAACAGCGGTGAAACCCAAGGGCCGGGAGGGAGGGGCCAGGGCAGCAAAGTAACTTCATTTGCCACTTTCTGAAAGTTTTTATAATTTATTCATGCATTACTTGACTAAGTAAAAAGAGAAGTGTTCCCCGTCCCCCCCGGCTCTGCTTTACCTTCCGGGCTCTCAAGGACCATGCCCCTTCGGGACTCCCCTGGCCTGCGGCAGCCCCCCACGTCCAGGCTCAGCCACGAACCCCAATGGGGTGCCACCTCCTCCGCCAGGCCCAGCCCCCACCGGCCTACCCTCCCCAACACGGCCGCCCTCCACCCACACCCCGGGGAGCAGGACTGGATCTACGGTGGGTCCCGGGGGCGGGGGGGCGGCCACAGGGCCCAAGGAGGGCAGCGACAGCAGTGCTTCCCTGTGGCAGGAAATCCCTCCAGTTTCCTCAGCCCCTGGCTGAGCAGGAAGGGGTTAACCTGGACAGAGGGACCCAGGAGGGACCCCTAGAGGGGAGTGGAGGCCGAGAGGTGTCCTGCTCAAAGCAGCCTTTGTGAAAGGAGCAGAGGCCGCTGCTCCGCAGGCAATCAGGGGCCAAACCGCAGGGTGCTGGGTCAGGAAGTGGGGCCTGCCCGGCCTGGGGCTGTGGCAGCAGCAGGTGGAGGCAGAGCTCGGTCAAGTGCACACACAGCCCAGGGTGACAGGGCCCAGGTCAGGTCGGCCTCAGCACGCCCCTGCGCCTGCCTGTAACGCCCTCAGCCTCCTTCAGCCTCCCCAACTTGCCCCCAGCCCTCCACTGGCCCACGGCCTTGGTGGTGTGTCTGTGGCAGGCAAGGCCAAGGGAAGCTGGTCTCTTCCAAAGGACGTCACCCTGAGCCCTCCCATGCCCACCCACCCCCACCCGGGGCCGAGCCAGGCCAGGCCCACCGCTCAGCCCCGTAGCCCCGAGCTCCTCCAGGCCACGCTTCCCACAGAACGAGCCCGGCCCCCAGCGCTCCTGGGCCCCGAGTCCTGGGGCTGCCCTAACTCGAGGTGCCCGGCTCTCAGCCACCCAGTCCCGGCCCCCAGAACTCCTGCCGTCTCCGTCCTCCCAGGAGCCGGCCTCGGTCTCCCCGCACAGCCCCACACCCCTACCTGGGCTGCACGCAGCGGCCTCAGAGCCGAGCTCGCAGCCAGGCTACGGGGTGCAAACCCCAGCTCTGTCCTTTTCTCCCTGGGTTCACGGGCAAGGCTACGACGCCCTGCCCCGGTCTCCCCGTGCGCAGCCAGGGTCAGTGACGGCGCGAGGGACCCCGTGCACGGACATCCGAGTGCCGTGTCTCGGCCTTCGCTGGGCCCCCGGGACACTCCCACCCCAGCCCCGGAGCCCTCGGACCCCCGCCCCTGGGCCCTGTGCCCAGTCATTTGCCCTTCACGGCCTCCGGTCCTCTCGGACGGGCCCTCCGTGAGCAAGGTCTGAGCGCAGGACCCAGCCCCCGTGGGTCCGAGCCCCAGGAACCAGCAGGGGTGACGCGTAGGGGAGGGAACCCCGAGCTGTGGGCCCCCTGCAGCTGGTCCCCAGACTCCACCCACAGGGTGCCGCCTGGCCCCCCAGCCAGAGCACTGGGGGGCGGGGCCTCTCCTCCACAGCCCTGGCCCCGTGGGGACCAGTAGGAGCCCCCATCGGCTCCCTCCTCAGGTCCCACCTTCCTCTGAGCAGCGGGGGCCAGGCCCCTGGTACAGGGGGGCTCTGCCCCCACCCCAACAGGCGAGGCTACACGGAGGTGCCCAGCGAGGGAGGGCAGAGTCCTCACTCCAGACCCGGGTCCAGGGCTGTAGGCTGTGCGCGGCCCCCTTCCCCAGGTCTCCCCGCACCCGGAGGACGGCTCTGGGGTGCAGGCTGCAGCTGGGGGTCTCTCCACGCCACTGTGTTCAAGCAAACACAGAGGGAGCGATTGCTGAGCATCACAACCAGAGCAACGGGAGCGGCAGGCCGGGGAAGGAGGGCTCCAGCAGGGGCAGCCAGAGGCCGCCGGGGGACTCGGGACCCGCGGACAGGTACCGGCCGGGCGGGCCGGCGCAGGCGCAGGTGAGGGCAGCTACAGCACGCCCCCACTCCGCGCTGTGTGTGTCTGGGGGCGTTCCCAGCGCGGTGGCGGCCCCCGACGACCTGCGCGCGGGGGAGGGGCGAGGGGGCCCAGCCGGACAAGAAGGGCGGGGCCCGGCCCTCACCGGGCTGGCCCGGGGCCACCTGGCCTCGGCCGCAGGGCCCACAGGGAAGTGGGAGCCGCCCCTCCCCCGCGGAGCAGCTGGCGGCCTGGGGACCCGGCCTCCGTTCCCGCGACGAAAACGCGAATCTGCAATTAGCCGGGAGCGCAAAACAAATCAGAGGAGACGAAACAGCCCAGCGCCGGGTGGTGGTGGGGGGGGGCTATCTGCGCGGGTGGGGTCGTGGCCCGGGTCGCAGCTCAGCGCCGGAAGCCGCCCCCGCCAGGGAGGCCGGCCCTGCGCGCCGGTTCCCGACAGGCCGGGTGGCAGAGCCCCTCCCGGCGCCGGCGCCACCAGACTCCCGGGGGAGAGACCCGGGGCGGCGGTGGCTCTCGGGGCGCCGCCCCCGCCCGGCCGCACACTGGGAGGGCAGCACGTGGCCGCCGCGCGAGCCTCACTCGCGACCCCGGACGCGCCGGACCTCCACTAAGACGGACGGCGCGGCGGCCACGTGGGCGCACGGCCCCGGCCCCGCACCGCGCTCACCTGCAATCTGGCACGGCCGAGCGCCCGACAGCCATTACCTGCGCTAGGCCTCTCGACTCCGCCCCTGGCCCCAGGGTCAGCCCCGGGGCTCGGCCCTCCGCTGCCGGCCAATCCCGCGCGACTTTGGCCCCAGCCGCCGCCTGCGGGACCCACAACCCCGGGCTGCGTGCGCGAGCGCCCTGACTCACCCCGAGGAAGGCCAAGGTCTCCCCGAACCACCACCTCGGAGCCGGGTGGGGCTGGGCGGGGCCCCGGGGACACTCTGACGTCTAGCCCGTGCCTCGCGCCAGCGCCACCCGAGCCTCCCCCGGGACCCCTCCCAGGTGTCGAGTGTCACCGCCCCCTCCCACCAGCCCCGGCTTCTGGGGCCGGGTGCTCGCTGCAGCCCAGCCTGGGCGGGGGAGGGCTGGTCCGCTCCCCACTGCCGTCCAGGCTCTGGATCCCAGCATGAAGAGTCGCCCCGAGCGGGTGGCAGTGAGAAGGCCCCAGGCTGAGACCAGAGGCCACGGGGAGCGTGCCCGGAGACCCGCCCGCCCCCTCTAGCCCCCTTCGCCCGCTCCGCAGGGGGGACCAGAAAGCCCCGCCCCTCCCAGTCCCGAGGTCCCGCCAGCGAGGACGTTGGCCTCTAGCTCCCGCCCGCAGGGGTCTCCAGAGGGCGCGTGCTGGCCCTCGGTGTCTCTGTGACAACCGCTGCCGCGGAGACGACTGTGACCACCCAGCCTGGGACTCGCGCTGCTGGCCACTGGGCCACTCTCCGGTCCCCGCCGCGGCCAAACTGCTGGCAAGGGCGGCCCAGAAAAGCCTGGAACACGGTCTCGGCACACTGTTCTGTCACTCAAGAGCAGCCCCGTGAGCCCCGCCCACCACCGCAGACTCTCCCTCCGCAGGGCCAGGTAGATTCCACGGCCCCCCCCCCCCCCCCCCCCCCCAGCCGGGCCGGAGGCCCACCTCTCTCCTCACCCCCCCTGCCTCCATCGCCTCCCACCCGGACACCGCGTGGGCCCCCTCCTTGGTCCCCCCACCCCAGCCCCACCCGTGGGCCTCCTCTGGGGGGCCCTCCCCGGGAGGGGAACATCTTGCCGCTCAGTGCCCCCTGTGACTTCCCCGTGAGCATGAGGAAGGCAAGACGGGCCTGGTGACCTGACCCGACCGCCGGGGGCCCAAAGCTGCCTCAGCACTTCCTGCATGCCACCCACGGCGCTGTGCCCCGGACAGGGAGAGGAGGGCCGCCCTCTGGTGTCCACGAGCCCCTGCGGGGCCCCGGCGGCCGGAGGGGCCTGGGCACCCACGGTGGCAGCTCCTGCTGGGGCCGCACACGGCAAGGCTGAGAGGAGGGGGCTGGCCCTGAGGCAGGTGTGCACAGGACCTCGAGAATCCGCCCCCCAGTCCTGTTTGATGGGGACAGGGGGAGGGAGCGAGGGGTTGGAAGGGGCCAGGCAGGGGCTGGGGCTGGCGTGGGGAGGACCGGGCACTGCAGGCTGTCCGCAGCGAGACCCAAGGTCCCCTCCGGCCAGGCCACCGCTGGGGAAGAGGCAGTGCACACGCAAGCTGGGAGAGTCTGGGGGCAGTCCTGCGGGCAACTGGGGGTCCACGACAGGCACGGACCCCGGGTGTCTGCCTTCCTGCCCGCCGGCCCCCATCCCGCCTCTGAGCGGCCCACCCTGGTCTCCTCCCTTGCAGGCTCACCTCCCAGCTGGCTGGACGCTGCTTGCCGGGCAGCCTGAGGCTCCGGCGGCCGCAGCTGGCCCAGAACCAGCCCCCACCCAAAGCCCCTTCCTGGGCCCCGTGCAGGCGGTGGGGGTGGGCGTGAGGGGCCGACGGTGAAGGGTGCGCGGGAGTGAGGAGCACTCGAGGCCTGTAATCTCCCCATCAGGCTGTCAGCGCCTCGGCGGTCACCCCGGCCCTGCCTCCCCCATCACAGCCGAACCCCACAATTAGCCTGGGGCGCTGTGCCAAACTGGCATGCCAGCCCCCACTCACGCCCTCGTGACCACACATGTGCAGGCACACGGGCCCGGGATGGCAGTGGGGGCCCTGCCCACACCCCGAGAGTGTCCCCAGGGCAGGGAGCCGAGGGGAGCACCCCGGACCCAGGCTCTTGGGCTGTGGGAGGCTGTGGGCGGGAGGCATTTGTGCAGCCCCGGTGCTGGGTCAGCCCAGACGCCCAGGGGCCCCAGCCTGACCCAACGGTGCTGGGAGCTGGCCTGGAGGGAGGGACCAGCTGTGGGAACGGCGGGGGCAGAGGGAGACGCGCCCGGGACGGTGCCAGCTTCCCTGTCGGGAGGAGGCTGGGCACCTGGTGAGGTACATGGTGCTTGGGGTGCCGGGCAGGGCCTGGAGCCCTGGCTGGTGGGACAGCGGCCAGGGACCCACACTTTGGGAGGGCAGGGACTAGGGTTTCCCAGTGAGGAAATGCCCCGGCTCGGAGGGAGGTGGGCCCCTGGCGGCTCGTGATAGAGGAAGAGAGCCCCGGATTGCATGGGAGGAGGTGGGCACCCCGCCTTCCCATGGTGCGCCCAGGAAGGAGCCCCCGCTCCCTGGGGTCAGGCCCTCCCCCTTCCCCATTCAGTGGGCCACTCAGCTGAGCGAGGAGCTGCCACACACAGGGGTGTGGCCAGAGGCCACCTCCGGGAAGTACCTGCCGGGCCGGGGAGTCGGGCCTGCCTGGGTCTCCCCCAGTTCCTGCCCCTGGGCTTCCCACCCCCAACCCTGACATCCTCTCCTGGGTCCTGAGGTGCCTGAGGGCAGCCCCCTAAATCAGGCTGGATGCCAAGATGGATTGGGAAGGTCATGCCCCCCCAAGTCCCCTGGCCAGGGTGGGGAGCCTCTGCAGGGCTGAGGGGGGGCAGGGGGGCCAAGCTGGGGCCCCTCCACCCACAGTGTCCTCCCCACTGCCAGCCCCCTGGCTGGGCTGAACACTGTTCTCCCCTCCTGAGTTCCCCTCCTCCCCCTCCCTGCAGAGGGTGCCAGCCTGGCCTTGCAGTGTCCTGGGCCCCGATTCTGAACACACTGTGGGGTGGGGTGGAGGATTAGAACCCACAAGGGCTGGAGCCTCATGCCCACCTCCTCGAGCTCGGCCTGCACTGCCAAGCACCACCATGGCCTCTGCCCCACCACTGCCACAGGCCCCTTGCACCCCAAGACCCAGCCACGATCCCTGGCCTCTCAGGGCTGGGGCTGTTCCTTGCCCAGTACTCAAAGACCCAGGTGAGCACAGCCCCAGCCCCAGGCGGGCACCAAGCCAGTCATCCCTGCCCATGGTCACCCACACGGCCAGAGTGCTCCTGCTGTGGCCTCTGGAACAGCCTCAGCCACAGGCAGCCCAGCAGGGTGTCTGGAGGAGGTACCCCTAGCGTGGCCCCAGCCCCCAGGCCGGAGCGGAAGGCCGGCAGGCCAGCCGGCCGGCGGCATCCCTGCCGGGGAGCAGCCGCGCCAGTCTGACCGCTCTGTTGACACAGGTGCCTCCTGCGAGGCCGACAGCAAACCCGTTTCCGCTCCCTTGCTCTTCCTGGGGGGGGGGGGCCAGCTGCGGCAGCAAGCTGCTCGCCACCGGGCCTCTCGGCCCCGAGCTCCCGTGGGAACCGCCGAGGGGACCGGGGGTGGCACCCGGGAGTCGGGCCTCCATGCCCAGGAGTGAAACGTCAGGGGCGGGGCTGACGGCAGAGCCGGGGAGTGCTCCCCAGACTGCTCCCCAAAGGCCCCCTGCCCTCCCGTCGCCAAGGCCCTCGGCCCGCCTGGGCCAGGACCCATCTGGCACCCAGATGGGGCGCCTTCAGGAGCCGCACAGTCTCAGGGGAGGAGGGGAGGCCATGGGCGCCAAGCTGGGCCCTGACCCCCTGCTCCCAGCCCAGCCCGGCCCACTAGGTCCCAGGCGCCGAGGTGGGCAGAAGCCACGGCGGGGGGTGGAGGGAGGGCAGTGGTCGGTGAGCCATCTCCGTGTGGAAAGGGAGGCAGAGAGGGTGACAGGGAGGGTAGGCAGAAATCCCAGCTCCAGGCCGGCCTGTGGGGTCACACCCGGGCCGGAGCCGACAGGCAGGTGTCCTCTGAGCAGCCTGGCCGCCAAGCCTGGCCAAGGCCACGGGGCTGGTGAGGAGGGGAGTAATGCCGACCACATTCGGGTGGGCCCCGGGGCAGAGCCACAGAGGCGGCCAGCCCTCCGGTGCCGCAGAGGTGTGGCCAGGTGTGGGACAGCCGGCGGGGCGCCCAGGATGTGGCTGGTGGCCGGGTTCTTGCCTCAACAACCCCCCCACCGCCGCCCGGGTGGGGGGCGGGAGCGAAGCAGGAGCCTGTCTAGGATGTGAAACCACCAAGGGGAAGAGCTGGAGAGAAAAGGGAAGGCGAGGTGCCACCCCCGCGGCCCCCCCTTGGCCCCCCGAGGCCAGAGACAGGCCGCTGGCCCTGCCTTCCCCAGCCCCGGGTTTCAGACCAAAGACAAGTAGTCGGAGGCCCCACCCCAAACACAAATAGCCATTAACCTCGGGGAGAGGGATCTGCCCAGCCCCCCCACCTCCCGATAGTGACTCAACCTGCTCGCCCTGAACCTGCCTGCACCTCACACAGGCCGTTGAGGCTGGGGGGAGGCGCTCTGGCTTTGCTGGGCCAGGCCTGGAGGACAGCTCCCCCCTCCCCTGCCCCCCACAGCGGGCCCCCCAGCTCTGCTGGCACTAGTCCAAGGCGGCTCCACAGGGAAGACAGGCTCATCCCTCCCAGCCCAGGAGGCCAGGGGCCTGGTGCTCCAGCAAGAAGGACCGAGGCGGGACGCCAACGAGAGCCCCCTGCTCGCGGGAGGACAGCCCTGGTGGTAGAGGGCCTGGCGCCGCGGTCCCCCCCCCGTCAGGGCACCCCCAGCCTCACCTGCGTCCCTGGGGACCACTGGCCGGGTAGGGAACAGGACCCCTTGATGCCTCCAGGATGGCCTGGGTCCCGGGGCGGCTCCTGGGGGAGGGGGCCTGTGCCATACGGACCCTCCCCAGGCTGCCCGCCCGCCCCAGGGCCTGCCAATCCCATCTCTTCTGCTCCACTGGCCTGGGCCGGGGCCAGGCCCCTGGGCTGCCTGCACCCGGCCCCGCTGTTTGCTCTGCCTCTCCCGAGGGGTCCCTACAGGGCTACCGGGGCCCAGGGAGCCCACTCGGCAGAGACTCATTAATGGTCTCGGTGTCCTCGGCTGTGGGACCGGCGGGGAGGCCCCACATCCAGGTGGGGCCGTACGAGGGGCGAGAGCTGCTGGGTGGGCAGAGCAGCTTGGAGGGAGGCTGCGCACGGCAGCTGCCGGCCAGGTCAGCGGGTCAGCCAGGGGCAGGTGGGTGGCCTGAGCTTCGGTGCCCACGGGAGACCCCAGTGCCCCACCCCAAGCAGCCTCGGTCACACCCGTGCCTGCTCCCTGTCATCTCTGGGAAGCACAGGGCGTGAGGAACCCGCCACAGGTGTGGCCCTGAGCCCAGCTCGAGGCCACGGTCCCGGGGCCTCTGCGGACGGAGGGGGTCCTCCCCCTGGCCCCTTGGATAGGACCCAGGGCTCCTCCTGCCCCCCAGTCTCCCCCAGGCTGGCTCCACAGGCCTACCGGGGCCAACCTTGGGCTTTCTCCAACCCGAGGGTGACGCATCCCCTCCCACCCCGCCCCGCCTCCGACCGGCTGAGCAGCCTCGGGAGGGCCTGGGGGAAGGGGGGAGCTGCCCAGACTCGCCGCCTCTTCCTCCTGAGGCGCTCACCCCACGGCCCCGGAAGTGGGTCCCTCTCTCCCAGGCTGCAGCCTCCCCCCTTGGGTGGCTGGACACGGCTGGATAATCCAAAATAATTCCTTCTTGGCAGGCGGCCGGTGGGGGAGGGTGACTCGAATTCCAAACCCTGTTTTTCTCAGTAACTTCCCTCCCCTTCTGTGGAGAGGAACCCCTGGTCAGACCTCAGGCGTCCCCCCATCCTCAGACAGGGCCCCCAGTAAGCACGGTGGGAGGAGGTGGGAGGCTCAGATTGGCTGGGCCCACCTGCTTGTGCTCAATCTTCTCTGGGAATTCCTCAAAGCTGTCCCCAAAAATACCCAGCAGGCCGGCCTGTCCCAGGCGGACCTCACCCTCCCGGGACCGTCCCACCCTCTGTCCAACTCCCAGACCTTCCGAAGGCGCTTCCTCCAAACTGGGGTGACATCTGGGCACGGGGTGGGCTGAGACCCCCCCCACCCACCTCTGGGAGTGCAGGGGCTGAGGTCAGACAGGAGAGGGGACCTCCCCAGAGAGCCTCTGGAGCCCCAGAACATGCCACCAGCTTTCAGGCCCAGCCTCGCCTCAGCCCTGAACCCCACCAGCAGCCATGGTGGGCCCAGAGGGACCCTTCACTCCTTCGCCAAGTTGCTAGGAGGAGCAAGAGGAGCCCGCTGGCAGGAAGCTCGGGCTCTTGGGGCCAGGGACCCCCCAGACCAGCCACCAGCCTGAGCGCAGAGGGGTGGGAAGGGCCTGCCTGAGGGAGCTTCCTCCCAGAGGCGGTCAGAGGCGTAGGGCCCAAGCAATGCCCAGTCCTTCCTGGGTCGCAGGGCGTCCACCCACGCGCCACACCAACAAAACACAACAGGAACTGTCCAACCGGGCCCTGGGAAGAAGCAGGCCCAGGGCCCGGGTGCCCCTAGTCCCAGCCCGGAGCCCTGCGCCACTTTCCAGCCTGGACAGGCCCAGCCCGAGCCCTCCTCACAGCAAGTCCCAGGGAGCGCGGGGGCTGCCCGGCCCGCCGACAAGTCCGGCCCCTGGGAGAAGCCCGGCTTGGCCACGCCGAAACCGCGGCTGGGTGGGTGGGTGCGTGAGCTCAGGCACCACCGGGGCGACCTCTGCCCTGGGCAAGGATCTCGGATCTCGGCGGCCGGAGAGGCGGGCATGGGCGGGGAGGGAGCCTAGGGAATCAGAGCGGGAGCAAGACGCTCTGGAGAGACACAGGCGGCGGGAGGGGTCCCTGGGGACCCTCGGCTCAGCCAGACCGGCTTCCCCCCGGCCCCGCAGCCCTCGCCCTGGAAGACAGTGGGTCGGGAGCGGCCCGTCCCAGCCGATCGGGCACATGGACGGGGCCAAGGCCCGAGGCGCCCTCGGCAGAGTGCAGCTGCCCCGCGCCCCCGCGCCCCGAGCGCAGCAGGCAGGGCGGCGCAGCGCTGACGGCGAAGCCCCCAGACCAGCGCGCCCGCCCCGCGGGCCCCGAACCGGGATCTCGGTACCTGCACGTCCTCCGCCAAGGCTCGATGGCGCCCGGGCCGCGATCGGCGCTGCGCTCCGGCCCGCGCGGCTGCCATGGAGACGGGCCTTTGTGTGGCCGAGGAGGGGCCGGAGCGCGCGGGAGCAGCGGCCCCGCCCCCAACGGGGGGCGGGCGGGGCGAGGGCGGGGGAACCAGGGGCGGCGGGCTGGCAGCTCCCCGCGCGCCCCTCGCGCCCCGGACCCCAGTGGGGCGTCGCAGCACCAGGCAGGTTCGGGCCGGTTCGGGCCCAGGTTCGCGTCAGGCAGCGACGCCCGTCGGCCCGACCCACACGCCGGGCGCGCCCGGGGTCACAGGGAAGCCCAGTCCTCGGCGCTGCGGGAGCGCGCGGGGCCAGAGGGGGGACCGGGTGCCCTCGCGGTTCTCTCCGAGCACCCCAGCCCTCCGCCTGGGAGCAGGCCAGCCACACCCTGCCTTTTCCCGGATGGCGGCTTCCGGGCCTGAACCGTTCCCGGGAGCCTCTGCACCCCAAGCTCCCAGGGAAGGCAGCGCCCTGAGCCCTGAGTCTCCTGACGGACGAACCTGTGGCTCCCGGCTGCCCGCCCGCTTTGGGCCTCCGGGGACGCCCCGGGCCCCACCAGCGGGTCTTTCAGCGCCGGGAGGGAGGTGGTGAGCCCCGGGGCTGTGAGCTCCGCACTTGAGCTGGCCCTGCGTCTGGCCTGGGGCCTCCTGGGCTTGAGAGGTGGGGGCGCTGCGCGCTCCGGCTGGCTCCTCGCTGGCCGTCTCAGGACAGGACAGGTGGCAGCAGCTGGGCCCGGGGTTGGGGGGGCGAAGATCAGCACCATTCCGCAAACCCTAACCCGCACCCCCACTGGACACCCCCTCCACCCAGACTTGTCCCCTTTGCAGCCAGTCTGCTTCCTCCCGCCCGCCCCCCCCCCCCTCGGGCATCTATCTCCTCCTCCCAGTGTGCTCCCCACCCCGGACCTGCCCCCGGAGGAAGCATGTAGGCCAGGAGGCTGCCTCCCGCCCCAGCCAGCCAGCCAGACAGACCTGCCCGCCTTCAGCCCGGAACCTCACCCACACTGGCCCACCCAGCACCCACCACAAGGCCCCCCAACACTTCCAGTATCTCACAGGGATGCCAACTTCTATCAAAAAAGGAAGTTGAGACAAGCGTCGCGGTCACAGGACATTTTACTACCAAGCATGTGGGAAGGCCAGTATCCCAGACTAAAGGGATCTTTAAATAGATTTCAGGAAGCTTGGGGGTGAACTGTCCTTCCTGTCCCCAGGGCAACCGGCTGCGTCTCTGCCCCACCCCCCCAGGCCCTCCAGCCTCAGGAGGCCACAGAGGGCCCACCGGCACTGGCCACCCCGGGGGGCCACCTGGCTTCTGCCCGTCCCGGCCCTTCTGTCCCCAGGGCTCTGCTGGGGGCAGGTTTGCTTCTTCTGGCCCAACTGCCCCTTCCTCTCCCCTGGGTGGCCTCCCCCACCCCCCACAGTGGGTCATAGTGAGGGGCCGGGCCCAGGATTCGCACAGTCTCTAGCCAGCAGAGTTAGGTTTGAGGTTAGGGGTTGGGGGTTAGAGGTTAGGACTAGCTGAGTGAGGGCGGCCTCACGGTCCCCTCAGCCCTTTCCTGTGCGGGTCGGAGAGCCCGAGAGCCGTGAGGACAGTCCGGTGTCCTTGCAGACTGTGGGGACTGCGTCCTGGGTGGGAAGGCCCCCCTCTAGAGCACACAGCCCGGGGGCAGGCCCCTGAGAGCGGCATTCAGGGCCAGCGTGGGACCTCTCCCGCTGCGGGGCCCCCAGCTCGTTCCCTCTGCAAACGTGGGTTTGCTGTCTCTGCTGTGCTCCGTGGAGTGGGGGCCGTGACAGGCCGTCCTGGGCGGTGCGCAGGGCCAGGCAGGCTGGCAGGGGAGGCTCTGAGACCATCTGCACGGGGGCGGGCGGGGGGCCGAGGTGACAGGGAACACTCCCCCCACCGCCAGGCCTGGGCGGACGCGAGGACGCAGTGCCTCCCCCTCACTCTGCAAGCACCTGCTACAGCGCGAGGCCCAGCGCCCCTCGAGTGAGGGGCCTCAGGGTGGGGGGCTGGGAGGCGGCAGACCTGAAGGCCCACACCTCTGGGTCCGAGCCTCACACCCACCCTCCCACTGGCCACTGCTGCTGCCGGGCACTGAGTCCTGACGGTGCTGCGGCAACTGGGGGCCTGGCGGGGGAGTGGCCCCCTCTGAGAACTTGGTGCCAGAGGCTGCCTCAGCTGTGGATGGCCCTGGGTAGGGGGTGGGGGGGCAGGGAGGGCTCGAGTGCCACGAGGGGCAGACGGAACAGTCCCTCCGTGGGCTGCTCCAGGGGTGGGACCTGGGACAATGTCCCTGAGGGTGGGGGACCCTCCGGCCGGGCCCCACACTGCCCCCTGGTGGCCTCCCCAGGAACCACGTGGCCGAGCTCCTCACCCTCCCAAGCCCAGCCAGTCAGGGACTAGCCCCAGCTGCCGGTGAGCGGGTGGGTGGGCCGAGTGAGGAGAGCCGTCTGCCGGTCGGCTGCCTCTCCCTCTCCTGAGCCGGGCGGCCTGATGGGGCTCAAGGACACATCAAATGCAGCGTCTGGGGCCCTGCTGGGCTCGGGCAGATGGGTGCCTGGAGGGGGCGGTGGCCCCAGGCCCAGAACAGCAAGGGCTCGCAGCCAGCCCCGCCCCCCCAGCCTGCAGCCCTGCAGAGGGCAGCTGGGGCTCTGGGGGAGGTGAGGCTCTGGCCAACAGAGGGTCCGCCATCAGTCAGAGACTAGGCTGTCGTTCCAAGTGCCACCTTTACTGCGGGGACAAAGCGGTGCGGGGCAGGGGGCCAAGGCCAGGGAGCGCCGGGAGCCTGGGTGGGGGAGCTCATGCCTGAGGGGGGCCGCCCCTCCCCGCACCGGGCCAGTCCTAGGCCCCCGGGGGGCAGAGAGGCCCCTCCCTTTGGCCCGTCCTAGGGCGGGCACAGGACGGCCTGCAGGTCCTTGGGCAGGGAGTGGACGGCGGCCTCGACGCACAGCCGGGCCCGCTGCAGCGTCTCCTCCTTCACGGGCAGCTGGTGGCCCCGGGCCCGCACCTGCAGGGGCAGGGCCGGTCAGGGGCAGGCGGACTGCGCCCCCCGGCCCCCGAGGGGCAGGACGGGAGCCTCTCACCAGCTTCTCCCGCAGCTTCAGGACCAGGTCCACGACCTCCACCTCCGACTTGCCCTGCATCCAGGTCTCGACGTTCTGCCTCGGGAAGATGGGGCCGCCCGTCACCGAGGCCCCCCAGCCCCAGGCCCCCTCCCCCCCGGCCGCGGCCCTCCTTACCGCCTCACAGATGGCCTCCAGGTGCAGGGCCTCCAGCTTGCGAGCCATCTCTCTGCGCCGCTGCCGGTACCAGCCATCGAAGTGGGGGGACTTGAAGAACCGCCTGTGGGTGACAAGGGGCCGTGGCTGTGGGCGGGGCCGACTCCGTGCGCCGCTGGGTGGGCGCGGGCACCCTGCACCCACAGCAGCAGGAGCCTCAGGTCCCCCGCTGGGGTCCACCCACCTGTAGAGGCCCAGCCAGTCACCCTTGAGGATGCAGGTGGGCTGGGGCCCAGCATGCTCCAGGCTGCACAGGAAGTCGTCCTGGTGGAAGGGGCGGATCTGGGGAGGAGTCTGAGACAGCCGCCAGGTGAGCCCTGCTGCCCAGGCAGGTGCAGCCTCCCAGGCCCTGTGTGTGTCACAGGCCCTGGACACGTCCCAGGCACGCTCCTGGGCCGCCTCCCTGCTGGAGACAGTCCCTCCGTGCCGCCCCCCTTCTCCGCGCTGTAAGGGAGGGGACTGGGGCCGGCCTGGAGCCCAGTCTCCCCTCCCAGACCTTCCCGCCTCTAGAACTGGGACTGCAGCCCGCTCGCCTGGCCCCTCCCCCACGGCCCCACCGGGACCGGACACCCACCTTCCAGGGCGTGATGCTCTTCTGCAGGGGCATGAGGCTGGCCATGTAGTGCTCCTGGGGTGGGGAGGGGAGTGAGCCCGGGGCCTCGGCCCAGGGGTCTCAGCCCCAGCGCCCCTGCCCCTGCCCCTGCCCTGGGCCTCACCAGCGGAATGATGAAGCTCTGCGTGAGCTCCAGGAGGTGCCGCCGCAGCAGCGTGGTCAGCACCCCTGCCGGCCGCTTCTTCTGCAGGCCCTTGAGCAGCCGCTTGAGCAGCGCCTTGTCGCGGCGCAGGTGCGCGGTGTACTCGGTGTACAGGCCTGGTGGAAGGGCGGGGCTGCGGTCCTGGGGGCCCCTCCCACACCACCACAGCCCGCCCCCTCCGCTACTCCCGCACTCAGAATCCTGGCCCCCCATCCCCCAGGATGCGGAGCCCATGCCTGGGTCCTGGAGAGGCACACACCTGGTTTGGTGTCGAGGGTCTTCAGCCTCGAGGGCTTTTTCAGCTTGACCTGTTTAGGAAGACCCCCTACAAAACAGGAAACACTGGGGGCAAGCCTCAGTGCCGGCAGGTCGGACCTGGGTGGGCCTGAGCGGCCCGCCTTGTCCCGCCCCCCTAGGACCGCGGAGCAGGGGCCAGGCCGGCCTCACCTGACATCTTGGGCTCCCCAACGCGGAGGATGTGGGGCCAGTGCTGGAGTGTCTTGATAAAGAAAGGGTTTGTGACTCCCAGGACCACGTTGGGTCTAGAGAGAGGGGAGAGAGAGGAGGCAGTGGCGGCTCAGTTGGCAGTCGGGGGGGGCGGGGGGAGGGCAGAGGGGGCACAGCACTTACGGGGCCTGCGTGCGCGTGGTGAACTCCTTGAACTCGCTGTCGTGGATGGTGAAGTAGGGGCGGTAGTCGCAGCAGAACCTGAGGGGCTGCAGGCAGCTGCGGGGGTGGGCGAAGCAGGCCGGTGAGCTCAGCAGGGCAGGCCCCGCCCCCGGTGACGCCCCGCCCACCGGCGGCCTACCTGGTCAAGGCCAGCACCATCTCCGAGGACACCGCCGGCGAGGGCGCCAGCACCACCAGGGGCTCCCCCAGGAGCATGAGCTCCCACAGCGTCTGCACGTGGGTGAGCACGGGCTGCAAGCACCTGGGCGGGGCAGGGGAGGTTGGGGCGTTCAGGGAGGCTGGAAGGGGCGGAGGCTCCTCCCCAGGGCGCAGGAGAATGCACTGCCTCAATGGGAACAGGGCTCGCAGATGCGGAGGGTGCACAGGGTCCGCCGACCCGGACCATCCACCCAGGTTGGCCCGGCCCTGCGCCCCAGCCTGAGCCGGCTGCCCTGGCTCCCGCGGGGCCCAGCCGGGTCTGCAGCCTGGCTCCCTCCAAGGTTCGCCCGCAGAGGGGCAGCCTCAGGCAGTGAGTGTCCCCCCACCCCCCCCCACCCCCCGCACAGCCCTCCCCTCCCCACGCCCGCCTGCCCACACCTCCCTGCCCGCTGGGCTCATTTCCTCTCAGCGCAGTCACCAGGCTCCAGGTTCCTCTTCTGGACTTTTCTGGGGCAGAGCTGGCCCGGGGTGAGTGTCCAGTAGGCGAGGCGGTGTCCCCGGGGCCCCGACCCTGCCCAGGCCCAAGCCTTGTGGGCTCCCCCAGGGTCTACGTGGGCAGCAAGCAGCAGCCCACAGGGCTCACCTGAGCAGGTCCAGCTCGTGGACACTGGTGAGGACCAGTGGCGCCGGCAGCAGGTTCTGCCCGGGGAGGGGGGTGGCGTCAGGCTGAGGGCGAGGCTGCCACGCCCCAAGCCCCAAGCAGGCCCCTCACCCCAGGGACGGTGGCCCCCACCCCCACAGCACAGGAGGGGCCGTTCCCAGCCCTGTACCCAGACACGAGCCCCTGGGCCTGGCTGGTGTCTGGCCACCCAACTGGGCCCCCGGCAGGTGGGTGGGAAGGCCCAGACAGGTGGCAGGGTTGATGCAGGTGCCGTGCCACTGGCCCAGGAGGGCCCCCACCTCTTGGCCACACTGCTTCAGAGGACTGGGCTCCGGCTTGTCCGCCCTGGATGGGATGTGCACCTTTGGACGGAGGGGGCAGCTGCCGGTCACGAGCGGGCACCGCCATGCCCTCGGAGCCTCCCACCCCGGCTGGCCAACCCTCACCTGCAGGACGACTCCCACGACAGGGAGGTTCAGGGTCTGCCCGGGCACGGGGGCCGGCCATTGGTCGATCTCGTTGCACACTGCGGGTGCAGGCAGTTGGCGTCAGGGGCCTGCAGCCGCAGCCGCTGGG
This sequence comes from Phyllostomus discolor, assembly GCF_004126475.2. NCBI lineage: Eukaryota > Metazoa > Chordata > Mammalia > Chiroptera > Phyllostomidae > Phyllostomus > Phyllostomus discolor. The sequence goes on from NC_040904.2 coordinate 216,978,501, forward strand.
CCCTGCGGCCGACGATGCGGCCTCTCTGGCGGCCACTCACCTGCTTCCAGGCAGGGTGCCAGCTTGTCAAAGAACTCGGGGGCCACCAGGCTCAGCAGTGCCTGGAACAGCCGGACGAAGGGCAGGCGGGACACCAGCACCAGGGACTGCAGGGCCCGTGGGGCCGGAGAGAGGTCACCCAGCCCCTCAGGCGTCTGCAGGGACCCCTGAGGCCCGGCTCATCCAGAGCCCACCCAACTACATAGGACAACTGTGCCCAGGATGGCCCCACACAGACCTCAGGACCCCAGACAGGAGGGGGCCCCAGTGACACCAGGGAGGGTTGGAGCCCAGCTGTCAGAGGGAAATGCTCGTGGCCAGAATGTCTGGGATGACCTCCTGGCAATTAAGCAGCTTTTGCTTTGAGAGTCTGAGTTCAAGGCTGAAGTTGTCTAATCCTGGAAGAGTGACCAGGCCCCCTCCGGCCAGCAGTGAGAAGCAGGGGTGTCCGGGGCCCAGGACACAAAGGCCATGGGTGCCGTGCTGGGCAAGGAAGGGGCAGTGGGACCCACACACCAGAGGGGCTGCAGCGAGAGCTGGGCGCCAGGGCAGCCCCACCACCCTCCCGTGGCCCAGGTCAGGTGGCCCATGGGGCCCAGGGGAGTGTGCTCCCCTGGTACCAAGTGGCTGCAGGAGGGGTGCTCCTGGAGGCTCGAGACCCCAGCCCCTCAGCCCCTCCATGGCCACCGGCCCCTCCTCTCAGAGGTGCCAGCCCAGAGGCACCAGGTGGCTCACCTTCTGGAAGTAGCCCCTCTTCACGGAGCTGTCCTTCACCTGCCGGAAGTACACGTAGCCGAAGTAGTGCGCCGACTCCCTCTGGAAGAGGCAGTCAGCCGGGCTGCACCCGCTCTCCCTGTGCCACTCCCCCACCCCCGCCTCCCAGACCGCCCACTCTGCAGCGGCTGCCCCACCCACGGACCCCACTGGTTGTGGGGTCATGGGCTCAAGCCTGGGCGTCCTGGGCTCAGACAGTGGGCACCACCTCTCCAGGGAGCACCTCCCAGACACCGTAGGGAGTGACCCGGGGCCGGAAGCCCCCGAGGGCTCCCGCAGGCCTCTGCACACCCAGCCACACCCTGCTGCCTGCGTGGTATACGGGAGGAGCACCAGGGACCCTGGGGAGTCCCCCCAGGAGAGCGGGCCCACCCTGTGCCAGGAGGGGGCTAGGGCTGGCCAGTGCCTCTCCTGCCACGCGGGGCCCAGGCACCTGGGAAGGACGGCCCCACCAGCCTGTCCCCGGTCTGCCGGCGGCAGAGGCAGCCTGCACGCACCTGCAGCGTCACGGGGGCCTCGCTGTCATAGCGCCCGTCGTCGGCGCGCCAGGGGCTCCTCTGCCCTCTGCACTGACGGATTCGGAAGCTGAACTGCGTGTCTCCGAGGCAGCCTGGGGAGGGAGGCAGCCCCACCGCTCCACGTCAGGGCTGGAGCCCCTCCTGCCCCCCCGTGCATGGCGGGGAACGCAGCGACGGGCAAGGACCCTGTAAGTCTGGCTTCCGACGGGCTATGGAGGCCCCAGAGAGAAGCCCGGTGCTGGGCCCTGTCCTCCCTGTGGGAGTCCCTGTGTCCTCACCCCTGCACCCGAGAATTTCAGGGTGAAGTCCCAACGCAGACGCACCAGCAGCTGCCCACTGTCCAAGCACGTCCAGGCGGACAGCCGGGGGCCCGAGGTGTGGCAGCCTGAGCCTGCCCAGAACCTGGGGCCCTGGGAGGAGCAGAGACAGCTCTGGGGGGCCCCAGTGGTGGGGTCGAGGAGCCCAGACCCCGCTGGTCCCTCTTTCCACACAAACAAGGGGAACCTGGCTGCCTCTGCTGCATCGTGGGGCTCTGGGTGTCTCCACCGAGTGGGGGTGGGGCCTGGGCCCCAGGGGCCCAGGGACGGCCTGCCCCACCGCCCCACTGTCTTCCTCTCCCCGAGCCCCCCGCCCCGCCCTGCCCCGGCCCCAGAGGGGAGAGTTGGAGCACCCTACCGGAGTGGGAGTCAGGGAAGGACAGGTAGCAGATGCTGCTTTTCTGAAACACAGGAGACCCGGTGAGGGCTGGCTTCCTCCTGGGTGAGGTCTGCTCCCCGGGGCTGCGGGACCCACCTCCTTGTCCGTGAGCCGGAAGTCGCCGGGATACACCAGCTGTGGGGACACAGAGTGCTCAGCGAGGCCAGGCGGCTGCGGGGCTGGGCCGCAGGTATGCTCCTCTCCGCTCCGGCCCCTCCTAGAGCACATCGTCCTCTGTGGGCAGACCCTGCTGCCCTGCTCCACCTTTGGTGCCCCAGGCCCCCCCTCCCAGCACAAGGCTGCTCCAGACTCCCCTTACCTTGGCCAGCACACACCTGGGGGAGCTCCCCGACTCCCTTCCTGCCCCCCTCGCCCTCCAGGCTGCTCGCCCAGACTGGGGGCTGCTGTGCCCTGGGCTCCAGGGTGGCCCTGGCCTGCGTGCAGAAACCCTGGAGCCCACTCCAGGAAGTGGCTGGGCCGGGAGCCTGTGTGGGCTGTGCGCCCAGGGCCAGCACCCTGAGCCCCCAGCTCCCTGCATCTGCCCAAGTCCTGCCCTGAGGAGGAGTCAGGTTTTGGCTGAAGCCAGGCTTCTTCCGGGGCGTGCCCCGGGCCCCGGTGCAGGGCGAGGCGCTGTGCCCTGGAACTCCCGCTGCGGCAGTGACGTCACACCTTGTCGGCGTTTGCTCGGGGCTTGCGCCTGTGGTCCCCTCCTGCTCCTGTCTCGAGGACCGGCACTGAGCCCAGGGCACTCTTGTCCCCCAGCCCCTGGCCGGGAGCAGACATCCCCAGATGTGCATTCGCCCAGGGGGACAGCGCATCCGCGAGGCATGACAGGAAGGAGCATCACGTGGAGACCTCCGGGAGATCTCAGCTAAGGAGGCACCGAGGAGGAAGGGCCCCGAGGGAGGGGGCAGAGGGTGCCACAGAGGCGGGCCTGGGGGTGGCCCTGTGAGTGGGAGGGGCCACAGGACAGGTCTCGTGTCCGTGCCCAGCAGGGCCTGGGAGAGGCGGGCGCCTGGTGGGCAGCGAAGCTGTGGTGGACCCTCTGTACTGAGGTCCGCAGTCTGAACCTGGTCTGACACCCCCGGGAGGCCCTCGGCCTCTGAGCAGGCCACTGGGACCTGCAGACTCCATGACCATGCCAGGAACCCCACGAGAGCAGGGGTGGGGAACCCACATGCAGGGGCTGGTGCATCCTGTCTCGGAAGCAGAGGCCGGAGGGGGGCTGGCCCAGCCAGACCATGCATCGGTGTGGGGAGAAGTGCGGTGGACCCTCCGAGAGAGACAGAGACTGAGGCTGTGCTGCGGGGTGACAGCGCCCAGCCCCAGGCGGGCCCCGCCGAGCTGGCCGGCACAGGGTGCTGCCCCTGCACCCGCTCAGCCCTGCAGGAGAGACAGAGGGTCGTGAGGTACTGGCCACAGGAGCTGAGGTGAGGGTCCGGCTGCTTGCTATTTGGCCAGATGTTGAAAGGTTTGTAAAAGAGTCAAACGATGCTCACAAATTTCATTTTGCAAAATATGGTTGTTTTCATGAAAATATTAATATTTATATTAACTCATGGGGTATGTTTCTTTTGGATTAATAAATATTAAACATTTTTGTTTTAATTGCTAGTAAACATGGGTCGACATGACCTCACAAAGAGTTCCCTGGGGTCCTCAGTAACATGAAGGCTGTAAGGGGTCTGGAGTCACATCAGTGCCATGGTGGGAAAGGGGCCTTTGGGGCCTCGGGGCGCAGTTCACCCCACAGGCCTCCCAGACTGGCTGAGGTCCGGGGGAGAGAGTTTCTGAGGGCAGAGAGGGCGGAGCCAGGCCCTTCTCTCAGCTGACCCGCCCGCAGGCTCAGTGCAGCCATCCATGCGGGACCCCGCACACCGCCGGGCGGTGGGGGGTCCTGAACCCCTCGCTCTGTGTGTCTCGGGCACAGAGTGTGAACTCCTGGAGAGCACGGCGTTGTCTTCGCATTTGCTCCGTGTCCCTGTGTACAGCACCAGCACCACAGGGCCTGGCTGGTGGCCACTGCTCCAGCTTGACTCACAGAACAGGTGAACGACAGCTCCTTGCCTCTGCTTTGGCTCGTGTTTTGTGGGCAGGGACCATGCAGGGCAGGTCCCTGAAATAGCTTGCTCTCCACGGCCCAGCTGCCTCTTTCCCATCCGCCAAGACTGGCCACACCTCATTCCTTCCCCGGAGCTGCTTCTGTTCGTGGAGCTTCTGGACGGCGGCTCCTGGGTCTTCCGCCCGTGTCCCAGCGCCGCGCACAGTGCCAGGGCTGTTGCAGGGCTCAGCGAGGCTGAGCTGTGCCCACGGGAGCCCAGGGCAGGTGCTCCCTGAACTGTGTGGGCCCAGCAGAAACGCCCCTTGATCTTCGGCAGGACTCCCGGGGGAGGGAGGAAAGATGAGGCAAACCTGGGGGGCACCGTGAGCTGCACTGCCCGGTGGATCCACGGCTGGGCCTCTGCACAAGACCGGACGATTCCGGAGGGCGCTTGGTTCCCAACGGCCCCTCCCTGGACAGAGCCTCATCGACAGCTCGGAAGCCAGTGCACACAGGACCCATGGCCATGAAGGCTACTTGCTTAGAATTAGCTTTCTGGATGATTGCATCCTAGAAAGTTATACATGAGAATGTCTCAAGGAAACGAAAGAATCTCTTAACTTCTCTTGTGATTAAAAAAAACTATTAATTTTATTTTATCTTTTTACAGATATTTTATTTATTTATTTTTAGAGAAGGGAAAGGACGGCGAAAGAGAGGGAGAGAAACATCAATGCATAGTTGTTTCTCATGCACCCCCTACTGGGGACCTGGCCCCACAACCCAGGCAGGTGCCCCCACCAGGAATTGAACCGGTGACCCTTTGGTTTGCAGGCTGACACTCAACCCACTGAGCAGTTCAGCCAGGGCCTTCTCTCGTGATTTTGTGGAGAACAGAATGGGCAACAGTGAGAAGGTGGGCTCTGCCACATGGGGCAGCTCAGCTCTCTGCTCAGGCCCCTTGGTCAGGTGGGGCTGTCACAATACTGCAGGCCGGGTGGGGGTGGCGGATGGGGTCTCCACGGGGCCAGGACCTGAATCCTTATGAAGAGTCAGTCCCTTCTGTCTCAAAGACTGGGCTTGTGGAGCTCAGCAAGGCCTCAAACCAAAGCAACCCCCACCCCCATCCGCCTCCCAGGATGGCTGTGCGGCCTTGGCTTGGCCAGCCCCGGCCTCAGCGGGCCCTGCCCCCGCAGCGCCAGGGACGTCCCTGACAGTGTGGTGAGGTCTACGCCACCACTTTCAGGGCGTAGAGACCATCCTGACAGCCCTGAGGAAGGCCTCCTCCCTGAACCCGCCACACTGTCATCTACACCAGGAGGGAGAGAAGCTGCCTCTGAGGGTGGGGGTGGGGGCACCCCAGACCCCCCCCCCCCAGCTGGGTGCAGCTGGTGAAGAGAAAGGCAGCCAGTATGGCTGGAATGGCACCCACACGGGTCTGGACCTGAGCCTAAGTGAACCAAGAGGGGCCGAAGGCTTCCAGCAGGGCGGCCACAAAGGAGGGTCGGTAGCAGAGGGAATGATCCCTGGCCGGCGGAACTGTCAGCCTTGCCCACCCACGAGAGGTGGAGTGGTGGGAGGGTAAAGTCCAGGGTGACCCCTGGAATTCTGGCTGCAGCAACGAAGGGGACGAGGTGCCGCAACTAACGTGGGGAAGGGGAAAACGAGACAGATTTTCCTTGACAAAAGGTCAGGGGTATCCAAAGTGCGGGGCCCCTACCTCCTCCATCCCAATGGGAAGTCGGCCATTGGTCCCTTTGCTGGAAAGCGCCCCTTTCAGGAGGCGACAGGCGCAGGGTTCCGGAGGAGGGGCAGGCCCAGCTATCTGCCCGACTTCCCCCCACGCGCAGAGGGCGGGCGGGCGCACGATGACCCGCCCCCCTGCCCCGCTCACCTCCAGCGCCTGGCCCAGCTCCAGGTCGAAGGTGACCACGCACACGCACTCCAGCCAGGCCGAGAAGCGCGCCCAGGGCGTCGCCGCAGCCCGCGACCCGGAGGACCTCACCCCGAGGCGGTCGCGAGGCCGGCGGGGCCCGGCGCTAGACAGGGAGTCCATCGCGGAGACTGCCGGGGCCCCGCCGCGCGTTGCCGGGGGAACGGCCGGGAGGCGTTGCCCGGGAAACGGCCAGGGGGGCGGCAACCTCGGCGCGCCAAAGGACCACGCCGCGGAGCAGTCGAGCGGCCGTCGCGGGCTAGAGCAGCCCTCCCGAGGTCCCGCCCGCCCCTGACGGCCGGAGAAGCGTAGCGCACCGAGGAGTCGACGAGCCCACCAGCGAGAAGGGCCGAGCGGGCCAGAGCGGCCCAGAGCGTGGAGGCGGGGCTTCTGGGCCGGCAGGGTGGGGATCCTGGAGTTGCAAGAGGCCGGGGTCGGGGCAGCGATTGCGGATCCTGCTCTGCTGCTTTCGCCACCGGGTTCTATCGTTCCTGACTTCCCATTCCACCAGTCTCCGCTGCATCTGCTCCCTGGGGTCGCCCACGGGCGCGCGTCCTGCAGAGCGGGCACAGGCCTGGGGTCGCTGCTGCCCTTGTCTCGCATGCCCTGGCCCTCCGTGCGTGCGACCGCTCCCTCGCCCGCCCTCTGGCCGCCTAGGCGGCGCCCCCGAGTATATCTGCCCGTCCAGCTGCCTGGTTCGCGGTCCCCAGCGCGACCGCTGAAGCCAGCTGGGACGCGGCTGGGAAACACGCTGCGAGCAGCCTCCGCCGTTTCCGCGCCGGAGGAGCGTGGCCCCACCGGTGTCACCGCCGAGCAAATAAGGGCGAGTTTGGAGCTGAGACAGTAACTTAACTGACATGCCACATATTTTAGTGTTTTGTTTTGTTTTTTAAATAAAAGCCCTCTCCAATTCCTTCTCTCCCCCCTCTCCCCACACACTCTCCAACGTTAGGAGGGCAGGGCTAGGCTGCAGTGACAAACCCCCGTTGGTGACCATGGGAGAGTCAGGTGCCTCTGCTTCACTAGCACAGGGCCTCCCGCGGTCACGGGCAGTGGGAGAGAGATAACGAGGCCTTCCAGCTGTTAATTTCCTAGGCCTACACGTGGTGTATCCGTCATTTCTACTTAGAGGCCCATGGACCAAAACTAGTAACGCGGCACCAAACTAACTGTAAGGGAGCCTGGGAAATGAAGGACTTGGATTTTCTGGGGAGCCACAAAATTATTCTCCTTTATAATGTCCATGTGTCATTGAACTTAAGATACCATTATTTTATAAATCATCAAGGTAGAGAAATTGCTACCAGTTACAACAGCGATGAGCTATCAAGTGTTTTCAAGAGACTATTATGAAATGTGCAAACATGCAGAAAAGATATGCCAGACAGTAACCATCCACTTACCTGCTATCTGGAATCCACATACATAATTAATCCTTTGTTATATCAATTTTATATCTTATCTCTATATCTGTCCTATCCATCCATCACATCATCTTATTTTTAAAATATTTTATTTTTTAGAGAGAGGGGAAGGGAAGGAGAAAGAGAGGGAGGGAGAGAAACCTCAGTGTGTGGTTGCCTCTCACGTGCCCAGCACAGGGACCTGGCCCACAACCCAGGCATGTACCCTCACTGGAAATTGAACCGGCGACCCTTCGGTTTGCAGGCTGACACTCAATCCTTTGAGTCACACCAGCCAGGGCCAACTCATTTTTAAATTAAGCGATTAACTCCAAAGCCAGTTGCAGATATCAGTGCTCTCACCCTTAAATACTTCAGTCTGTGTACCGTTAACTGCCGCTGTTTTTCATTTCATTTGTTTCTTTGGTGGGAGGGGGTTGATAAAACATAGTGAAATGCATGAATCTATGTTTTGTTTTTTTCTCTATTTGAAATGTATGCATACTTACCTTAGCAGGAGAGCTATCATGATCTGGAAATGCATGAGTCTTTTCTTAAATGTTTGTTTATTGATTTTTAGAGAAAGAGAGAGAATCATCAATTCTTTGTTACACTTATTTATGCATTCATTGCCCTCGCTGGGGATTCAACCTGCAACCTTTGCATATGGGGTCAATGCTCTAACCAAGGATGCTCTAACCAACGGAGCCACCTGGCCAGGGGGAACTGCATGAATCTTAAATGTGTGTGGCTATTCACCCAAAGCACCAGCAGGATATGGAACACTAGCACCACCCCGGAAAGCTCCCTTGTGCCTCCTTCCAGTCAGTCTCCCACCCACACCCCACTGCTGCGATTCTTTGCACCATGGGTCACCCTGTTCTGGAACTTCGTAAAAAGGGACCCATACGATAGGTAGTCTTTCGTATCAGGCCTCTCACTCACACAATGTTTTTGAGATCCGTTTCGTGGTGTGTTGCATGAGTTCATCCCTTCCCACTGCCGTGGACTTGTCCACGTTGTTGTGAATAGACTGCAGTTTGCTTATTCGTCCTCCCGTAGTGGACGCTGGGGCTCTGCCCGGTTTTCGTTTGCGAGAAACAGAACTGCTGTGAAGGCTCCTGTTCGGGCTCTTTGTGGAGGTACATTTTAACTTCTCTTGGGTGAACACCTAGGAACTGGATTGCTGAGTCATAGCAATAGTCATAAAGAAATATATTTAGCCTTTTAAAGAAACTGCCAGACTTCCTTAAAGCAACCATACTTTTTTTTATTGCCACCAATAACAATGTAGTTCTGTTTGCTCCACATCCTTGCCAACATTTGTTGTTGCCAATCTCCTTAATTTTAGCCAGTCCAGTGGGTGGGCAGTGATAGCTAATTGCAGTTTTCATTTGAATTTCCCTGATAATGGTGTTGAGCATTTTTTCATGTGCATACTTCATACCATTAATTGTAAGGTGTATTCTGACTTCAGGTGTTAAATTGTGGGGAGAGCGTGCCTCTTAAAACCAGCGAATTACAGCACTCTCCAGGATCCTTTGTGCCTCTGCGTGGTCCACCCCTGCTCTCAATGGCAGTCCTGGGATTTACTGACCTGTGATCTCTCTCTCCTCTGCCTTTTCTCAACATTTTTCTATAAATGGAAAGTACAATGTAGGAGGCTGAATCACTACCCCCAAAGGTGTTCACATTCTAATCCCTGGAACCTGTCAATCTGTGCTACCTGACAGGAGGGAAACGGGGTTTTGCCCGTGTGATTAAGGACCTTGAGATAGGGAGGTTATCCTGGATTAGCCCGGAAGGCCGGATGTTCAGGGTCCTTTCCAGAGCGAGGCAGAAGGATGGCAGTCAGAGAAGGACATGCGATCCGTGTGATGACAAAATCACAGAGAAACTGGAGGCTGCAGGTACAGAGAGGTCCGATCAGATCAGGTCACCGGGGAGAAGCAGGCAGGTGCTGCAGGAGGAGGTTGCCGAGAAGATAGGAAGTAGCCCGGGACCAGATTGGCTGGGAAACCGACCGTCTCCAGAGCACATGGAATTATGGGCAAGAAGGTCTGAAATAAAAGAGGGGCTCTCTCTGTGGTTCTTCTCCCTCCAGGATGGCCGGGGGGAGCATGCTGCAGCTGCCTGCGTTTCTCAGGGGGGGGGGGGCGGTAATTTGGACGGATTTTGGATGGTAAGGAACCCTGAGCGCAGCCTGGGGTCGGGCCGTCCTGGCCAGAGGTGGCAGGTTAATTCTTCCGGTGTTCCGGAGGGAACGGGCTCTGAGGCAGAGGCTGGCCATTCTTCCAAAATTGTGTCGCTTTTGTATCTCATGTTGTTTTAGTGTGTAAACTAACCCTATGGGAATAAAGTAATTGGAACTAACGGGGAATGCTAGGAGAGCTCAGGTGTTAAAAAGGTAAGCCTGAATTAATGGATTTAAGTGATTAAAGCTGTGACTAAAGAGTTTAAGCTTAATTGATAGGCTTACGTGGCTGATGCCTGTGGCAAGCTGTTATTCCAAAATCGTGCAGCTTTTGAATAAAGACTCCTTTCCTTCATCACCAAACCTCTGCCGGTGGAATTTTACCTCGAGGGCGGCGGCAGGCAGCGGGACCCCAGTTGCTGTTCGGTAACGGGACCACTCGGCTGGCTTTGAAGACGGAGGCAGGGCCCCACCGAGCGAAGGGTTGCTGCAGTCGCCTCCAGAGCTGGACCCCGCCAAGACACGGAGCGCCCCCTGGAGCCCGCCGAGGAAACAGCTCCCCTAACGCCTTGACTGTGGCCACAGGAGACTCACTCCGGGTCTCTCCCTGGGAGGAGTGTAGGAAAATAAACGCGTGTTGTCTTAAACCACCGCACGAGTTTGTGACGATCTGTTACAGTTCCAGTAGAAAAGAAAGACATACGATGTGTGGTCCTTTTCTGTCTGGTGTATCGTGTTGTCACCCCTATCGACAGTTCATTCCTTTTTATGAATGGTATTTGTCTGTGTCGCTGATGCTTTCTGGATCTATTCACCAATGGATGAACGATTGGAATGTTTCCAGTTTTTGCTTCTCATGCATGAAGCTGCTCCGTACATTCGTGTGCAAGCCTTTGTGTGGACACACGTTTCTCTTGGGTAAATACTTAAGAGTGGACGTGTAGGCTCATGCATAACTTGTAACAAACTGGCAGACTATTTTCCAAAGGGAATGCACCAGGTTACACTGCCACCGGCCGGGAGGAGGTTTCCGCACACCCTGAGAGGAACTGGTCCCGTCCTCCCGTCTCTGTCTCTGTGCTTTTAGTCTCGGGGGGGGGGGGGGGGGTATCTCCTGTGGGTTAGTTTAGTGTTTCCCTGATGACCACTGGTGTCGGTCATCTTTCATGTGCTCGTACTCCATTTGTAGCATCTTCTTTGCTGAAATGTTTATTTAAATCTTTTGCTTATTTTAATTGAATTGTCATTTTATCACAGAGTTGTAAGGGTTTTTAAAAAATAACCATGCGTGGTTGCAGGAGAGGCAACCACACATAGATGTTTCTCCCTCTCTCTTTCTCCCTCCCTTCCCCTCTCTAAAAATAAATAAAATCTTTAAAAAAAAATCTATTGATCATATTTGTGAGAATTTTTCTCTGTTGTGTTCCATTGACTTACAGGCCTGTCTTTATGCCAGTTCTGTGCCGTCTGGATTGTCTTAGCTGTATAGTATATTCTGAAATCAAGTGTAGTCCTCCAACTTTTTCCTTTTCAAAATTGGTTTGGGTATCTTGACCCTTTGCATTTCTATGTGAATTTTTTAAAAGATTTAGCCCTGGCTGGCGTAGCTCAGTGGATTAAGCGTGGGCTGGGAACCAAAGTGTCCCAGGTTCGATTCCCAGCCAGGGTACATGCCTGGGTTGTAGGCCATAACCCCCAGCAACCGCACATTGATGTTTCTCTCTCTGTCTCTCTCTGTCTCTCTCTGTCTCTCTCTCTCCCTCCCTTCCCTCCCTAAAAATAAATAAATAAAGTCTTTAAAAAAAAGATTTACCTATTTTTAGAGAGAGAGAGGGGAAGGGACAGAGAAAGAGAGGGAGGGAAACAGCAATGTGTGGTTGCCTCTCATGTGCCCCCAGCTAGGGACCTGGTCTGCAACCCAGGCTTATGCCCTGACCGGGAATCAAACCAGTGACCCTTTGGTTTGCAGGCTGGTGCTCGATCCCCTGAACCACACCAGCCAGGGCTTTATATAAATTTTGTATCAGCTTGTTAGTTTCTACCAAAGCAAGATGACCTGCTGAAATTTTACCAGATATTGCATTGAATGTATTGGTCCGTTTGGGGAGAATTGTGATCTTAGCAATACTGTCTTCTAATTCATAAACATGGCATGTGTCTCTATTTTTTTTTAGGTCTCCTCTAATTTTTCTCAGCAATGTTTTGTCATTTTCATTGCATGAGAATTGCAAGACCATCCTCAGGTCTGCTACAAGGGCTCATCGGGACTAGGCAAATAGGCATTCTCATGGCCATGATTTATTACAATAAAAGGCTACAAAGTAGAATCAACAAAAGGGAAAGGCTCCAGGGGCAGAGTTTGGGGGAGACCAGGCGCCCCCTTCCAGGATCCTCTCACTCAGTGGAGTCACACAGGAGGTGCTCGGTTGTCCTGGCAAGTTGGGACAAGGTTGTGAAATGTCGCCAAACAGGAGCTCATGTTTCTTTCCTAAAAGTGCTGTAACAAATTGATTCCTACTAGGTGGCTTAAAACAACAGACACTTATCTTCACACAGTTCCAGAGGCCAGAAGTCCGAAATCCGGAAGTCAGCAGGTTGGCTCCTTCCGGAGGCTCTGAGAGAGGCTCCGCTCCAGGCGCCTCCGCTGACCTGTGGCCGCGCTGACCACCCTTGGAGGACCGTGGCTGGTCACTGTATCCCTCCAGTCTCTGTGTCTGTCTCCACATCCTTCCTCTGTGTCTTCTCTCCTTTTCTTAGGACACTCATCATTGGACCTGACCCAGGGTGTTCTGTCTCAAGATCTTTAATTCAATAATCTGCAAAGACCTTTTTGTTTTCAAAATTATTTTTATTGTATTTTTCCCTCACCATTTAGTCCCCTTATAACCCCCTTCCCACAATCACCACACTGTTGTCCATGTCCATGACTCTTTTTTCCTTTTTGCTCCATCCCTCCACCCCCTTACCCCTCCCCCCACCTTCGGCTGTCATCTGCTCTCCATCTGTGAGTCTGTCTCTGTTTTGCTTGTGAGTTCAGTTTGTTCATTAGATTCCACAGATGAGCGAGATCATATGGTGTTTGTCTTTCTCGACTGGCTTGTTGCACTTAGCAGAATATTCTCCAGGTCCACCCGTACCGGTCAAGGGGTAATTTTTCCTCTTTTTTGCAGCTGCGTAGTATTCCATTCTGTAGGTGTCCCACGGTGGTTTCGCCCGCTCACCTGCTGATGGGCGCTGGGCTGCTTCCGCAGCCCGACAGGCGTGAATAACGCTGCGGTGAACACAGGGGGGCTGATGTCCTGCTGAGATAGCGTCGTGGGTCCCTTTGGACAGATTCCCAGAGGTGGGGTCGCCAGGTGAAAGGGCAGACCCATTTTTAGTATTTTGAGGTACTTCCACACTGCTGTCCACGGTGGCTGCCCCGGTCTGCATTCATTCCCACCGACAGTGGAAAAGAGTTCCCCTCTCTCCACACCCTCGCCAGCACTCGCTGTTTGCTGATGGACTGATGACGGCCACTCCGACCCGTGGGAGGTGGTGTCTCATTGCGGTTTTAATGTGCATTTCTCTGATGATTAGTGATGTTGAGCATTTTTTCATATGTCTATTGGCCATCTGTATGTCCTCTTTGGAGAAGTGTCTATTCAGGTCTTTTGCCCATTTTCTAATTAGGTTGTTTGTTTGTTTTGGTGTGGAGTGTTATAAGTTCTTTATAAATTTTCGATATTAACCCCTTATCAGATGTATCGGCAAATATGTTCTCCCATTCTGTGGGTTGTCTTTGTATTTCATTGTTGTCCTTTGCTGTGCAAAACTTTTTAGTTTGATGTAGTCCCATTTGTTTACTTTTTCTTTTGTTTCTCTTGTCCTAGGGAGATGTAGCTGATAAAATATTGCTACAAGCTGTGTCTGAGATTTTGCCCCCTTAAGCTTTCATCTAGTATTTTTAAAAAAATTTAAAGATTTTATTTATTTTTATCTTTAGAGAGGGAAGGGAGGGAGAAAGAGAGAGAGAAACATCAATGTGTGGTTGCTGGGGGCCGTGGCCTGCAACCCAGGCATGTGCCCTGACTGGGAATCGAACCTGCGATGCTTTGGTTCGCAGCCTGTGCTCAATCCACTGAGCTACGCCAGGCAGGGCTCATCTAGTATTTTTATGGTTTCTAGTCTAATATTTAAATCTTTAATCCATTTTGAATGTATTCTTGTGTGTGGTACAAGAAGGTGGTTTAGTTTCAATTTTTTCTGTTCTTATCTGTCCAATTTTTCCCAATACCATTTACTGAGTAAACTGTCTTTAGTCCATTGATGTGCTTGCTTCCTCTAATATTAATTGACTATAAAGGCATGGGCTTATTTCTGGGCTCTCTATTCTGTTCCATTGAGCTTGTGTCTGTTTTTATGCCAGTACCATGCTGTTTTGATTACTACAGCCCTATAGTACAGTTTGATATTAGGAAGGTCACATGCACAGGTTGTGAGTAGATGTCACCACCATTCAACCCACTAGAGCACTGGTCAGAGAGGTTGTCTGCTTGGTGCCTGCCAAATTTCCAGACACCAGGAAGAAAGCAGGTGTTGAGAATGGATCATACTGTTTGTACAAACAGTGGACATAATGCACCACTCTGGTCACTCCTGGGACTGGTGGCCACCGTCCTGAAGCCAGGCTCCCAGATGGTACCCAAGGGCTAACCTGGTGGGCAAGTCTTTCAGGCTAAGCCGTCCCCTGCTGCATCAACCCTTTTTTGTACACACCCCTTTGTTGTATTTATTCCTAAGTTTTTTATTCATTCTGATGCAATTGTGTACGGAACTTTTTTTAAAAGATTTTATTTATTTATTTTTAGGGAGGGAAAGTGGGGGCAGAGAAAGAGAGAGAGAGAGAGAGAGAAACATCAATGTGCAGTTGCTGGGGGTTGTGGCCTGCAACCCAGGAATGTACCCTGGCTGGGAATCGAACCTGGGACACTTTGGTTCCCAGCCCGCGCTCAATCCACTGAGCTACGCAGGCCATGGCTGTGTACGGAACTTTTTTCTTTTTTAGATTTTATTTATTTTTAGGAAGGGGAAGCGAGGGAGAAAGAGAGGGAGAGAAACATCAGTGTGTGGTTGCCTCTCGCACACACCCCCACCTCCGCCACTGGGGACCTGGACTGCAGCCCAGACATGTGCCCTGACTGGAAATCCAACCAGCGAGCCTTTGGTTTGCAGGCCGCCAGGGCCAGAATTTTTTAAATTTCATTTTCAGATTGTTTGTTGCTCTTATATAGAAATATAACTGTTGTTCATGTATTAATACTGTATCTTGTGACCTTATTAAACTAGCTTATTGTTTTTAGTAGACTTGTTTGGTGCATTTCTTAGGATTTTCTAAATAGATAATCATGTCATTTGTGAATAAAAACAAATTTGCTTCTTCCTTTCTAATCTGTGTGACTTTGTTTTGTTACATTGTTGCACAGGCTAGAACTTTCAGTACAATGTAGCTTCATTTCAAATGTTTCTTCCTATCTCTCTTCTCTTTCTGGCGTTCCCATTATGCATCTGTCACACAGTTTGCAGTGAATAACCACCGTCCTTGGATATTCTGTGTGGGGTTTTTGTTTTTAAATATTTGTTCTCTTTTTTCTTTTGTTTTTGAGGATTCTGTTGGCAGATCCTCTGGCTTGGAGGTTCTCTCCTCAGCTGTCTCCAGTCTGTTGATGAGCCCTTCAGAGGCATTCTCCGTGTCTGCTGCAGTGTCTCCTGCCTCCAGCTTTTCTTCTGTCTTCTTTCTTTTTTAAAAAAAGATTTTATTTATTTATTTTTAGAGAGGGAAGGGGGAGGGGGAGGGAGAGAGAGAGAGAGAGAGAAACATCAATGTGCGTTGCTGGGGGCCATGGCCTGCAACCCAGGCATGTGCCCTGACTGGGAATCGAACCTGCGACGCTTTGGTTCGCAGCCCGTGCTCAGTCCACTGAGCTACACCAGCCAGGGCTCTGCCTTCTTTCTTAGGATTTCCATCTCTGCTCACATCACTCATGCATTCCTGCATGCTGCCTACTCTATCCATTAGAGTCCTTAGTGTGTTAATCATACTTGCTTTAAATTCCCATGTGATAGTTCCCACATCTTGCTGTGCCTGGTTCTGACGCTGGCTTTGTCTCTTCAATCTGTGTGTTTTGCCTTGTCATTTTTTTCTTGAGAGCTGGACGTGGCGCACCGGGTGCGAGGAGCTGACGTCAACAGGCCTAGAGACGCGTTGGTGAGGTGTGGGGCGGGGACCGCTCTGCGGTCCTACGATCAGGCTCAGGCTTCGGTGCAGTCGGTGCCTCCGCGCTGGGACCTTCACAGGAGCGTCTCAGTTCGCTGCTCCCCCTCGGCTGGCACAGGTGGCTGGCATGGGCGGAGCTGGATATTTCCCTTCCCCCATCAGTGTCGCTCTGGTGTGGTAGTTTCTCCTGTGAGCCGTCCTTGTTAAGAACCTAGTGCGCTGCTCGCCCTGGCCAGGTTGCTCAGTCATTAGAGTGCTGCCCCCATACCCAAGGCTGACGGTCCGATCCCTGGGCAGGGCACATACAAGAATCAACAAATGAATAAGTGGAACAACAAATCAGTGTCTTCTCTCTTTCCTTCTCTCCATTCCTCACTCTAAAATCCATCAGTACATTTTTTTAAGTAAAAAAAAAAGAACAGAGTGCTCTGGTACCTTTTGAATGACTCCTTTTCCCTTCCTCCTGCTAGAAACACAATGGTATTTGTCTCCGATACGTACTGCGGGAACCTGCTCATACTCCTGGAAGAAAATCTTGCTAGAGGGTGCGGCATCATAAAACTGGGTCCCCCTGGAGTTTTTAGCTCTCAGCCGTATTTTCGCTGAGCCTCCAGAAACTTAACAATCACTGCTCAGGAAATCACTGGCACAGGTTCCCCTGGCGGTTTCTGCCGGTGAGTCTGCCCCGGAGGCCAAGCAGCCCCAGCCGGTGCCTGCAGCCGAGCTGGGCCCGGAGCAAACCCTCTCGCGCCCCCTGGTGACCGAGCTCTGCAGCAGCAAGTCCACCTCTGCGTCTGCAGGGGGCTTGGGAGCTGGAAAGTGCTGTTAAGTAGGAGATACTCCTCAATCGTTCAATTTCATTTTCCAGCATTTTACCACGGTTCACGCTGACACCTGAAATACTAATTCTCATTTTAGAGATTAGTTTAATTGAAGTATACAACTCCAGCAAATGTTAACTGGGCACATATTTTAATATGCAAAACACATTAAATCTGTGAAACACCTGGGAAAAACAGTAAGCCTGGTGGCTGCTGCTCAGGCGCTCCCAGTTCAATTAAGAAACGACCGTAGACGAGGGTGGGGGATCCACACCCACTCTTGCTCTGGCCGTGTCCAGGCCACGTGCCCGAGAAGTTCAGAGGTCATCCAGATGTCCCAGTGGGAGAGGATTTCAGCCAGAGCGGGAGGCACCCCTAAAGAACAGGGACACACCTGCCTCGGGAGTGTGACCCTTTGGAAGGTTTTTTTTGTTGTTGCTGACGTTGCATTGGAAAACTTATTACCGCAAACGCATTGTCTCACAAGAAGTTGATTATGCTCGCACAGAAATTTAGCAGTGCCTCAGGGGGGAAAGCAAAAACGGAAAGCCGCCCCCCCAGCCACCGGGCTCCCGCCACAGTCCCGCTCCGCTTCCGGACGCGGTCACCGAAGTGCGCGGACTCCGCCCCCGATGGCCCCGCCCCCCGCGCGAGCGAGCGCGGCCCGTGAGGCCACGCCCCCAGCGCGCGCGCGCCCGAGAGCGCAGCCGCCATTTTGGAGCGACCGGAGCGCCGCTCGCGGCCCCAGCCGGTCCCCAGGCGCCGGCCGGCCCGCGCGGTGTTCGTGGGCGCCGAGTCAGTAGGCGCCGCGCCCGGCCGGGCCCATGTGCGTGCGGCCCGCCCCAGGGCTTCGCCTCCGCCAGCGCCCTGGCCTCCACCCGGGCCTCCGAGGAGCCGCCGCGACGCCCGGCCCACGGGGCAGGTGAGTGCGGCCGCCCGCGGGCTCCTCAGCGCCTGCGCCCGTCCGTGCGCCGGGAGTGCACCCCGCCGTCGGCGCCCACCGCCCCGTCCCGTCAGCGACCCCCTTCGGTGACACGCCGTCTGCGTTCGCCCCGTCACGTCCGCCCCGTCCGCGTCCCCCACCTCTCCCCGCCGCACGGCGTCCACGCGCCAGTGCCCCCCGGTCAGCACCCCGCCGCCTGCCGGCCCCCACCCGGGACCCGCGTCAGGACCCTGCTCGCCAGCGCCCCGACCCGCGCCCCCCGCTCCCAGTCGGCGCCCCCGCCCTCCGTCGGCGTGCGCTCCGGGGTCGCGCCTCACCGCCGCCCGCCCCCTCTCCCTCCGCAGGTGCCGCTCGCCGCCGCCCCTTCCCGGCCCCCGAGTGCCCCCGGCCGTCGCCGCGCTGCCTCCCGCTCGCCCTTCCGGCCACTTCGCGTCCTCCCCACCTGCACGGCCCTCCCCCTCGCTTCTGAGCGCTCGCGGGGGCCGCGGCCGCCCCCGGCCGGGCCCGGCCGCTCCCACCGCCTCGCCCCCAGCAGGGGTCCGCTGACCGCCCGGCCGCGTCAAGTCCCCGGCGCCTTCTCCAGGCTGTCACTCCCCCAGCCCCCTGTCCCCTGCCCTCGGCCTCCCCGGCCGGGCCGTCACCCACACTGCCGGCTGTCCGGTCTCCGCCGCGGCCCTTCCTTCTGGGTCCCTCCCGGCCGGGCTCCTCTGACTCCGCCAGCCGGCCCTGCTGGGGCAGGAGCGGGGACGGCGCCTGCAAAGGCCCCGGGGCGGTGGGGGGTGGGGGCGGCTCCTGCGGGACCCAGACCGAGGAGGCCCGCGGGGCCGGCCTCGGAGCGCTGGCCCACGCGCCAAGCAGTGCCCTGAGGGTCGCGCGCCCGAGTCCCGAGGGGCCCTGGGCGGGAGCTGGCGTCTCGGAGCGCCGTCCTCGTGACGTGGGACGTGGGGCGCGCGCGCGAGACAGGGGAGAGGGGCGCTGGGGGTGGCCGTGGCTGTGGTGTACACCTGGGTGGCCGGCTTGGGGACGCTTTGGGGGCAGAGCTGCCGGGGCTGGCCGGCCTGAGGGGGAGCGTGGACTCTGGCTGACGGAGCAGGTGGGAGGCCCAAGACCCTGTTTAAGGCGGGCGGCGGCGGGTGGGGGCGTCCGTGCAGACTGGAGGTGGAAGGTAGGGCTTTCTCCGGCCGGTGGAGGTCGGGCTCTCGCGGGAGAAGCTGGACCAGAGGGCAGCCAGGCTGCAGGCATCGCCCCGGCAGGGACGGTGCTCGAAGCCCTGGGCATGGCTGTTGACTCCCCACGCACACGCGTGTGCGCGCAGGAAACAAGAACTGACCATTCACTGCGCGCGGCTGTGTTAAACGCTTTCTGTGAACAAGAACCCAGAAGAAGAAACTGAGCTCTGACTGTGAAAATACTGTTTTAAGTTTTTGGATAATAATGATAACTGACTGTGTACCAGGTACTTTTGTGTGTGCACACATGCGTATTCCAATAAAGCTTTATTTAAAAAAAAAGACAAGTCCAGTGCTTTGCCTTTATTATCGTCGTACCCTTGTGAGATGTAACATTTGACATAAAGTAGGTCCACGATTGGGCGGCGTTGACTCCACACCAGAGGGAAAACCAGTGCTGAGTCTGTGTTCCGACCTCAGGCCCAGCGGCCATTTCATTCGGAAAACAACGTAGAGATGGCGTTACTCTTGACGCCCCGTTAACGTTCATGCGGGAACACTGAGGCGCAGACGAGGGACCCCCCCCCCGCCCCGGGGTCACAGTGAAGGGGCGGGCGGGCGGGCCGTGTTCACGGTGATCTGTGCGCAGAGCGCGGTGCAGAAACCTCAAGTTCGTGTCCGGAAGTCAGCCTCTGTCCCACCCCACCGCTCGGCCATCTGCTTCCTCTGGGGGCTCCCGTCATTCCACGCACAGGAGCCGTCCTCTTTTGTGAGCACGGAACGTGCAAGTGACGAGTCTTGCATTTCTTTAAAAACATTCCCCCATCTAAAGTGGTTGGCTCTCTCACTCCCAGTGCAGTAACGTACAGATCTTGAGAACATACACACGAAGACCTGGAGCAAGTGTCCGTCACGCCTGCCGAGTTTCAGTCACCCCTCCACGTTTCCTCGTGTTCCTTTCGGTTGTCACGGCACCCTGGAGACCCCAAAGCGGCCAGACTGCTGGTCTGTGTCACTGTAGACTGAGTTTGCAGGATCTTGAACTTCATGTAAATGGAGTCATAAAGCATACGCTCTTTTGTGTCTTCTTTTGCTCAGTGTGATGTTTCTGTGATTTATTGATTTCGATGCCTATGTCTGTAGTGTGCTTTTTATTTGAGTAGTATTTCTTTGTATGAAAATGTCATTTGCTTATCTCTTTTCCTTTTGATGGAATTTGGGGGTGCTTTTACTTTTTGGCTGTCATGACTAAAGTCATTGACAGCTCTTAATGCACGTCTTTGGTGGACATGTGTTATTTCTTCTGGGTAAATATTTAGGGGTGGGGTTGCTGGGTCACAGCATATATGTGTGTTTTACTTCTTTAGAAACTGCCCAACAGTTTTCAAAAGAGGGTACCACTTTACACTCGCGCCAGTCATACCCGAGAGTCCCTGCCCCATGTCAGCACTTGGTATGTTCCGTGGTGTTAATTTTAGCCGTTCAGGGGGCAGTGGTACCTCACAGGGGTTTAGTTTGCATTTCTCTGATGAGTAACAATGGCAAGCAGCTTTCCATGTGCTTATTGGCCGTTTGTATATCTCTTGTAAAGTGCCAGGGCTTTCGCCCACTCTTTATTGAATTGCTTGTCTTTTTATTATTCATTTTTAGGATGCATTTTTAAAAATACATTCTAGTTGAGACCTTCATGACGGTATGTGTGCAGACATACGTAGTGAGGGAGAAGGAGGAGGAGAGGAAGTGAGGGGAATATTTTTTCCTATTTATGGTTTGCCTGTTTGTTTCTTAATGGTGCCTTTTGATGAACAGGAAATTTTAGTTTGGATGAAGTAAAAGTTTGTCAGTATTTTTCTTTTATTTAGGTTTATGGTTCATCTTTTTTAAACAGCTTTGTTGAAACATGATTAATGTGCAATAAACTACATGTTTAGAGTGTAAAATGTGATAAGTTTTGATACACGTATACACATGTAAAATCATCACAGTTAAGCTGGTGTGCATGTCTGCCCTGAGCAGTGTGGCTCAGTGGATTGGGCATTATCCTGAAAAGCAAAAGGTGGCTGGTTTGATTCCTGGTCAGGGTACGTGCCTGGGTCGCAGGTTCGGTCCCAGGTTGGGGTGTATCCAAGAGGCAACTGATCGATGTTTCTCTCCCTGTCTTTCTCTCTCTGTTCCCCTCCCACTAAAAATAAATAAATGAAATCCTGTTAAAAGTGTACATGTGTACATAGTGTACATATCCATCACCCCTCGAGTTTCCTGATGCCCTTTGGGATCCCCCCCCCCCCTTTCCTGCCAGTCCACCTCGGAGCAAACACCGGTCTACTCTCTGGATGGCCCATTCCGCATTGTTTTTTGGGTGAGGTGGAATTAGGGTACTTTTTCCCCCATACGTGTTATAGAATCACGTATAGGGAATCGATTCAATCTGTTGAAAGACACTCTTTCTCCATTAAATTGCATTGGAACCTTTATAATAAATTACGTGAAGATATGTGTTTAAGCTTATTTCTGGGTTTTCTGTTTTGTTCCATTGGTCTAATTTTCAACACCACACACACTCTCTGAATTACTGTAACTTAATGGTAAGTCTTAAAATCAGATGTAAGACCCTCACTTTACCTCACTGTATATATTTGAGATATTTTATATATACATATATATGTATATATATCTTTGTTGTTCTAGTTATTTATACACTCATTGGTTGCTTCTTGTATGTGCCCTGACCGGGAATTGAACCTGCAACTTCGTGTATTCAGACAACGCTCTAGACAATTGAGCCACTTGGCCAGGGCAAGACCTTCACTTTTATTTCTCTATAAAATTTTCTGCCAGTTTTGGAATACATTTTTCAGTTTGTACAAATTTTTCTCGGGAGTTTGTTTGGGGTTACATTGAGTCTATGGATCAAGTTTAGAACTGAATTAATGTCGGGTCTTCTGGTCTGTGCACGTGGTATAGCTCTCCTTTTATTTAAACCCTTGATTTTTCTCAGCTTTTTTTTGGTAGTTTTCAGTGTGATGGTATACTTTTTTCCATTCAGAATATTTGTAGATATTTGATATTTTTGATGTTATTTAAAATATTCTATATTGTTTTTAGATTATTTGTTAGTAACGTACAGAAACACAGTTGGTTTACGTGTGCTGATCGTGTACCCTGCGACTTCGCACAACTCACTTATCAGCTCTTCCTGTGTGTGTGTGTTACTTTGGGTTTTCTGTGTGCGTAATCGTATTATCTACCAACAAAGACAGCCCTGCTTTTCCTCCCCGGTTGTATGCCTCTCATTTCTCTTTCTCGCACTGCTGTGCTGGCCAGCGCCTCTAGTCCGGTGCTGACCACGAGTGGTGATGGTGAGTCTTCGGTGGTTGAGGAAGGTGCGCACCAGTCCGATTGTGGGGGGTGTTTTTGCCGTGAAAGGTGCTGGGTTTTGTCCAGTGCCTCCCTTGAGATCGTTTGGTTTCTGTCTGTTATTCTGTGGAAAAGCTACCTTATGTTAGTTGATTTTCAGGTTTTACAGGAATCTTGCCTTCTTTTTAAAAATAAAAAGATTTTATTTACTTATTTTTAGAGAGGGGGAAAGGGAGGGAGAAAGAGAGGGAGAAAAATGTGTCAGAGAGAAACATCAATCAGTTGCCTCTTAACACACGGCCTCACTGGGGGACCAAACCTGCAACCCAGGTGTGTGCCCTGACCAGGAATCGAACCAGTGAGCTTTCGCTTTGTGGGACTGAAGCCCAGCCAACTGAACTACGCTGATCAGGGCAAAGCAACCTTGCATTCTTAGGAAAAATCTCTGGTGTAGTGTATAAATAACCCTTTTTGTGTGTGGCTGGCCTTTGTTTGCTAGTGTTTTGTTGAGGATTTTTGTGTCTATATTCATAAGGGATATTTGCTTACACGTGATTCTGTTTTCCGCTGATATCATTGGTTTTGGTATCGGGATAACTCATTCCCATAGGATGAGTTGGGAAATTCTTCACTGTTTTTGCAGATAACATTTCTAGATGGGAGCATTTCTTTCTTCTTTAAAAAAGTTATTTATTTATTTTGGGGAGAGAGAGAGACATCTATTTGTTATTCCACTTATTTATGCATTTATTGGTTGATTTTTGTATGTGCCATGACTGGGGATCAAACCCACCACTTTGGTGTACCTGGATGACTGAGCTACCTTGCCAGGGCCTTCCTTCTGTGTTTCTTATGCTGTGGGTTTCCTGGGGACAGACTCCCTCAGCTTTTGTTTGTCCGAAAAGGTCTTTATTTACCCGTAAGCATTGGAGGATATTTTTTATGGATATAGAATTCTACGTGGGCAGTTTTTCTTTTACCCCTTTACAGAAGTTACACCATTATCTTTGAGTGTCTGTTGTTTCTGAACAGGTGAGAAGCAGCTGTCATTTTATCATTCACCTATACCTTTTCCTCCTGTGTTTAAGATATTTCATTTATTTTTATTAAGTAAGTAAATTCTCTATTTTGATTTTTTTTTCTTTTGCAGTTTGATGATAATTTTCTAAGCTTGGTATTTTGGTACTTACCCTGCCTGGGATTTATTTAGTCCTTTGGCTCTCTGAGTTGACATATTTAATTAACTTTGGAAACTTTTGGCTATTGCCTTGTTCTCCTTTCCCTTTGGCATTCCATTCTATTTTAGATTGTTCAGTATTGTCCCCCAGGTGCTGAGCATGACAGTATTTTAAAAACTATTTTATTTCACTGTTTATATGAGTATATTTTGTAAATTTATTGCTTTTCTTCTCTGTGTTCATTCTGTTATTAATTCCATCCAGTGACATTCAATTCCAGGTACTGTATTTTTAGTTCTAGCATTTTCTTTTGGTTCTCCTTTCAAATTTGCAAGTCTTTGCTAATTTCCCACCTGTTTATCCCTTCTGCCCTTTTCCCCCAGAATCTTTTAACACATATTTAATTGCTGTTTTGAAGTTCTCATCTGCCACGTCCAACATATGGTCATTTGTGGGTTCTGCAGATTTTTTCCCCTCTGGATCAGGGGTCATGACTTTTCTTCTTTGTGCGTGTAGCGACTTTTGGCTGTATTGTGTAATGGACATCGAGGACGGTGCATTCTGGAGTCCCCGTTTGAGCTGACCCTCTCTTAGGGCTACGTTCTGCTCGGGCCAGCTGTGAGGTTGCTGGGGGGTCACCTTGGTCCTGCAGACACTTCTCCAGGGTGGGTCTGTGTTGTTTCTGCCTAAGTGTCAGAGTGCAGCCCCTCGCTCTGGACTGTGGTTTCCAGTCCTAAGGCGTGACCCTTCCAGGGTTTCCGTGGAAACCCTTCTCGTGGAAGAACTTAAACTGCAAACTCTGTCTCCCACTGTTGGACAGCTGCTGGAATCCTGGCTTACCTCTTGGGCCTCACAACAGCCGCTTTCTGCTTGGTCGTTTGGTATCTGTCTGTCTGTGTGTCTCCCCCGTCTGTTTTCTTTCTCAGCTTTATTGAGGTATAATTGGCCAATAAAATTGTAAGACATTTAAAGCACGTGACAGTGTTATAAACGTATGCGTTGTGAAAGGATTCTCCCCGACTAGCTCATGATCATATCGGCCACTTCGTGTGCTTACTTCTTTGTGGGAACATCTGAGTTGTGCCCCCTTAGTGAATTTCAGTCGCCCCACACAGGGCCGCCGTCGGCCACACTCCCCGCGTCAGGCCAGCTTCACCTCCAGCTGAGTGTGTGTGCCTCTTGCCAGCCTCTTCCCGCCCCCCAGCCCGGCCGCCACTCTCTACTTTGTTTCTGTGAGTTCGACTTTTTTCTGTTTGGTCTCTTGGCGTCTCATCCCACTGTGTGCGGTTTAGGAGCCAGCCAAGGATTCGGGAGGAATTTCAATGCAGATGTTGGGGGTTTTCCCTTTGGTTTTCAGCTGTTCTGCGCCTCGACCTCTGCCCTTCTGCTTCTGTCCTCCAGTGGTGAGACGGTGGAGGCGCTGGCTGTCCCACTGACCGCAGCAGCGCAGCGCTGAGCCACGGGGCGCCCCGGTGCGGAGCTCACAGCCCTGCTCCCTTCTGCCCATGATGCCGGTCCCCCCAGTTTCTGCGTGTCTTCAGTGGGTCTGCAATGCCTTGTTAATATTTTAGCTCTTGCTGATATTTTGTCCGTGATTTATAATTATTATCAGCAAGCTGGTCCACCAGAACTCTCAGGCTGGACTCGTCAGCCCGGCACTGTATGTGCCCCACAGAGGGAGAGGAGAGAGGCTAGGACCGGACGAGGGGCACGTCCACTTGCAGAGGAGGTGGAGGCTGACGGCGGTAGCTCTGCAGGAGGGCGTGGTGTCCCGGGGCCTAAGAGAGGCCGAGACTTCCACCACGTCAGGCTGTGAGGTGTTGGCTAAGGTGAGGACGAGAGGTAGTCCCCAGAGGTAGTCCGCGTAGCTCCTGGCATCCCTGACAGAAGCAGTTTGGGAGATGGTGGGGTTAGGGGCCCTACAGGAGGCGAAGGATTGAGGGCAGTAAGAGGAGACCGTTCCTTGAGGAAGCTTTGCTGTGAAGAGGGATTGGAGAAATGTCTGTGGAGCAGGGTGTGTGTGTACGTGTGTGCAAGCATGTGCACGTGTGTTCATGTGCACATAGACAGGAGAGCACTGTAGGTGCTAGAGGGAGCAGCACAGAGGAGCAGCCTTGGGAAGGGGGAGGGGCGGGGACTGGAGAGTGGGGGACCGGCTGGCCTTTGGGAGTGAGGATCCTTTTCTATCATAACAGGAGGGACCTTTTGCTTTTTCTGTGATTTCAGGTGTGAGGATGCTGGAGGATGGAGGAAAGAGTAGAAGGAATAGAATGGTTGTTCCGTTTGTTACCTGTTGCAGCAGACCGCTCCAATAACTAGTGACTTAAAACAGCGATCTTCATTTCGCATTGTGGGTCTGTGGGCTGAGCCCAGCTGGGCTCCGCTGGATGACTCCTCTCTGCTTTGTACGTGACGGGGGGTGGGGAGGGTCTTGGCTGGACGTTCAGGCCTCTCTGCAGGGTCTTGTCACCCTAGGGAGGCTGGATGGGTCTCCACACACTGGTCACAGGATTCCAAGAGGCTGAGGGTGGAAACTGTGAGGCCTCTTGACGCAGAGGCTCGACCTGCAGCTGTCCCTCTGCCCCTGTCATGCCAGCTTCTGGTGGTGACAGCAGGTCGCAGGAGCCACGGGATGGGCAGGTGCCAGGAGCTGTGCCAACCTCGTGCTCACCTGAGGTTTGTCAGAGCTGTTTTAGCAGGGGAGCGAGCTTCCTGGGGAGAGTGGGTTGTCAGGCTGCACTCGGTGTACACTCGAGGTCTGTGGTCACGAATTTGAAGTGAGGGAAGCTCAAGCCAGGCGTCCTCAGGGAAGCCTTCTCTGGCTGGCGGCCCCTGCTCCCCGATGGTAGCGGCCACGGGCACTCACCGGGCACTCACTGCTGGCCCGGCTTGTGCTGAGTGTTTTATACAGAGTGCCTCGTTTCCTAGTCGCGGTGACCCCTGAGGTGTGCACTGCCGTCATCCGCGTTTTGCACTGGGGAGGCTGACACAGACAGTTCCAGAGACTCAGGTCAGTAAGTGGCGGGACGTGGAGTTTGAGGTCTCGGCAGCCAGGCACACCACCTCCGCAGAAGTCACGCCCCCCCCTGTGCAAGCACCGCCAAGGCCAGCAGCACCAGGCACTCCCTGCACTTTGCCCCAGTCAGCCCTTCCGCCCACCCCAAGCTCAGAGTTTTTACCCACGTCTCTAGGGACGCCCCAAGGCACGGGAAACTGGGTGGCTTGGTCCTCGGGGGTGGAAGATGGGATGTGCTGGGCCTGCGAGCCTGCCAGGCCACCGCCCTCAGAGGGGCCCCCGCCCTCAGAGGGGCCCCCGCCGAGCCTTGCCGGACCTGTCCTGTCTGCTAGAGGTCCTGCCCTGTGGGGTCTGGCTCTTGTTCTCTCTCCACACCTGGGGGTCTCTGTCTGGGCCGCTTTTGAGGGTCAGACCTTTTGGAGGGCCTCTTCAGGAGTTCGACTCCCACCTGTCACCCTACTGACTGCTCCAGTTTTTCTTAGTAAGATGTAGTTCACGTAGAATCCACCCTTTTAAAGTGTGCAGTTCAGTGTCACAGTATATTTACAAGTTTGTGCAGCCATCACCGCTAACTCCAGAACATTTTGTTGCCCACAAAGAAACCGTTGCTCCACTCCGGAGACCTCTCTCCCTAGGCCTCCGTGTCCCCTCGAGACCGCAACCCCTGCTCTGTCCCTGGCCCGTGCAGCCCTGGGTAGTGCCTTCCTGTGATTTCTTTCCACCTGCTTCACTGCTTCTGCACCTGCGTGGGCACCTCCTTTTTTCCTTTACCGACTGGGCTAGAATTTGGTGTCACGTGGAGACAGAGAACATGGACTTTGCTGTCAGCCAGCCTGGGTTCAAGTTCAAGAACTGACATTTATTAACCTGTGGCCGGGGCCAGTCTCCTGGTTTTCCCCTGTGAACTGGGGTTGTGGGGAACTGCCTGCGTGTGGGCCGCACGGTGCTGGTGCACAGAGGTGGTGAAGCGCTCTGGGGGCGGTGGAGCCACGTCTGCCGGCCTGGAAGGGTCCGTCCTGTGAGCTAGCGGTTCCACACCCGGGAGAGTACAAGCTGAGGCGTACTCAGTGTGCGAAAGCGTGCGTGTTCGGAATGTCCAGGCAGCCTCGTGTGTGATAGCGATACACCGGGAACAGCCTGAAAGTGCCTCAGTGGGAATATGGGCAAAAAGTACCTTTTCGTATGAAGGTGTTGTGCCTGCCATATTTGAAACGAAAGCATTGAAACTGCCTGTACCAGTACAGATAATTTTCTAAAGTATGAAGTTGAGCTTAAAACAGTTGGAGAGCCCACGTATATGTCACAGCAGTATTTCAGTATATTCGTAAAGCAGTGCGTTACTTATAGGTGCGTGAGTAGTGGAAGAATGCAATTACGGATACTACGAGTCAAATTAAAGATTATCTTTGAGGAGGAAGGGAGTGGAATGGGTTGTGGTTCCTCAATGTACTAGAATTTTTTTTCCCCAACTGATGTGGCTCCATTGGTGTCATCCCATAAAGCAAGGGAGCAAAGGGTTGGTGGTTCGATTCCCTGTGGGGACACATGCCTGGGTTGCAGGTTCAGTCCCAGGTCAGGGTGTGTACGGGAGGCAGCCTATTTATGTTTCTTTCTCATATTGATGTTTCTCTCCCTCTCTTTCTCCCTCCTTCCCCTCTCTCTAAAAATAAATCAATAAAATTTTTTTTTAAATAGAAAAAAAATTTTGAGTAGGAGGCATGTGTGAAAAGTGGTTAACATTTATTAAATCTCAGTGTACGGGTATTTGTCATACTCTTCTGTGTACCTTTTTGTATTCTAAAATTTTTTATAGTTTAAAATAAATAAAACATTTAAACCAGGTTATTGTGATGTGGTTCTCCAAGAGGGGTGGGTGTAAGCAGACTCCCGTGTGGGTGCTGAGGAAGAACTCGGGAAAGCTCGCCCGGACGGGCAGTGGTTGAAGTTTGCACTGAAGAGCAGGCAGGGCTCTGCCACGCAGGGGGGGCGGGAGGAGGGGCGTTGCAGGCCGAGGGCCCTTGTGCAGTGCTGGCTGCCAGGGAGCTCAGCATGTTTAGGAAGTGGTAAGTGCTGGTGTGGTTGGAGAGCCAGGGTGGGAGGAGGGAACAGACCCAAACCGTATCGTGTGCGGCCCTGCTTAAGGTGCCCTGGAGGAGCGGTTTACAGGGGACAGACAGTGTGTTCTTTGTTCCCTTTTCCTCCTTTTCTGCCTTTTTTTGGGTTGTGTATTTTTATGATTCTGTTTGGGTCTTTGTGTATCTTTCATGTCTGCATTTAACATGTCTAATCTTTCCTCTAGGTTTTTGAAGATACGGAATACAGTAACAACTGTTTAAATGTCTGTCTACTAATTCTGTCATCTTTGTCATTTCTGGGTTCATTCTGATGGATTTTCCCATCGTTATAGTGCTTGGTTTCCTGCTTGCTTGCACGCCTGGTAGTTTCTGATTGGATGCCAAGACACTGAATTTATGTTGTTGGATGCTGGGTATTTTTGTGTTTCTATAAATATTCTTGACCTTTGTTCTGGGATGGGGTTAAATTACTTGGAAACAGTTTGATTCGGGTGGGTCTTACTTGTAAGCTTTGTTAGGTGGGGCCAGAGTAACGTTTAGTCTGGGGCTAAGTTTGCCCCGACCTGAGGCAGAAGTGTTCTGAGTACTTTGTCCGGTTCCCCGAGAATGGGGACTTTTCCACTGCGACTGTGAGTGTGACTGTCCCTGGCTCCGTGTGAACCCCGGGTGGTTTGCATTAACTCTTCCCAGCGATGTGTTGCCCGGCTGGGATGTCTGCCTCACACTTGGGCGCCAGTCGGGCCCTGGCTGGAGCCTGCGCCCCTCTGTGCTGCTCTGTGCTCTGCAGTGCTCTGCCCGTGAGGCAGTACCTTGGCCTCCTGACACTGGGGGACTCCAGGGCTCCGCCACTGTGGCTCAGGACTACTGTCCAGGCAGAAAGCTGGGCAGGGAAAGGACTCCTCCTGTGTCCCTTCTGTCAGGGACCACTGCTCTTCGTTGCCCGGTGTCCCGAGTCTTGAAAATCATTTCATGTGTTTTACTCTTTAGTTGTTGTTGTTGTTGTTGTTTTAGTTGTTGCATGTGGGAAGGTGAATCTGTTCCCTGTTAATCTGATCTTAGCCAGAAACAAAAGGGTCAAAAACAGGTTTTAGAATGAAACCTTTAAAATCATGGGACCTATGAGAATGTTGGCCCCCTCTCTGGCTGGGAGGGCCGGGAGGGAGGGCAGAGGTGGCCTTTGCCCAGGTGGCCATCAGGGCATTCCTGTGTTTAGGGAAGGAGACAGGGGCAGGGCTTGGGAGAAGGGCTTCATGGGAAACCCGGGGCTGTGAATGAGCTCCTGGGGGCACGGTAAGCAGACAGGCCCGCCATCGGAGATGACAGAGTCTGGGCTGGAGGACACAGGTGGCAGGAGGCTGTGCACTGCAGTGGGAGGGTGTGGCGGGGGGTGACGGTGCCCAGGACACGTGCCCGTTGTGCAGAAGGTGTGCTTATTCCCTGGCTGCGTGTCCCTCCTGATGTGGCTGCTTGGGGCACAGGTGCCCATTCGTCCTGCAGTTCCTGCTGAGTCAAGTTTGTGCTTGCTTTTTTTTAAAGAAAGATTTTATTGATTTATTTTTAGAGAGAGGGAAGGGGGGGAGAAAGAAAGGGAGGGAAACATTAATGTGCAAGAGATACACTGATCCATTACCTTTCACACGCCCTCAACTGGGGACCTGGCCCACAACCCAGGCACACGCCCTGACTGGGAGTCGAACCAGCAACCTTCTGGTTCACAGGCTGGCACTCAGTTCACTGAGCCATACCAGTCAGGGCTGCAAATACTTCCTTATTTTGAAAACTTTGTATAAAGTGCTAAAAAGGCAGTTTTGTTGACTTATTTTACCTTAATAATTTGAATAATGAAATGTTAGATGTAAGATTTACCTATTTTAGAAGATGATAACGTTGACTCATTTCTGGCTTACTAGCACACCTTTGATTGCCCTTTTTTGTTTGATTTTTATGTGAAATTTAAAAACATGCAAATGTACACCTGAAACCTGTGTGATTTTATTAACCAGTGCCACCCCGATACGTTCGACTGAAAAGGCACACAGATGTGGAGAACACGTTGTAGTGACCGCAGTGCGTGTGTCGCGTGGCTGCCGCAGGGACTGGCCTTCTGCCACTTCTTGTTCATCTGTCCCGTTCCCTCTGACACTTACACTTTAGTTCTTGTTTTTTAAAGTATTTAAAAAGCAGATCCCAGAAATAATGTCACTTCATCATGAATATTTAACTTTTTCTAATACGGGCAGTTTTTATTTTTGAAGACACAGCTACCATCTCATTATTCAGCTAAGGGAATTCACGGTTATTCCTTAACGTCAGCTAATGCCAGCCCATATTCCCCAATAGCTTCAAAAATATCTTTTTCCATTAGATTTCTTCTAATTGAATCCAAAATGATGTAAATATTAGTTTTGATGATTGCCTCATATTCTAGAACAGTATCCCTCGCTGTTGCTGAAGTCTGATTTTCAAAAGGCAACATCCTGACCGGTTCCTGCAGACGCACAGGGAGTGGTCCCAGCCTCCTCGTGATGCTGCTTTTGTGTTAGGCCTTGGAGTCAGTCGTTCACCTCTCAGTGCTGGTCACTCGACGTGGAACTGGTGTGCAGGGATGTTGGGATGGAGTCCCTGTCACCTCGGGACCAGGAATGTACATTGCTTTTTTTGAAAAAAATTTTTGTTTATTGATTTTAGAGAGAGAGAAACATCAATTTGTGGTTCTACTTATTCATACGCTCATTGGTTGCTTCCTGTATGTGCCCTGGCTGGGGATCAAACCCGTGGCCTTGACATGTCAGGACGATGCTCGAACCCGTCGAGCTGCCTGGCGAGGGCAGGCATATGTGTTTCTCGAGGTGCTGGTGCACAGTTGTGAAACAGGACAGCTCCGTAGAGCTCCTTCCCACGTCCTTGATGTCCATGCGTGACGGCCAAGCCACTGGGCCAGCTACCCCAACAGGGTGATGGGTCCCTGTCGTCGGTGCCTGGCTCTCTGGCACTCGAAACGGCAAGGGCCTCTGTGGCTCCTTCATCCTGGAGTGTTCTGATAATTTGTGTACTATAAAGACACTGACTTTTGTTTTCCTTTTTCATACCATTTTGGTGATTTACTTTACAATAGCAGACTTCAAAAGAACATTTTTCTCTTTTATTTTTCAGGTGAAGAGATTATAAATCTACTGAATGACAATTTTTTTCTTAAAGTTGCATATACTCCAAGAAAAAACGCCAAATGTTTTCATATTTTGCCTGAATATAAAATTTAAGTAAGAAGTTTCCACAGAAGGTAAGGTGATTTTCCTTTTTGATTGTGCTTCCCTGTGAAATTTGTGCGAATGTGCTGTGTAAGGGGGAGTTCAAAGACAGGCGAGAACAGAGATTCAGGTTTGAGTGTGCACACAGTCTGTTGTCTTTTGGTTGTGTTCTGATCCTTCTGAGCCTGGCTTTGAGGTGCTGTGTTGTGGAAAAACGTCTTGGCCTCTCCAAGCCAGAGTGTGACCCAGATGAAATGGGCACAGTCACGCATGAGGTACAGCCGTGTGTGTTGTGGGAGGCAGCCGTGCGCTTAGTGAGGTGTTGTCGCATATGTGTAGTGAGGTGCAGCTGTGCGTGTGCAGTGAGGCACACGTGAGCCAGAGCCTTATACTGTCGTGGTGCCTTGCGGAACACACGGTCCTTGTAAGAGATGAGAAAGGGAGGGAGAGACTCGTGCGCCCGGCGGGTGGGGTGCTCCCGAAAAGCTCTCACGTTGCACTCCAGTTAGGTGCTGGATGAATGACAGTAAAGATAGTTTCTTGTGATCACTTCGGTGCATTAAAAACTCAGATACTGCTTTACAGGCCAAAAGAGGCAAAGACAAAGGATCGGTGAACACTGTGACGACACTCCTTTGCTCCTTGCTGAAGGAAACACAAACCCTCCTCGGGGGAAAGCACAGCAGTGCAGGCCCTTGAGATTCCATAGGTGACCTGTCAGCAAACTTGGACCTACCATCAGAAAGCACATGCCCCGCTGCAAGGGGGAGCTGGCAGACTTCGATGCCCCGAAGCCTGCAGATCCTGAGTAAGCAGATGTAGTGGGTGTAATAACATATGAAACGTTTGAAGAGTTACATACAGAATAAAAGTTAGTAATGCAAAGTAAAATGTCACAGTGACCCAAGCAGAACTTTCAGAAATGAAAAAGAGTTGAGATTAAAAACTCAGTATATATGGATTAGATAAACATGCTGAGGACAAGTGTGAACTGGAATGCGTGTCTGAAGTTGCACGGCGTGCAGCCCTGAGAGACGAGAGGTGGGAAGTGAGAGGAAGAGAATATGGAGGATGGGGAAAATGTCAGGAAATGTGTCACTGGGATCCCGGAAGGGCGGCCCGCTGTGTCCCAAGCAGTATCAGTAAGAACCGCCCAGCATACATTGGACCCGTGCAGCCCGAAAAGGCAGTGACCTCTGGGGGGCGCTGAGAGACCACCTGCAAAGGCACATCTGTTAGGTGGACTGTCAGCGTCTCATCAGCAGGAGCGGAGGCCAACTGAAAATGGAATGATTCTTCAAAGTGATGAGAGAATATAAATTTCAGTGTACAGAGTTGTGTATCAGGTATATTTTGTAAGAAAAACAGCGATGTCTTACGTTTGATAAGTGTTAAGCTAGATTATTTGCACTACCCTCTATCTTTCCAGTCCTATCCTATGGAAAGCAACTAAAATTGTTGGATTCTAAAAAGAAAAGAAGAAATTAAGGAACTGACAATATAGCAAGGAAGTTCTAGACCAAAATATAACAAAAAGTAGGAACCCAGAAAGTCACTTTAAGCACAATGGGATGGAATCTGACTTTGCCCTGAGGGCATTCGGTCATCTGGACCAAGCAGGACTTAGAACTCACAGGCCTGCTGGGTGTGAGCGGAAGCTGAGGTCTGCAGTCTGTCCGCAGTCGCGTCCTGGTGAGAGCCTGAGGGAAACCGTCCCTGTGCCAGACGGGTGCAGGAGTCGTCTGCATCCTCAGGGTTAGGGTGACCTAGAGGCATGCCTGCCTGCCTCACTGCACCCCTGCTCCCACCTGGTTGCCTTTTTACTAATGTAGCAGGAAAACGGGGAAAGCAGGGCAACTCTTGTGGCTCTGGGTTGGCCTTGGTGAAGATCTACAGTCCAGGTTTGTACTGCCTGGTTGTTCATGAATTTAGTTTGTTTTCTGGTTTCGCAATGCCTTCAGACATCCTACAGACAAAACCTCTCTGGAGGAAGGTACCAGCTCCCTAAGATGCGAAATGTCCATACAGGTATCGTTTAGGATATTGATTAGTACACAGACAAAACTGAGCAAGCACACAAGGAAATAAGGCACTGTGAGTGAAAACCAGGAGACACAGAGCCTGCAGGGAGCTCTGAAAGGTGATCTGTATTATTTGAAAAAGAACTGTCTAGAAATGAAGAATATTATATAAGGTGGGGCAAAAGTAGGATTATAATTGTGAGTATGCAGACCAGGTTATTCTTATTCTTGTATTATTATTATTTATTAACCATTGTATTACCTTCCATATAAACATCTGTAAACTCATTTTTGCGCCACCCTGAAGGTGGGTTTGCTGTTGCACCGTTTACAGTGCAGAGGACATCAGTCATCCAGGACACGGGCAGTCCCGGGATGGAGCCTGGCGAGGATGTGGGAACACAGAGCAGGGGGGAGGCGGTGTGGTGGGGGAGGGAGAATCTCTACAGTGTGTTTAACTGGTGTCTTATGAGGAGATGTGAGGACAGGGGCAGATTTATTATTTGAAAAGATAAAGGCTAAAGATTTTCAAGAATTGGTGAAAAAACCCAGCCTGCAGATTCCAAGAGACAAACGAACCATAAACAGGGTAAATAAAAATTTAATTTACAGCTAGACCAGAGAGAGTAACCCTGCAGAGCAGCAAGGACAAAGACCGACCTGAAGACACACAGGAAGAAGGCCGGTTAGTGACGTCTGCACAGTGGGGCGACAGCTGCTGCTTCCCCCGGGCAGCCGTGGACACGAGAAGCGTGGGCTCGTGTCCTCACTGTTCCCCGTGCCGCCTCCCCTCTGCTCTGCGCTCCTACCTCCTCTCCAGGCTCCGTCCCCGGCGACTTCCCCTCGTCTGGCTCACGGCCGGCCTCTGCCCCGTAAATGATTCGATTCTGAGCCCTTACACTGTAGTCTTTATTTCTAGACACCCTGTTTGGTTCTTCTCTGGTGAAAATGTCTTTCAAGAACGAGGAGGAAATAAAGACATTTTTAGGAAAACAGAAACTGAAGAGTCGGTCATCGGCAGTCCTTTACCAAAGATACTTCTAAATAACGTGCAGAAGAAGTGACCCAGTGGAAGAACTGAGATCCAAGAGAGAATGAGGAGCAAATAGAATCGACAGTTGTTTGTAATAAGGACAGGAGCAGTGGCTTATGGAGTAAAATCAAGGTCGAGTTGCGTAGACGCGGCAGTGGCATGCGAGTCGAGGAGGAGGGGTGGTAGGTAAGTGGAGGCAGACGCACTCCAAGGCCTTTGGACAGCTGGGTTTGGGGGAGGCGTCGACTCACTGCAGATTTTAATAAGTGCAGCCTACAACCTCTGAGGAGCCACTCTAGAGCAGAAATAGCGTATAACTTCTAGAGTAGTGGGAAAAGTGGTGGAGCTTTCTTTATTCTGACAAAAGAAACTTTCAGCAGCCTCTGTGCTTGGCAGCACGGTGAGTGCTTCCCTGTGGATCGGGAGGACAGGGCTGTTTGCTAAGGGCCACGGTGCCGGTGGCAGCCAGGCCAGTGAGTCAGAAAACCGGGAAAGAAGATAAAAGAATCCAAACGGAAGAAACACAACTTGTTACTCATTGACAATGCGATTATATGTGTAGAAAGCCCCAAACACTAACGATAACCTAATGAAATTAATAGTCATGTAGGAAGTTGCTGGATACAAAATCAGCTTATAAAAATATTAGTTATTGTATGCCATCAACAAACACATCGCAGTTAAAAAGTCTTACGTATAGTAGCATTATGAATAAAAAGTGCCTAGGAATAAATATAACAGAAGATGTGAAACCTCTGTGGAGAACACCATAAATTTTTAGAGAAATTAAAGAAGGCTTGAGTGAAGAGACAGATACACCCCGGTTTTGGGTTGGAAAACTTAACACTGTAAAAGTGCTAGTTCTCCCAAAACTGGTCTAGAAATTCATCATAATTTCAATCCAAAAACTCAAGGGATGTGTGTGGGCTCAGGAGGGTGGAATTGATAAGATGACTTAAAAATTATATGAAAGTGAAAGGGTCCACGAAAATTTAAGGCCTTTTTGGAGAATCCCAGTGTGTTCTGTGGGTGGAAGACCTGGCGGAGGCAGCGTTTTGGGAGCCTGGGATGCTGGTGTTCTTGGTGTCAGCAGTGTGTCTGCAGTCTGGGGCTGTCCGGGCCAGCCCTGGTCTCGCCATTAACTGCGTGCCCTTTGCTAACGAGTCCCTGTGGAAGTCTCTGGAAGGGATGACCACTCTCGTTTAGTTTCTGTGTGTGTTTCGTTTGCTACTGTTGGAGTTGCTCAGGTTTCCCCCAGCGTGCATCCCTGAGCCAAGAGATGGCATCTGCTGATGGCAAGGGGGTGGTGGTCACGAGGGAGCACCAGGCCACACCACGCCCAGGCCTGTCCAGCGTAGGGGGCTCCTCACGCAGGCACTCAGAGCACGCAGCCTGCACAGGCCTCTTAGCCTCCCCCCCTTGCTGTGCTTAAGATGAGCAGCCACGTGGACACGTATAAAAACTCGTGTTAAAAGGGCAAGGAACGAAGCCTCATTGAGCATGTAATACATGTCAATGATGTCACATTTCTTTCATCCATTCAGTAAGTTCAAGTATTGGTTGAGCACTCATTAGATGCCTAGTGTATTTTTTTTTATTTTAAAAGATTTTCTTTCTTTTTGGAGGGAGGGTGAGGGAGGGAGAAACAGGGAGAAAAACATCAGTGTGTGGTTGCCCCTCGCACGCCCCCAGCTAGGGACCCGGCCCACAGCCCAGGCACATGCCCTGGCTGGGAACCTAACGGGCAACCTGCTGGTTCTCAGGCCGGTGC
The DNA here is from genome assembly GCF_004126475.2 of Phyllostomus discolor. NCBI lineage: Eukaryota > Metazoa > Chordata > Mammalia > Chiroptera > Phyllostomidae > Phyllostomus > Phyllostomus discolor. The sequence continues at coordinate 217,014,987 of NC_040904.2, forward strand.
TCCATCCACCGAGCCACACAAGCCAGGGTGATGCTTGGTGTGTTACCTAACTCCTCTGTCATCTTTTGAAGAAAGCATGATCACTTCCTAGGTGAAAAAGATAAAGCTCAGGGAGGTTAAGAAACTTGCTCAAATTGTATTAAGGTGAAGACTGAGTCATGCAACGAATAGTCCCAAAGAGAAGCGGCTTAAGCGAGGTGGGGTCTGGTCCGGTGTGGCCGCCTGCCTACACCCCTGGCTCTCAGTTGTGGAGTCCGAAGGGTTGCTCTGCCTCTCGCCATCTCCCAGCGGGCAGAAGGGCCAGAGGGACCCAGGAGCTCACAGTCAGGAAGGCCTGAGGTCTCACCGTCACTTTGGCGATCGTCCCTGTCCCGGAGCTGAGTCACCTGACTAGCTGGCTGCGAGGGGAGGTGGGACAGTTAGGGTGAAGGAGATGGCCAAGTACCACCTAAACCTCTGTGCTGTTGAGGGGACAGTGGAAAGTGGGCTCAACTGGACTCGCCCACACCTGTCGAGTCACACGGACGGGAGCTGTGACCCTGGCCCTGTGCTCCTGTCTGCGTGGCTCCTTGCCCTGCTTGTCCACTGCACACCCCACGGCCGTCTCAGGAAGAGCCAGCCTTTCGGAGCTCACAGTGAGTTTGTTGACTGGCTGATTTGGTGAGCCACCAGGGGGTGCCAGCTGCATGTCCAGCCTGGAGCTATGGGCCGGGATGTAAAGGGGCTGTGGGGTGCAGCCCGGCCCTAAAGGAGCTCACAGTGTGTGCTGGGGCCCTGCAGGTGGAGCCCCGGCCTCTGCCCAGGGCGTGGGCGGGGTTTGCAGGTGGTTCAGGCTGCTTTGAACGCATGAGCATGGGCTCGTGTGAACTACTGTCTTTATAATCATTTTTAATTCGCCTCTCTGTCAACGGTTATTCCTTCTTTTCACTTCTGATTTTGGATTTTTATTCATCTGTTTCAATCAGACCATTTTTTTGTCGTTGCCCTGCCCCTGCCCTTTTAGACATGGTCTCGTTTGTTGATCAGCTGATTGTACAGACACTGCCCTCCGGGGACTCCCATCTCCACTTTTTCCAGGCCAAGTAGACTCTCAGTGGTGTGCGGGTGAGAGTTAGACCACTGGCTCTTGGGGAGAGTCAGAGAGCCTCCTGGTTTGTAGCATTTGTCGATTTCTAGTGCAGACAGTTCCGCCGTGTTCAATCGAAGCTGCCGCTGAAAGTGGGCTTGGCAGAGGTGCGCCCTCAGCCAGGGGAGCAGCGCGTGCCACCCCACCCCCACGGAGCCCGTTCTCTGGGGCAGGGCAACCTGGTGTCTTTCCTTCTCTCTTCTGCAGTCAGGCTTTGTGCGGATGACGTGTGCGGGCCCCTGTCCTTCGCCCTTTAAGTGGGGTTCACAGCAGCTCTGCTCCGCGAGACAGGGATGCTCAGTGTTCCCAGTGTATAGGCGAGGAGACCAAGGTCCCAGAGGTCATTACCTGGCCTCAGGTCACACCGCACCGCAGATCCAGGACTTTGATTGTAAGTCCTTCAGATTCTAATTTCTCTTAGCAACAGTCTGCACCTCAGAGTGTTCTGCTGTGAAGGGCTCCATTTGGAGCTGATGGCCATATGGCAGCATTTCTCTTTGGAACCTACCTTCTGTCTGATGATCGTGCTAACCGGAAAAACTAAACAGAGAAGCAGAACTTCAGGTTCCGTTTGGTGGCTGTTGGATAGGCGTCTGAAAGGTGTTGGTGATACTTGGCTTGGCACTCCAGAGAGACTGGAGGGCCGAGGGTGTTGTGGGTGCAGCAGGAATCCGTCTGGTGCCCAGTGTCCTCAGGGGAGCAGGAGCCAGAGAGCCCTCCCTGGGGGGGGCCAGCTAAGCAGATGCAGGCATTTCTGCGGGGCAGCAAGCGGGTGCTGGGATGTGAGGAGCATTTGGAAAAGAAGCAGGCAGTATTGCCTGGGAGCAGCCCCTTTGACTTGGAAGGTAGCCCTGGCTAAAGGAGAGCCATGATAATGAGCTTGTCAAAGGATGTTCAGATGCAACCAGTGTTTCTTAAAATGCATAGGTAGCTGGTGGGAACAGAAATGTTGTTTCACAGATTTTTGACTTAGTGATGTTGCAGAATGTACAGATACGAGCTAGTGAGCTGATGGTCTGGAAAAGGGTTAAGAGTAACCTAGTGTTATTTCCCACGTCAGGGTGATGGTAAAACCGACAGAGGTTCTCAAGTGCTGGTCTGTAACATTGGCGAGATGAACAAAATAGGCGTAATGAGGTGAGTTTTTCTTAAAAATACATTTTTTCAAAGGGAGGCCTTATCCTTAATCCCAAAATTATGGTGTCCCTTTTTTTATATTTAAAAAGTCATTATTTTCTGAAATTAAGGTAATTGTAGAGTTTATTCTTTCCTTTTTTAAATAATGAACTTTAAAAAAATATTTTATATACTTTTAGAGAGAGGGGAAAGGAGAGAGAGAGGGAGAGAAACAGCAATGTGCAAGAGAAACATTGATTGGTTGCCTCTCACACATGCCCAATTGGGGCCTGGCCTGCAACCCGGGCATGTGCCCTGACTGGGAAACAAACTGGTGACCTTTTGGTCCACAGGCTGGTACTCTGTCCACTGAGCCACACCAGCCAGGGCTTTTTCTTTTTTCTCTTGTCTCTTTTTTTTCCTCTCTCTTTCTGTGGAGCCAGTCCTCAAACCGCGCTGCTGCCCAGTCCCCTGCGCTGGTGCGATGTTCTGACGCTTTGATGTCAGGGCACCGTCTCCGCCGGGAGGGGACTCCATGTCGAGCAGCCACTCCCTGCTCCCCTGTGAGCACCTCCTCCTCCTCCCCTCACGTCTGTCACAAGACCGTAGCGATCCGGGCCTGTCTTCGGGCGCCACTCCCAGCTGCAGCACTCCTGCTGCTTTCTTTCTCTGCGTCCCGAGCTCCTCCCCACTGAAGTCGCGACCCCTCAAAGCCAGCCCAGGGCGCTGGAATCACCTCCTTCCAAACTCTCGTTACCGTTTCGACCGCTTCCCACGAATCACTCACGTTCTTGATGGCACCTAGAACGGTGAGTGCTTTTCCATCCGAGGAATCACTGTGGCAGCTAAGGTTTACGAAATGTAGTTCTTAAACGATAAGACCTGAAAGTCAGAGTGAGTCCGGGATCCACGAGCTACGGAAAGGCAGCAAGCAGCGTTCCTGCTGTCCGTGTCCGTGAGAGAGCCCTGGGGTGACCAGGTGCGCTGTCCGAGAGCGTGCCGTCTGGGAGGAGCCCTCTCTTCTGAGCAGCAGCAGGTCTGCACCGAGGGCTCCTGTCACTCGGAAAACCGTCCTGGGCCCAGGCGAGCTGTCACCCAGGCTCTGGGGTCCGTCTGCAGAGCACGGGCAGAGCGGGCGTGCGTATTCCTGGAGCCCGAGGGTCTGCAGGTGGCGAGCGAGCACGGGCTTCGACGTCCTGGCTGCACGAGCCCCTCGCAGGAGAGCCGGCCCGTCCCCGGAGCCCCTCGCAGGAGAGCCGGCCCGTCCCCGATGCCGTTGTGAAGCCAGCAGGGGCTTCCCCGCCCCAGCTTTGAAAGTCCTGGGTGGCGGCAGCTTCTTCCAACGCGAGGCTGTTCGTCTGCACGAGGAGGCTGTTTGGAAGTCGGTTGAGGAGCGTGGCTGCCCTCAGCGGCATCGCAGTGGACCTTCTGGACACCTCGCTGCGGCTCCCCGCCCGGCGCTCGCTGCCTCGTGGGCACGTGCCTGTTGCGGAGACGGCTTCTCCCCCCCCACCCCGCCCCCCAACCCCCCAGCCTCATCCGCCAGCCTCCGCCGGCCTCAGGCGTTCCTCCCACGGCCTCCCCGCCTCCCAGCCTTCCCAGAACGGGGGAGAGTGGGGCCTTGCTCTGGAGTAGGCTCCAGCTCAAGGGAACGTCGTGTCTGCTTTGACCTTCCGCCCAGACCGCCGGACCGCCCTCCCTCTCAGCAGTGCGGCTGTTCCGCCTTCTGGTCACTCGTGTGGTCACTGCAGTAGCACTTCTGGTTTCCTTCGAGAACCTCTTCTCGGCTCTCACGACTTGGCTGTTTGCTGCAGGAGGGGGCCTGGCTTCGGTCTTATCTCGGCTTCACCCTCGCCTTCCTCACTGGACCGTCATCCCTAGCTTCCGATCTAAAGTGAGAACCGTGCGATTCCCTTCCACTTGACCGCTAGAGGCCGAGGTGGGGGTGTTCGCTGGCCTGGTTTCAATACTGTTATGTCCCCGGGGACAGGCAGGCCCGCCGTGAGGGAGAGGCGGGGGGGGGGGGCCGGTGGGTCAGTGGGGCAGTGAGAACGCGTCACATTTACCCCCCAAGTTCTCCGTCTTCTGTGGGTGCAGTTTGGGGAGCCCCAAGGCAGTTAGAGTAGTAACGTCAACCAAGGCCACCGGTCACAGGTCACCGTGACAGTGAGAGAGCAGGGACAAGGGTTGAGACCCTGGGAGAAGGACCCTGGGCACAGGCGGTTGGGACAGTGGTGCCGAGAGGGTCGCTCGGCCCGGGCTGCCCAGCCCTTCAGCGCGTGCGCACGTGGGGTCCGCCCGGCGTGGTCGGGCGGGGTGGCCAGTGTTGTCAGAGGGGATGTGGGGCATCTCGAGGGGATCGGGGAGGCGGCTCATCAGCAAGACATAACAACCCTAAACATGTACACACATGACAAAATAAATTCAAAATGCATGAAGCAAAAACTTTCACATCAAAAGGAGAAGTAAATAAATCCGCTGTTAAAGTTGAAGATAGCAGTTCTCCTCTCAACTTTTGACAGAAGTATCCACAAATCAGTAGATTTTACCTGTTATTATATTATCATTATCCACCCGCTCACTAACCGACCGAGCCAGCAGCGGCAGAGTGAGCCCTGCTTCCTGTGTGTGCGCCACGTTCCCAGGAGGGGCTGTGTCACAGGCAGGGGCGGCGGGGGGGGGGGGGGGGGGGGGTCCCTGCAGCCTACGCTGGCCGGCCCCACTGGGCTGTCTGTGGCTTGCAGGCTGGGAATGGCTTGTGTGTTTTGAAGAATCGTCAGGAAGAAGGGAAAGGACATGCAGCGGAGACCCACACCACCTGCAGAGCTGAAAACAATGGCTGCTTAGCTCCTCACAGGAAGGAGAAGCTGGCTGACCCCGCCTCGGCCAGAAACCAAGAGCCGGTGTGTTTGCAGGAGGGCGGCCACACCAGCACAAGTTAGACGGTCGGGCATGAAGACCAGCTGGAAAGCCCCAGAATAATTAGGAAACTAAGCATTATACTTCTAAATAACCTAGCAGTCAAAGAAAAACAAGGGAAATTAGAAATGTCAAAACCTGTTAGGTGCAGCTAAAGCTGTACTTGAAGGAAACTTTGTAGCTCTGCATGCTTATAATAGAAAAGAAGTCTAAACGATCAGTGGCCTAAAAAGCTTCTGCCTTAAGAAGCTAGAAAGAGAAGAACAAATTAAACCCAGAGTATGCAGTAGAGAGGAAATTACAGAGACAAAGGAGGAAACCAGTGAAATAGAAAATGAACAACTAATAGAGAAAAAAATGAAGACCAAAGCTGGTTGCTTAAAAAAAAGACCAGTAATCCCTGGCTGGTGTGGCTCAGTGGATTGAGTACTAGCCTGTGAACCAAAAGGTTGCTGGTTGGATTCCCAGTCAAGGCACATGCCTGGGTGCAGGCCAGGTCCCCAGCTGGGGGCACTCGAGAGGCAACCATTCAGTGTATCTCTCACACATCGATGTTTCTCTCCCTCTTCCCACGTCTCTAAAAATAAATGAATAAAATCTTTATTTAAAAAACAATGAAATTAATAAGCTTTAGTTGCAGTGATGAAGAAAAAGGAGAAGGACAGGCATTACTAATACAAAACAGTGAAAGGTGTGTTGCTGTAGGAACAGCTTGACATTAAAGGTTGCAAGGTCGTATGAAAAACCGCATTTGACGCATCCTTCAGCAGTGCCCGTTACCAGGAGGGGGGCGAGTCGAGACAGCAAATACCTGTTAAGAAGTGGAACTCGTGATCTGAACCATCACCAGAGAAAACCTTAGACCCTGGAGAAATCTGTCACACGTCTGAGGAGGAAGTGGCTCCAGCCCAGTGTGGACTCCCACATGGAGGAAGGGGCCGCCCCCAGCATATTGCGGCGGGGCACGCTCGCCTGCACCCGGGGGTGTGGGGGTGGCTTGGCGAGAGCAGGCTGGGCAGAAAAGGGGCGTCTGCAGGCCGTGTCTGTCCTCCTGACCTTTCAAACGGCTCTAGTCCGTGTCCTTGTGTGTAAAATGGTGTGTCTATACTCAGCACACGCTTCTTGCTTTTTAAAGTCCACTCTGACCATTTCTGTCTGTCACTGGAATTATCAGTCCACACGCACTTTCCGGTGTGATTGAATTCGTCCTCTGAGTGCGGGAAGCCCGTGCAGGCACGGCAGCTCCGTCTGGCGGGAGGTGGGGTTCTGTCAGAGGAGGGAGGGCTTGTTGGAGCGCAAGAGCAAGTGCAGGGTGACGAGGCGGGAGGGGGGCACTGTGTCCTTGTGGCCAGGGTGGGCGCAGCAGTGGGGGTCAGGGGTGGCCAGGGCCTGGCGGCCCCTCTAAAGCAGCCTGGTGCATGGAGGGCGTCGGGCCCCGGCAGGTTTGAAGTGAGATGGGAGGAGTGTGGAGATGTTGGCGGCTTGGAGAAGGGAACCTGTGCCTCAGGGACAAGAGGCTGCCGGAGGGACGGCGGGACAGTGGAGCCTGTCGTGTGGGCAAGCGGGGCTCACTCACATCACGCGGGTGGCTTTACTGCTCTAAATCCGACATGGAGAATCTGTCCACTATTATCATGACTTCGCAAATGGTGATTCTTGTAACAGTGCCAAGATTTGTAGTCTCCAAGCACAGGTTTCCTTTGTGGGAGACTGAGGCTGTATGTTTTCCATTTCGTGTCGAACAGGGACTGGGCCACCGCCTGGCAGGTGAGGCTCCCTCTGCACCATCCTGGCAGGGACAGCGGGAGCCTGGACTGGCGTGTGGGACACAGGAAGGGCTGGGTTGGTAGATGGTCCCGGGGCCCAGTGGTGTGTGAGGGACATGGTGGTTTCAAGGACGACCCTGGGTTATTCAGCAGGGCGAGAACCGTGAAAGGAGCGGCTGGAGGGTAGGGCTGGCGGAGGAGCTGAGGGTCCAGCGAAACAAGCTGACGTGAGTGTGACTTGCTGAGCTTGCGTTCTGTGAGGTGTTCTGGGTTCTTGTAGGAAACGGTTAGCCAGGTGTGGCCGCGAGTGGAGAGGCAGGAGAGTCTCGGGGAAACAAGGGTGCTGCACTCACAGGTCCTGGAGGAGGCCCAGTCCTCATGTGGGGTGGGGGGGCATGGGGGGAAGCCCCAGGAGTGTCTGGGGCAGAGGACTGATGTTGGAGTGCGTAGGCACAGCCCTCATGGGGTCCCGCGGAGAAGGAGGCAGGGCCTGTGCGCAGGGCAGCCTGGCTAGCAGGTGCACTTCCAGCAGGCGCTACGCCACAGGGCGGTCCCTCACGGCCTGGCCCGGCCCTGGGGTGAGGGCAGGGGTATTGCCTGGAGGGTGGGGAAGGGGTGGGCATAGGGGAGGAGCCACTCTGGATGGACGTGTACAGAGGGTCACAGGCTGCTGCTGGGCCCTTTGCTGTCTCTAAGAATGGACCAGCCCCTGGAGGGGCTGTCTATCCCCAACCAGAAAGGAGTTCTGAGCTGCCAGAGCATCATGTACAGAGAATCAAAAGTGTACACGATACAGACACCTGGGCAGATGTGTCCAGTGCTCTCTCAGGAGGGGCCAGATGCTGGGGACAGGGCTTGTGAGTCATTGCCTTTCTTGGGGTGGAGGGGCATCCAGGTCGGACATGAGGGAGACACACCTCCTAAGGGAGCCAGGGAGCGAGAGTGCCCCGGGGGCCAAAGGAGAGCACGGAAGGCGGGCCAGCCAGCAGGGAGCCAGGGCCGGGACGTCCCTGCTGACCTGGGCGCCTGACCCAGACAGGTGTGGGCCTCCTCCAGCGCAGGCCGTGCTGGGGACAGGCTTCCTGGGCTTCGGGGCAGAGCTGCTGGGAGGAGTGACCCTCCTGGGCTTGCTTGCAGCTCGGTGGCCGTCACCATGTTCTGGAAGTTCGACCTGAACACCACATCGCACGTCGACAAGCTGCTGGATAAGGAGGACGTGACGCTGCGGGAGCTGATGGACGAGGATGACATTTTGCAGGAGTGCAAAGCTCAGAACCGGAAGCTGCTGGACTTCCTGTGCCAGCCTCAGTGCATGGAGGAGCTGGTGAGCCTCGTCACCCAGGAGCCGCCCCTGGACATGGAGGAGAAGGTCCGCTTCAAGTACGTGCCGGGCAGGGCCGGAGGGAGGCAGCGGCGGGTGGGGGGTATGTGTTTCTGATGGAGAAGCCGTGCACCACTCCTGTGGGCGGGGGTGACTTTTCAGTCTGGGTCGTGGTAAGTCATACGGCGTGTTGGACTCTTTGGAGGGAAAATATGTTGGAAGACGAAGACAGACCGCACGGCGGAGCTGCAGGTAGAGTTGCAGCATTCGCCTGACAGACGGACGGATGGGGCTGCACCTCCCACAGGAGGTGGGCCCCGCCTGGTGAGACACCACCTGGGAGGGACTGTGGGGAATGCTTCACTCTGGGGCCCTGGGCTCATGGAACCGTGTCAGGTTGTCAGTGACCAAAACGTCCCACTCAGCAGCTGACCCGTCTGCCACAAGAAGACGGAAGGGCGGGGTGCTGTGGCAGGGGCTTGGGATGAGGGCAGAGGGTATGAGGACGGGGACCTTGGGTGACAGGAAGGACAGAGTGGACCCAGCCTCCGGCTCTAAGGGTGCCCCCTGGGGCCTGCGTAGGCGTGTCAGGACAGACAGGCATCTGGACAGCAGGTGCTGGGAGGTCTTAGAACAGGGTCAGCAAACCAAGGCCTGCAGGTCACATCCTGTTTTGTGTGGCTTGCAAGCTAAGAACGGGTCTCTGTTTTTAAATGGTTGTTACAAGTGAAAATGACACCGAATTTGCATTTCATTGTTCACAAATAACGTCTCTCTGTTGGAACGTTAGCACACCAAAGCCTGTGCTGTGACCAGAGATCACCTCCAGCCCTCACCTCTGCCCTTCCCACCGAGTGTGCTGGACTGAGTGTGCTGGACCGTGCAGTCAGGCCAGTGGGATGTGCCTGGGCTGGGACCGTCGACCCTTTGGAAGGCAGGGGACTGCTCTGTGGAGGGGTCAGGGCTGAGGTCACGTAGAGGCCGCTGTGTGTGGGATGCTCCTGGTCAGTGCATGTGGCCTCCGCACCACCATTCACAGCTGCCGTCCCTTTCACCCTCTCCCTCCCCGGTGCATCCTGTTGGGTGTCTAGAGGGCATCGGCGACGGGTCTGACAGGAAGAGCGGGGAATTGGGCAGAGGGTCCCGGGGCAGTGTCAGCGAGCCAGGAGCGTTTTCTCGTCTGAGTGTCCGGGAGAGACGAGCCCCAGGTGCCCAGCTGGGCAGACCGAGCAGGAGAAGCTGTTGGCTCTGGTGGAGGGAACCGCGGAGGTCAGCACCTGTGCCCGAGCACGGAGGCCAGCTCGGCAGTAGACGCTCTGGACCCGTGCACACTAAGGCACGCTCTGGACGTTAGGGCTTCTCACTCCTTGTGCTCGGTGCCCCACGGCCTTCCAGGCTGTGGGTCCGTGGCCGTCAGCCCAGGGAACTTCTTGCGTTCTCTCCTGGGTCCCCCCGCGCCCCCCAGTTCTCCCTCTGTTTTCCCTGGGACGCCACACGGGTGTCAGATCCCCCGAATGCATGCGTCGTCTTATTCCTGCCCCGAACGTCTTCCCTTTGCCTTTTTGTCTTACATCTGAGAGGTTTCTTCCGATTTTATCTTCTGTCCTTTGTTGATTTAAAAAACGCTCTGCTATCTTTTTTGATTCCTAAGAGGCCTGTCTTATTCTCAGACGTTTTAAACACAAGCCCCCAGTCCTCGTCTGTGGCTGCTCTCGGTGTGCAGCTTTTGGGCAGTTCCCTCCTGCCTGCGCCCTCCCTCTCTGTCCCGTGCACCGCGTTCTCCGGTGGTGGTTCGGTCAGCCCTGGGCTCCTGGTGGGAGAGGCACTAAGGCCTGTGCGGTTTGGGGTCTGCGTGGGGCTTGCTCACCGTGCTTCCCTGGGCGACAGGTGCTGGCCACTTGGTTAGGTGACAGCTGGTTGACTTTTGTCTCTGCCCCATCAGTTTCTCCAGCAGAGAACCCTTCCAGCTCCCACCTGTGGCAGGCCAGCCCGGCAGCATCTTCACCTTCAGTGGGTGTTGTCTGGGCCGGGCCCTGCGTCTGGACGGGGTCACACCGCCCCTCAGCTGTGCCTGGCGGCCGTGAGCTGGGAGCTGCTCTGGTGCACTTCTTCCCAGGGACCCCGGAGCCCCTGAGTCCTGCTCCTGGGCCAGCACGCTCCCGGGGGTGGGGGGGAGCATCCTGCTCCCCAGAGCTTCCAGGGGGCCCCGCCTCCACCCAGGCCTCGCGTCGTTTGGCTGTCGCTCTCCCTGGGACTTCCCCGGGTTTGCGGTGTCCTCGCCGGGCCACCACTTTCCGTCCTCCAGGCGTCGCACAGCATCGTGTCCCCTCCTCGGCTTTTTTCTCGGCATCGTTGGAGTCACTCCGAGAGGGACCGGTGACAGAGCCGTGGGCGTGGTCTGCCCTAGCTGGAATTCCTCCTCTGTGTGTGAATTTTATCAACTAGTAAAGCGATCCCCTTTTTTGACAAATGATGTAAAAGTTCTGATAAAATCAATCACAGTCCCTCTACCTCGCTGCAGCCCGAGTGGGCCAGGGCAGCGTGCACACGTGGGCCCGTGCGTGAGGGCAGGCCTGGGCCTCCCTGTCGGCGCTGCAGGGCTCCCCGGGGGGAGTGGCCGTGCTCCCCTCCAGCCGACTCTGCCTGCGCCCGGTGCGGCTTCTCCCGCTTGGAGGCCGGTGGACGCCTCTCTGCCGGCCGACGTGGCGCTCTGCTCCAGCTGCGGTGCTGCTGCCCTGGCCCTCCCGCCCTGCACTGGAGCACGCGCTCTGTGGCCTCCTGCTCCTGGCAGCCACGTGCTCTCCGCCGTGCTGGTTGTCACCGTTCACCACACGGTAGTGCCGAGCCACCTTGTCTGGTCCTTGTCCCAGTCCCCCGAGGTGGGCACTGGGCACCCCTCTCTGGGACTGGCCACACCTCTGTCTGGGCCCCTCTTAAGCCGGGGCCTGCCTGTTAACCGCCCCCCTCCCGTGAACCTGCAGGGCCCTCACTCCGGCGACGCACGCAACCCTGTCTCTCTGAGCCCCGTGAGGCACTGTCTCTGGACTAGTGAGGACACTGCCCACAGCCACATGGGGTCATTCCCTGCCCTCCCCATGCTTCGGCAGCTGTTTCCTGCAGGGTCTCAGACCAGGCCGCTCCAGCGGGTCCACAGCCACCACGGGGCTAGGCCTGTGTCAGGCCTATGTGGGTGGCTACCAGGCAGGAGGATTGCAGTGGCTAACCTTGATGCTGCTCAGCTCACCTTGACATTCCTTGGCTTCACACACGGCCTGAAGGGAGCTGGGTGCCCACACCTCCATGTTCAGAGGAGGAAGCCCAGGCATAGAGAGGTCAGGCCATGTGCCTACGGCTGCTCAGCTTGTCCCTTGTCACGCCAGATGTGTGCCAGCCAGCCCACAGGGCACTCACCCCCGGGTCCCTGTCTGCTCTGGGCATGGCTGCCTCCCTGTGCTCCCAGGTGTCCCCCCAGACACAGCACTGGGCGCTATGACTGGCACTGTGGCCGCGGGCTCTGACCTGGACGAGGCGGGGTATTCAGTAGGCGGCCTCTCCCCGGGCACAGCAGCGAACCCACGTGTGTCGTACGGAAGGCAGGGAGCCAGTGGGGGCATGGGGTCACTTGCAGTGGGAGGAGGATGATTGTGTATCTGGTCATAGGGCATCGCTTACAGATGTTGGTGTCACTCGGTGGTAATTTGCCTGCACAACACCCCTCACCAGTACTGCATGGTAAGCTTCCATCTAGGGACAGACTGGGCCTGTGATCTGTTGCCCAAGGATATGTTCGCTGACTTTAGCGGTGGCGGGGGGGGGGGGGGGGACAAAGAGAAGCATTGATGCGGGAGAGGAACATGAACCCGCTCCCCTCCCCGCACCCACATGTCCCGACCAGGGATAGAACCCGCAACCCAGGCACATGCCCCAACCAGGAACCAAAGTAGCTGCCCCTCGGTGTACAGGGTGACGCTCTGACAAGCTGAGCCGCCTGGCCCAGGCTGGGCCTGTGCTTTTCAATACGTGGGGATAGGGAGGGCGTGGGGAAGAGGGAGGGCAGACATGACGGGGACCCAGGCTCAGTGACTGGAGGTGACAGGTGGTGAGAGACCTAGCAGGCCCGGAGGGAGTGCAGGGCGAGAAGGGCCAGGAGGTCGTGGGTTAGAAGTGCTGGCCCGGTGGTCAGAAATGCCAGCCGGCCACAGGCTCAGAGCGCTTCCGTGCTGCTCCGCGGCCCGCCGGGGACTGCTCTCACCAGGGGTCTGCTGCCGTGGCGGCGGGTGGTCGGAGCGGCTCCCCGGGGCTGGAGAGGTCGCGTCTCACTGCCGGGTGCTGGCTCTGCCCTCCAGGTACCCGAACACGGCCTGCGAGCTGCTGACGTGCGACGTGCCGCAGATCAACGACCGTCTGGGGGACGACGAGGCTCTGCTGGACCTGCTCTACGACTTCCTGGGCCGGGAGCCACCGCTCAACCCCCTGCTCGCCAGCTTTTTCAGCAAGACCATCGGCAATCTCATTGCAAGGAAGACGGAGCAGGTACAGGGGTCTGCGGGCCGGCCTGGCAGCGCCACGCAGCTCGCCGGCAGCTGCCTCGGTGTGGCCGGGTCTGCGGGCCGTGGGACCTTGCTCCCAGCCGTGTCGTGGGACTCGGTGGGGCAGTGCGGGCTGCTGTCATGTGAGCTGGAATTCGAGCAAGAAAGTGGCTTCCCTGGAGGTATTTCTGCTGCCGACCCCGGACACGCGCACTTCCTGCCGTCCCCAGGAACTGGGCAGGACCCAGGCTGGGGTGGCCCGTCCCGTCGCCAGCCAGTCCAGGGACCAGCCCGGGTCGTGGCAGGGTTGCCGCACGTCCACCCTGTAAGGTCTTTTGTCCCTCTGTGTGGACGGCGGTGTCTTTGTCCAGGGCACTTACTGTTTCGAGGCGAGTAGGAGAAAACTTCTGTGAATGCAGTGGGTGGCTTTGTTCCACCCCGCTAACCGTGGTCTTCCTGGAGTCTGTGTTGCTTCGGCATCACCTCCTGTCTGGCACGTGCTCACGGCTGTCCAGCCTAGGCGCCCCGCATGGGGCGCGGGCGAGAGCCGGCAGTGGTGCCTGGCCTGGCTCCAGCCCAGGGCCGGTCTTCTGTCTTGTGCCCCCCTGCCCACCACACAGTTCCCAGCGAGCGTGTCATCCCTGTAGCTGTGTCAGTGTGCGTCTCTGAAAGAGGAGGGTGTTTTTCCCTTAAATACGACTGTGTAGACTAGGAGGAGACCAGACTGTGTTAATGAGCAGATTACATGGTCGTACCCCAAAAACATCAGCCATAGGTGTTTGGTGTCACCCGGTACCCAGGCAGGGGGCTGCCAACGTGCGGAAACTGTCGGCCTGTCGTGGCTCTCCAGTGGACTGTCCCCTCTCCTGCGGCCGTGAGCCCTAGCTTTGCCAGGACCTGAGAGCTGTGGGTCACCGCAGACGTTTTCTGCAAACTGGCGCGGTGTGAAGGGAGAGTGGTGGCGGTGAGCCGCAGTCCCAGGAGTGACAGTGCCCCCGGGGTGGGGCCGCCGCCAGAGCCGAGGGCTGTCCTGGGCCCCGAGAGCATCTGGTCCAGCGCTCTGGCCCACGCCTGCACACGTGTGTCCATCGCAGGTGCGCCTCCGCAGCTTTCGGATGTCGTTCGGGTTTCCTGCCGCTTGTAGCACTTCCTTTGCCCGGTAACATGGACTGCACCCTTAACATACGTGTTCTCTGCCAACGGGTGTGATACATTTGTGTGAAATTCGAGCAAGGCAGAAATCCAGGAGACAGCCTCCTGTAATACTTGGGAGGCCACCAGGTCCCCGCAGCGCCCCCTGGAGTTCAGTCAGTTTGCTGGAGCATCTCATAGAACTCAGCCCACTTGCTGGGCCACAGATGTATTAAAAAGGCTTTAAAGGGTTTGAATCGGCAGCCAGTTGCAGAGGTGTGGTGCAAGGTCCCTGAAGAGGGAGCTTGGGGTCTGGCCCAGTTGTGCCCGGGGGTGCTCCCAAACGAGGGCCGACGTGTCCTGGGGGTGGGAGGTTTATGGGGGCTGCATTGCACAGCTGCGAGTGACCGAGTCGTGAGCCTTTGGTGGCTGAGGCAGCCTCCAGCCCCCCTTCCCGCTCCGGGAGTTGGGACGGGTGGGCTGGAAGCGTAGCTCTCTAACCAGTGGTTGGTCCCTGCTGGTAACCAGCCCCCACCCTTGGGCGGGGTCCCCAGGTCACCTCATTAGCATAACGAGATACTCTTATTGCTCTCCACACTTGGGAAATTCCAAGGGTTTTAGGATCTGTGAGCCAGAAACTAGAAGGAGGGATAAATAAGTACTTCTTACAAATCGTGCTGCCACAACCAGAGTGATTATTCCCCCCGTTTGCACAAGAGAGGTGGTCGTCAGTGGGAGGGCCTATGGTGTCTTCTGGACACCTCATTGCAGAGTGTTTCGAACCCAAGTCCGAGACTGGCGTGTGGAGCCCCGTGTCCCTGTCACACAGCTGACACGCATCTGTTCGTGGGCAGTCCGGTTTCTTCCGTGCCCTTATTTCCAGCCCCTGTCCCAGGCGCCGTCCCACTTTGTATGCAAGCATGTCAGCACGCAAGCATGTCAGCACTCGTGTGTGCAGGGGAAGGGCTCCACGGCCTGGGTCAGGGCTCCTGTCCTCTGCCGTGCAGTGCGGGGGCACCACGGTCAGTTCGGCCGCCCGCCCCCTGAGTAGCCTCGTCTGGGTCACACCGTCTCCGTGTGTCATGGTCAGGCTGCCATGAGCACCGTGCCCAGTCTCGTGTGTGGGTTGTTCCGTCAGAGGGGGCTTCAGAGGTGGTCACGGGTTTTGTCTGCTGTGTGACTCCGTCTTCAGTTGGCGTATTTAGGCCATTTACGTTTAATGTGATTATCAATATGTTAGGGCTCACAGCTCCTATTGTACGTGTAGTTTTTCTGTTTATCCCCACTGCTTTTCATTTCTCTGCTTCTTTCTTCTGCCTCCTGTGAGTCACCGGACCATTTAAATGTCTTTGTTCTGACTTGTCTGCAGTGTTGGCGAGCAGCCTCCGTGAGTTCTGCGTGGCCACCGATGATGCGTTCCTGACTCGGACGCACGTGTGGTCTTGCAGGGGCGACGCGAAAGCAGCTGGGCCGCAGCGGAGGACAGTGGTTCCTGTCTCTCCGCGTGCCCACCCGCCTGTCACGCTGTCGGTCTCCTTACCTCAGCCCTGCTGGTGGGCTTCTGTGGTCCCGCGTGCTGGCTTCAGTTTGCATCCCCCTGGTGACCACTGAGGACGAGTAGCTTTTCTCACAGTAACGAGCCTTTGGGTATTTTCCTTTGTGAAGTCTGTTGTCCATTTTCTGTTAGGCTGTCTCTTCTCGTTTTGGTTTGTAGGAATTCTCTATGTTTTGTGGATACAACTGTTAAGTTGATTTTCATGTTGCAAACATCTTTCCCACTGTAGCTTGCCTTTCTTATTTTCTTTACTCTCTCAGTGAGCAGAGGTTCTGATTTTCATGTAGTCCAACTCAGAAATCTTTTTACTCGTGGTTGGTGGGTTTGTTGTTGTTCTGTTAAGAAACCATGCCCTGGCTTGTGTGGTCCAGTGGGTTGGATGTTGGCCTGCCGACCGGAAGGTCTCTGGTCCGGTGCCCAGTCGGGGTGCGTGCCTGGGCTGCAGGCTGGGGGCATGTGAGAGGCAATCAATGGATGTATCTCTCACACATTGATGTTTCTCTCCCTCTCTTCTCTCTCCCTTTCCCCCTCCCTAAAATTAAATAAATGAAGTCTTAAAAAAAAGAAAGAAACCTTTGTCTACCTCAAAGTCATGAAGATATTTTTCTGTATTAACTTTTAGGGCAGGGGTGTCAAACTCATTTTCACGGGGGGGGGTGTACATCAGCCTCTTGGTTGCCTTCAAAGGGCCAAAATAATTTTAGGGCTGTATAAATGTAACTACTCTTAACTGTTAAGGAGTTAAATTACATTCGGTCCTTTGAAGGCAACCTCAAGGCTGATGAGGCCCCGGTGAAAATGAGTTTGACACCCCATTTTAGAAACTTCATTA
Organism: Phyllostomus discolor; assembly: GCF_004126475.2. Classification (NCBI taxonomy): domain Eukaryota; kingdom Metazoa; phylum Chordata; class Mammalia; order Chiroptera; family Phyllostomidae; genus Phyllostomus; species Phyllostomus discolor. The sequence goes on from NC_040904.2 coordinate 217,031,282, forward strand.
TTTTACCTTTCATACTTTCATCTGTAATCCACCTGGAATTGGTTCTTGTAAATGACATATGGTTGAAGTATTTTTTAAAAATACACATATCCAGCCCCAGCTGGTGTGGCTCATTGGATTGAGGGCTGACCTGTGAACCAAAGGGTCACTGGTTTGATTCCCCGTCAGGGCATATACCTGGGTTGCAGACCAGGTCCCCAGTAGGGGGCGCACGAGAGGCAGCCACGCAGTGATGTTTCTCTCCCTCTCTTTCTCCCTTCTTTTTCCTCTCTAAAAATAAATAAAATCTAAAATAAAAAAAAAAAATGCATGTCTGGTGGACCCAGCACCCTTTACTGATAAGGCCTTTCTTTCTCAGTTGCTTTACGGTGCCCCCTTGTGGTAGCCTGTGTCTGTGTCCACTTCTGACCCTCCCCCGCCTGCTGTTTGGGCTGGAGCTGCTGTGTCTTGACGGGTTTTGATACCCGACAGAGCTAGTCCGGTCACTTTTTTTTCTTCAAGATTGTTTTTACTGTTTTTTGCCTTTTGCATTAGTTTAGAAATAGCAGATTTTAGGATGTTTGTCAATTTCCACATTCTTCCCTGCCCCTCTCCAAAAACAAACAAAAAGCAAAACAGCCTACTGGTATTTGGATAAGGCTTGTATTGGCTATAGGTTAAGATTGACAAATTATGGTCCATAGGCCAAAACCAGCCTGTCACTTGTTTTTTGGTAAGTGAAGTTGTACCGAAAGACAGCCACTCCCGCTCGCTTGCATCTCGTCGGTGTCTGCTTCTGCGTCCCCAGGACCGGGACCGAGCGGTGCGGGCCCTCCCCTCCGGCCTCCCGCAGGGACGCGTCACACCTCCTGCAGCCGGCCCCCAGGCGTTCTCTTAGGGGGTTGACACGTCCACGTTTTTCTAGATGGCATCTTTTCCACTAAGATGTGCAAGATATCTGCAGATGCACATGCGGTCGTATGAACAGGAAGAGACCCTTGGAGCACTCTGCCCTGGCTCCTTCCACGGTGACACTCCCTAGCACCAGCGGAACATCGAACCAGGATGTCGACGTGCACGCACTTCACCGATGTGACTCGGGTCTCTCTGGTGTTCCGCGTAGTCGCCGTGTGTGCGTTAAATTCTGTGCATGGCGTTACCTGTGCCGGTGGGTGTCTCCACTGTTGCGCTGACCCGGCCGGGCCGGGCCGCACTTCCCTGCGCCGGCAGCGCCGTGTCCTGTGCTCTGTCTGGGCCGACTGCAGTTTCAGGCAGTTGCCAGTGAAGCTGCCGTTCTGATCGTCTGCCTTTATACTCTTTATGTACAGAACGTATCATCTGCGATTAATGGCAGTTTTGTTTTGCCCTTTATAATTCTTAGACCTTTTAGACCCCTTGTCTCTTTTTCTTGGCTTACTGCATTGGCTGGAACCTTTAGTACAATGTCGAATGAGGTGGAGAAAGTGGGTTTCCTTGTTTTATTTATTATTATTTTTTAAAGATCTTATTTATATATTTTTTTTCAAAAGATTATTTATTTTTAGAGAGGGAAGGGAGGGAGAAAAAGAGAGAGGGAGAGAGAGAAATATCAATGTGCAGTTGCTGGGGGCCGTGGCTTGCAACCCAGGCATGTGCCCTGACTGGGAATCGAACCTGCGACCCTTTGGTTCCCAGCCCACGCTCAATCCACTGAGTTACGCCAGCCAGGGCAAGATCTTATTTATATATTTTTAGACAGAGGGGAAGGGAGGGACAAAGAGAGGGGGAGAAACATCAGTGTGTGGGTGCCTGTCGTGTGCCCCCTGCTGGGACCTGGCCCACAACCCAGGCATCTGCCCTGACTGGGATTTGAACTGGTGACCCTTTGGTTCGCAGGCTGGTGCTCAGTCCACTGAGAGCCACACCAGCCAGGGCCTCCATGTTTTATTGTCTTGGAGGAAGTGCTTTTCACATTTTACAGTTAAGTATGATGCTTATGGGGTTTTTGTATTTTTTTAAATCAGATTAAGGGAATTTTCTTTATTTCTAGTCTTTTTAGTTTACAACTTGAATGGTTGTTAAAATGTATTGAATTTTTTCCCTGGTCAGCATGGCTCAGTTGGTTGGGTGTCATCCTGCAAACATACATAAAGGTCGCTGGTTCAATTCCCAGTCAGGGCACATATCTGGGTTGTGGACCTGGTCCCTGGTCAGGACCCGTGTGAGAGGTAACTGATGTTTTCCTCTTTCTCTTTCTCCTCTCTTCCCCTTTCTTTAAGAATAAATAATAAATAACATTTCTTTAATTTATTGAATTTTTTTACTTTATGTATTTACTTGATCATACGGTTTTTTCCCCTCTATTCTGTAAATAGGTACATTTCACTGAATGGTTTTTAATGTTAAAACAACCTTGATTTCTTAGAATATAGCCAACTTGATTGTGATATGCTTTCTTTCTGTCTTTTTTCTTTTTTAAAGGTTTTATTTATTTTCAGAGAGAAACATCAACTGTGGTTGCCTCTCCCTCGCCTCCTACTGGGGACCTGGCTCACAACACGGGCCTGTGCCCTGACTGGGAGTTGAACCAGAGATTGGTTCCCAGCCCGGTGCCCAACCCACAGAGCCACACCAGCCAGGGCTGCTTTTTTCCATAGCATTGCATTTTTTCACCTGTGGTCATCAGTGAGATTGGCTTATAATTTCCCTTTCTTACAATGCCCTAATCAGGTTTTTAGGTTGAAGGTCTTATGTTGGTATGCAGTGACGTGGGGCATATTCTCATGTTTTGTGTCTCTGGAAGACTGTGTGCAAGTGTGGGGTGCTTCCTGTCTCAGGGTTTGGTAGAGTTCACGAAGGCCACTGGAGCCTGGAGTTTTCTTACGGAAAGCAGATTTTGTGTCTTTTGGTACTCCAGAGCTGTTCAGGTTTTTTATTTCTTCCTCTCAGTTTAGATACATGTATTTTTCAAGGAAACTTTATTTTTCTGAGTGGGTATAAATTGGCATAAAGTCCCTAATAACCTTGCATAATAGCTTTTGTATCTGTAGGATTTGTAGTGATGTCCCTTGTTTTATTCCTAATAATCTTTCCCTCATTTTAAACAACCCTCCTCCCACCTCTTTTCCTTTTTACCTTTCTCCCTCTTTCTCCTTCTCCTTCTCCTCCTCCTCCTCCCCTCCCTCCTGGCTCCGTGTGAGTGTGGCTGACACCCCCCAGCTGGTGGTTCTTCTCCCTGACCCCACCGTTCCCAACGGGGTCCTGGGTCCGCCCGGTGCGGTGGCCTGGACATGCAGGTGCTCCGTCTTTGGCTGGGCGGAGTGCAGCTGCAGGTGCAGACGCGCAGCCCAGGTGGACCCGCCCGGCTGCCGCCTCCGCCTGCACACTCGCCTGCAGCCGCCTCCTGAACAGCCCACCCACAGTGCTGGCTGCTGAGCCTGCTCCCCTGGGACTCCATGCTTCATGCCCAGCTGTTTCCATCTCCTTGGCCTTGGCCCCCAGCTGGGCAGTGGCGGTGCCTCTTCTTCCTCAGACTGGTTCCCTGCGGCCTCTCCTGGGGCTGTGGGTGCCTGGTTGTCTTGTGTGCTCTGTGCTCTCAGGGTTAGCATCCCAGGTCCGGGCTGCCACCGGTGACCGTCATCTGCTGGCTCGCCTCTTCTGCACCTGTCATTTCTGTTGACACCTTGAGCCCGTGTGTCCTGGGGGGTTGCTGTGTACGGCGGCCAGCGTGGTGTCACTCGGGCTCTTTGTGTCCTGTTCTCATGGAGGCTCACCTGCAAGCACACCTGCCAGCCCGGGGCGCCCCCTTCCTGGCCTCCAGGGGGGCCCTGTGTGCGGGTCTCTGCCCTCCTGGCAGAGGTCTCGCTCACGCCTGCTTCAGGTCTTCCCGTCATGGCTGCGCAAGGTCACTGAAAATCGGTCTTCCTCGGGGGCTTCCTTTGGGGGCGTCTCCTGGTGCGGGGACCAGTCCCCGTCGCTCACCAGTGGGTTTGACTCCAGGTGGTCGTGTTCCTGAAGAAGAAAGACAGGTTCATCAGCCTGGTCCTGAAGCACATCGGCACCTCGGCCCTCATGGACCTGCTGCTTCGCCTGGTCAGCTGCGTGGAGCCAGCCGGGCTCAGGCAGGAAGTGCTGCGGGTGAGTGTGTGGGCTCTGCCCACGGAGCCGTGCCCCTGCCGGCCGTGTCCCCGGACCCTGAGCGGGCGGTGAGCCCGCCTGGTGCTCCTAGCCCCCCAGCCCCGTGGTGTCCTCCCTCTGGGGTCATCGGGGCACTTGGCAGGGCGCACGCCCGGGGCCGGTCTGCACTCGGCACCCGCTCCCTCGTCTGCCTCAGTCCGTTGAGAAGCGGAGGGGCTCCGTCCCCCTCAGAACTCTGGCCGCTGCTCTGTGAGGGGCAGAAAGGACCTTCCTGGCTGCCACGCAGCTCACTGGGCCCGGACCCGGGAGGGAGGCACAGGCTGACGGGGTGCTATGCAGGGGCCACGGTGGCTGTCGTTTGTCCCGGGCACGTGAGCGCGTCTGTCCTGCCCGGTGTTGACGGCACGAGGCGCTGCCCCGGGCCCCTTGAGGGCTTTCCCAGAAAAGGGGGCGCTCGAGCCAGAGGAGCCCAGGAAAGCTGTTCCCGGGTGTGGGGCGGTTTTGTTTGCCAGGCACTTCAAAATAAACTGTTGGTCCTTGCCCACTTTCCAGCTCCCAGAAGCGGGTGACGGTTGTCCTCAAGGGGGCAGTGCTCAGTCGTAGGCTGATAGCAACTGCATCCCTGGGAGAGCCTCCCCCTGAGAGTCAGGCACAGGGGCCAGTGGCCCCCAGCGTGCGGAGCAGCCTCAGCAGCCCCTCAAGCTGATGGGCAGCCTGTGCTGACGGGCGCCGCACAGTCCTGAGCAGGGCTCATCTCCTTTCTGGATGAGGAGGTGCCCCGTGGAACCAGGCACGACCCGGGGCTTCCTGGCTTACCTCACCCCTGACCTCCAGCAGTGCCTAGCATGTCCGTTCTCATGGTGCTCCCGCAGCCTCACCAGGGTCCTTCTGCTCCTGCCCCTGGCAAGGCCCTGATGCCCCGGGGCCACTGGCTGAGCTGGGCCAGCACTGGGAGAACCCCTGGTGCTCGAGTGGTGCCTAAAGACAGAGCTTGCAGATGTCAAGGAGCCTGTTCCATCTGGACGCAGACGGTGCTCCCTCCTGTGTAAACTTTGGTTCCCTCCAGAACGCGGTCACCGCTGTCCTTTCTGGCTCTGGGTGGGCGTACACGCTGGGCATAGAGCCTGCCGTGGAACCTGGAGTCCGGCTCTCTGCCGCACGGAAAGGCTCTTTTCCACCAGTTAGAGGTGAGCAGGGTCATCCACAGGCCCCTTTCCCCTCCAGTGGCTGAACGAGGAGAAGACCATCCAGAGGCTGGTGGAGCTGATCCATCCGGGGGAGGACGAAGATGTGAGTAGGCGCTCCCCGGCCCGCGTCGCAGGAGCCCCTCGCTCGGGCTGTGGACAGCGCCCCCTGCTGCTGCCTGAGGGGCAAGTCAGCCTGTCCTCAGATGAGGACAGGGACACACTTTTTTCCTTTCTTTAATCAAGCACTGACTTCTAGACTTTTTTTTTTTACTAAAAAATAATGCATACATATTATAAAAACCAATTTCATCAGAATCGTATTAGTTTTGTATGGCTCAGTAACAGACTACCCTGAAACTTACTTGCACGTAACAAGTTGTTGTTTTTTTTTTAATCCTCTCCCAAGGATTTGTTTATTGATCATAACACGAGGGGAAGGGCCCCGGGAGGGAGAAACATCGATCAGTTGCTTCCCACACATGCCCTGACCTGGGACTGAACCTGTACACCAGGTCTGTGCCCTGACCGGGGGTCGAACCCACAACCTTCCAGTGTGCGGGGCGGCGCTCCCGCCTGGCGAGCCGCCTGGCCGGCCGGGGCACCAGCGTTTGTAGTCGCCCTCTCTGCAGGCCAGGGGTCTGCACACGGCACCTCGGGACTCGCCCGGGGGGGTGTTGCTTCTGGGGCCGCCCCCGGCGCCGTGCTGCGGGGACAGCCCCTCCGCAGGGCGGCCGGAGGCCTGGTGCTGGCCCCCCTCCGGGAGAGGGGGTGGTGGTCGTTCTCCTGCAGACTCCTGGGAGGGGCGCCCTCCCTGGGTGTGTCCTGCTCCCTGGGGGCGCAGCTGGTCCCGGCCGTATTCGTGCTCCAGGAGCCAGGCGTGGGGGGGGGGGGGGGGGGGATCGCTGGGAGGGAGCCCCGCTGCCCGTGGAGAAGCTCGTGGGGGGACAACGGGCTTCCTCTGCCGGCCCCTCCCACCCTGGGGCAGCCGCTGTGGCGGGCAGCCTCTGCGGTCTCTCCTGGCGAGGCCTTTTCCCCACACGGCAGAAGGAACGGGCACCGTCCTCTGCAGTTCCGACAGCGGCGGTGCCGACCCAGGTCTGAGCCGTGGCCACCCTGTGCTCTGCTCCCGTCACCCCGGGGGGGTGTCCGCGCCTCCAGCGCCCCCCCCCCCCGTGGGGGTGAGCATGGGGGCCGCCCGGCCCGCCCACAGACCCACGGGCTGGTGCAAGGCTGCAGAGCCAGCCCAGCTGCTTTCATTTTCCCTGAAATGGTGGTGGAAGCACTTCTTGCAGCCCCACGGGGCTGCCGCATGCGCAGCGCGCTTCCTGCCGGGGGGCGGGCCGGGCTTCTGGCTGTGTCCACCTGCCCCGAGGAGAACCCCACCTGGTTGGCAAGTGAGTCAGATTCCACGCTTCCATGCGGTGCGCGCTCCCCTGAAAGGGGCATCCATCGTTTTCTCTGTGGGGAACGCCTGTATTTTCACGAGCCCACAGGCTTCACTCTGAATGTTAGTAGCTCCTTGTTGTTTTAAAATACAGTATCAGGCCCTGACCAGTGTGGCTTAGTGGGTTGGGTGTTGTACCACAAACCAGAAGGTTGCCGGTTCAGTTCCTGGTCCAGGCACATGCCTGCATTGCAGGCCCAGGTCCGCAGCTGGGGCTGTGCAAGAGGCGACCAGTTGAGGTTTCGCTTTCATATGAATGTTTCTCCCTCTCCCTTTCTTCCTCCTTTGCCCTCCCTCTAAAATCAGTAAGCATATCCTCAGGTGAGAATAACAAATAAGTAAGTAAAAAGCAGTTGGCTGGACTACACAACCCTGTAAAAGATTCAACCCTTTTTAAAAATAAATGCACACATACATACAGTACTGGGCCCTGTCCAGGCAGCTCAGTTGGCTACAGTGTCATCCCAGTGCACCAAGGTTGCAGGTTAGATCCCTGGTCAGGACACATGCAAGAATCAACCAATGAATGCATCAATAAGTGGAACACCAGATTGATGTTTCCCTGTCTCTAAACTGAGTAAAATAAAATACATGGTCCCATGCAGTGCAGCTCAGCAGGGGTCTGATTGCAGCCGTTCCTATGGGGCCCAGAGCCCCTGTGAGCTCAGGATCGCAGTGCGGCTGGAAGCCCGAGCAGATCCTTGGTGGGCGCGCAGAGCAGGCACCTCGGGAGTGAGCCGGCGGGGAGAGCCTGCAGCTTTCCGAGCTGGCGCAGCGGGGCTCTGCCTGTTGGGCAGGCTGGCTCTGCTGGCTCCCCCGGCCGACGCAGTGCGGTGTCCCCGTCTCTGCAGAGGCAGTCCAACGCTTCCCAGACGCTCTGTGACATCGTCCGGCTGGGCAGGGAGCAAGTCGGCCAGCTGCCCGAGGCCCCGGAGCCGGACCCCCTCCTCGCAGTGCTGGAGTCGTGAGTGCTGGCCCGGGCGTGGCCGGTGGGTGGTGCAGGGTGCTCCCAGGCGTGAGGACGGCCCCAAGCCCGCTCCGAACACCGGCAGGTGGCAGACGCAGCCGCTGCCTCTGACTCAGAAATGCTGCCCCGCCCCCCGCGCCCCCACCCCAGAGCTGCGCTGAGGCAGTGACCCAGGTGTGTCCCGCAGGCAGGACTGTGTGGAGCAGCTCCTGAGCAACATGTTCGACGGAGACCAGACCGAGAGCTGCCTCGTCAGCGGGACGCAGGTGTTGCTGGCCTTGCTGGAAGTGCGGCGGGCCGGGTGAGCGCCTCTGCCGGGGGAGACCGCTGCGCAGCCGCCGAGGGGTGCGGCGGTGCCGGGGGCTCGAAGGAGCCGCCTGGCGTGTGGCTCTTCGCTGGTGTTCAGCTGCGCCTGAGCTCGTAGACAGACTCTCCTCGCTGAAAAGGTAGCTCTGCGGCTGTGGCCAGGTCCCCTTCGACCTCAGCCGTCAGCCACGGCCCCACCTCAGCCCGTGGTTGTGCACTCTCACCTGTTTGCGTGGTGCGTGATGCGTCTGCGGAGCAGGTGTGGCTGGTGGACTCCCGCACGCTGTCCCGGTGCGTGTGCTTGCGGGGAGCCCAGCGCTGGTAGCTTAAGCTTTTTCAAAAAGGAAAGAACAAGGAAATGACAGATTGGCTTCATGCTGGTGGTGAGATTATTAGTTTCTCCCTCTCTCTGATACCAGTTTTCACCTAAACAGAGACTTGCAGCACTGTCACCGTTCTCTCCGGTTCAGTGACCAGGACGTGGGGTTTGCACCTTCGTGACTGCGGGGAGCCCAGACTCCTCCGCAGGCAGTGGGGCCGCTGTGGGCCGGGCCCCAGCGTGCGTGTGATGAGGGGGCAGCGGGACGGTGAGGGGGACCCTGGAGCCAGCGGAGTCCTTCTGCTGTGACGGCTGGTGTTGCTTGTACCCCTGGGCCTCAGAGGGACCAGCTGGAAACAGCCAGAGGGACAGGGTGGGCCGGTCCTGTCTCCTGTTTCCCAGCCCGGGGGTGGGGGGGCAGCGGCGGGTCTTTTCAAAGCAGGAGGGGAGCAGAGGTGACGCCACCAGCTTGTCAGCGGCCAGCTGTGCGCCAGAGCTCCAGGCCGTCCCCTGGGAGCCTTTGCTGCAGGCCTCGGGCGCCCTCTGCTCTCCGCGCCGTCACCTCGCCACCACTCTGGGGGGACGAGTGGGGACGCTGGCTGAGAGGAGCGAGGGGTGTGCGTGTGCCGGGCGTGTCCCCGTCTCCATCTGCCTCCTCGTCCACAGGACAGAGGGCCTGGTGGACTCCTTTTCTCAGGGACTGGAGAGGCTGTGCCCCGTCAGCGACAGTGTCCTGCGCGGCATCGAGCCACGGCTGAAGGACTTCCACCAGCTGCTGCTCCACCCACCAAAGGTCAGGACCTCGAGCAAGGAAAGCACCCCACAGTCTACCTGGGACTAGTGAGCGCACCCAGATGCTGCTGCTCCCCGGCCCGGACTCGGGAGCCACCAGGCAGATGCCAGAGGCCTGTTTTCAGACCCACATCTGCCGAATGTCCACCTGCTCTTAGGCCGGACGTTTTGCAGCCCCCTAGGTGACTTGCTTTCTGAAATAAGGGTTATCCAAGAATCTGAGTTCCTTGTCTCTGAGGACCTGGTCTCTCAGAGGCATGGCCTCTGAGTCAGGGTCCCAGTGGAGGCCCTTTGCTCAGCTCAGCAGCCTGAGGGGGGCTCACTCCCTTACCACCACCCTGGCCTGCCTCCCTGCCCACCCAAGTCAACTTAGCCCCTCCCCCAGTCTCAGCCCATTCCTCTCCTTGGTGCTTCTCCTTAGCACCCACCATGGTCTGTTGTACTGTTGTACTTATGAACTCGCTTATTATCTCCCTCCCCCACTGGAAAGTGAACTTCACCAAGGCAGGGATTCTGGAACATTCAGGTAGATGGCATCATGCTGCCTGTGCAGAGTAAGAACAGACCCATGTGCAGTCTGGCTCTGTCATCGGTCTCTCCCAAGAGTGCACACAGGTGTCCCCCAAGAGCACCGGCCCCGGCTCGCACACGCGGCTCCTACGCCAAGGTGTGCACCCTGTGGCTGGCAGACCGAGACCCCCGTGCCCTGGGCTCCTGGGCGCGGTGGACCCCCTCCCGCACTCAGGGATCTGTCATTTCCTCTGGCAGGCGGTGCTGCCTTGAGGAAGGCCCACACTACCCTCCTCCCCAGGCCGTGCCCCATCGTGAAGCAGCAGCCCGGGCCCTTTGAGCAGAGGCCGTGCGGCGCGGGGCTGCAAGGCCCCGGTGGGCGGTGCTTCTGTGTTTGCAGAAAGAAGCGGTCCTGACCACCATCGGCGTGCTGGAGGAGCCCCTGGGGAACGCACGTCTGCACGGCGCCCGCCTCATGGCCGCCCTGCTGCACACGAACACGCCCAGCATCAACCAGGAGCTCTGCCGGCTCGACACCATGGGCTTACTGCTGGTGAGCAGGCTGCCGCCCCCCCCCCCCCCCCCACACACACCAGTGGGTCCAGCCGGCAGACTCCTCAAGGCAGGGCCCAGCGCAGGCAGGCAGCTGCTCGCTCTGCACAAGGCCACCTCACAGTTGTCCGAGTCAGCGGGAGCACTCCCCCGTTCCACAGACACCCCCAGTGGCCTGGAGGGTGCCCCGACGGTCTGAGCAGAGGGCCAGGCAGGCAGAAGGCTGAGTGGGTGGGCATCGCAGCTGCCCTGAGTGCGCCACAGGCAGATAGGGTCCCAGGCTCCTCCTCGGCCTTGCCCTCGGGCCGCTGCTCCCCGGGAGCTGAGGTCCCCCGGAAGGAGCCAGCCGCGGGGCTGGGCCTGGAGTGCTGGCCCCTGGGAGTCCACCCAGCATCTGGAAATCCCAGCAGGATTATGAGAGACTTTCTTTCCTTTTCTTCTCGTAAAAAAATTCTCACTCTTCTCCACCCCCTTTTTTCCTTTTATTGTGATAAAAAAATCCGTAACCTAAAATTTACCAACGTAATAGTTTTTAAGTGTATAATTAGTTCAGTGACATTAGGTACATTCACAGTTTGCACAGCTGCTCCACTGTGTTTTTGCAGAACTCGTCCGTCTTCTCAAACAGAAACACTGATTGCTAAGCAGCCAGGCCTGTGGCCCTCCCCCAGCCCCTGGCGTCCCCCACACCACGGTCTGTCTCTGCGTTTGACCACTCGTGGGCTCTCATATAAGTGGAGCCTCATACAGTGCTTGGCCTTGGGTGTCGCGCTCATTTCACTGAGCCGATGTCCTCAGGTTCGTCCCTGTGGTAGCAGGTGCCGGAGCCTCCTTCCTTTCACGGCTGAGCAGCCTCCCGTCGCGCAGACAGCCTGCACTTCGCTCGCCCCTCGGCAGTCGGGGGGCGCAGCGTCGTGAACCACCCTGCTGTGACCGCGGGTGCACAGACACCTGTTCGAGCCCCGGCGTTCACCGCTGCTGAGCGCCCCCAGAAGTGGGGTTGCCGGGCGGCACAGTAACCCTGTGTTCGGCCTTTTGAGGAACCAGCCATTTTCCACATCCGCTCCATCGTTTCACATTCCCGCCGGCAGTGTGTGAAGGCTCCAGCTTCTCCACATGCTCACCACAATTTGTTTCTCATTCTTCTTCAGTAGCCGTCATCATAGTTGAGAAGTGGTATCTCGTGGTGGTTGTGATTAGTGACGCTGAGCATCTTTTCATGTGCTTTGGTTGGCCATTTGTATGTCTGCTCGGAACAGCTGTCTATGTCCTCTGCCGTTTTTGAATCAGTTGTTTGATTTTTTTGGTGGTTTTTTTGAGGTGTAGGAGTTCTATACATATTCTAGATCAAGGTTTTATCAGGTACGTGAGTTTCTCTCATTCTGTAGGTTGTCTTTTCTTTCTGTTGGTAGTGCCCTTTGACACAAGTTTTTAATTTTAATGAAGTCCAATGTATCCATTGGTGTCATATTCAAGAAATCATTGCCAAATCCACTGTCATGAAACTTCCCCCTATGTTTTAAGAGTTTTATAATCTTAGCTCTATCATGTCTTCCATCCATTTTGAGTTAATTTGTATATGAGTTCTGTCCAGAAGTCCAGCCCATTGTTAATGTCACGAGAACAGCTTGTGCGACATCAACGTGGCCTGGCAGCCGAGGCAAGTGGACTGGACGCCTTCACTGTGCTAGTGGGTGCAGGCGGCAGCCACCGTCGGGTGAGCACGTGTGCTGTGTGGCGGCTGCGTTCAAAATGACCGAGTGAGTAGAGCAACAAATCTGCAACAGATTTTGTGTTAAGTCTGCGTATTTCTCCATGGAAACTATTTGGATGATTCATAAGGCTTCTGGGGACAATGCCATGGGTTCAGTGCAAATGAACGTGAGGCACAAACGCTTCGAAGGTGGTTGAGAACCTGTTGAAAGTGATCCACATTCTGCAAGGCCTGCAACCAGCCGGGCACCTGAGAGTGTTGAACAGGTACAGGCTGCAGCCAGCAAAGATGGGCGACCCAGGTGACTCAGCCCAGCTACAGCCCCGATGCGGCGCCCTGCAACTTCTGGCCTTTCCCCAAGCTGAAATCACCTTTGAAAGGGAAGAGACTTCAGACCATTGATGAGATTCAGGAAAATACGATGGGGCGGCTGGTGGCGATTCCAATGAAGGATTTTGCAGAGTGTTTTGAACTGTGGAGGGAGACGCTGGGAGAACTGTGTGAGGCCTCAAGGTGCCTGCTTTGAAGGGGTCTGAAGTGCTGTTGTCCTGTGTACAATGTGTCTTGTATTTTTTTAAAGATTTTATTTATTTACTTTTAGAAAGAGGAGAAAGGAGGGAGAAAGAGAGGGAGAGACACATCGATGTGGGAGAAACGCATCGACTGCTGGCTTTCGCACCCCTGAAGTGGGGACCTGGCCCGTGTTCTCTCTTCTCTGGTAAAGGTGTCTGTTTCACAGCGCAAGGCTGGACACCTCTGGACAGGCCTCACGTGTAGCGTGCGGTAAGGGCCCGGCTTCTTCTGCGTGTGGTACCCGGTCTCCCAGCCCCCTTGGTTGGAAAGACTGTCCTTCCTTCACTGCAGCGGTCGTTTCTGTGCGTCTGTCCTCACAGCAGGTTTTGAACTCAGGACGTGTGAGTCCAGCTTTGGTCTTTTCTTCAAGATGTTTTCTTTCGGGCCCTGGCTGGCATGGCTCAGTCGGTCGGGCCCTGCCCTGCACACCGAGGAGGGGTCGCCGGTTCGATTCCCGGTCGGGGCCCACGCCTGGTCTGTCGGTTCGGCTCTGGTCGGCGCATGTAGGGGGGTGTCTGATGGTGCTTCTCTCTCGTTCCTTGTCCCTCCCCTTTTCTCTAAAAATAGATAGGTAAAACCTTTATACAATTTATGTCATTTAGGTCTCCCTTGTGATTCCACATGAATTTTAGGGTAGGCTTTTCTACTTCTACAAAAAAATACCATTGGGTGAGATTTTGACAGATGGTGTTGTATCCGTAGGTCAGATACTTGGGTGGTATTTTCATCAGGACAAAATTAATCTTCCAGCCCACGAACATGGGTATCTTTCCATTTATTCAGGTCTTTAATTTCTTTCAGCAGTGTTTTGTAGTTTTCAGTGTATACGTCTTTTACCTCCTAGGATAAATTTATTCCTAAGTATTTTATTCTTTTGGGTGCTGTCTTAAGTGGAATTTTCTTAATTTTTTTGGATTGTTGATTATTAGCATCTAGAAATGCAACTGGCTTTTCTGCGTTGATTTTGTATCTTGAAACTGGTTTATTAGATCTAACAGTTATGTGAAATTTGTAGAACTTTCTTTATACAAGATCATGTCATCTGGGAAAAGACCATTTTACTGCTTCCTTTCCAGTTTGGATACCTTTTATTTCTTTTTCTTTCCTGATTGCTCTGGCTGCACTGCGCAGTGCTGTGCTGAACAGAAGTGGCTCCTGACCTTGGGGGGTGGGCTTCCAGCCTGTCCCCATGGTGTTAGTGCAGCGTTTGCTGTGGGCTCATCCTGGGTGCCCTTGATCATGGGCAGGAACCTGAGGAAGGTTCCTTCTATTCCTGCTTTATTAAGTGTTTTATTTAAAAAGTGTTGAATTTTGTCAAATGCTTTTCAGTGTCATTTGAGGTAATTGCATGGTTGTTGTCCTTTGGTCAGTGGACACCGACCCGATTGACTGTTCAGTTGTCGTGGTGAGCCGTCCTTGTGTTCCGGAAGTGAGTCCCACTCAGCCATGGTGTGTGGTCCGTTCAACATGCTGCTGGCTTCCTGTTTCTAGTATTTCGTTGAGGATTTTTCTGATCAGTGCTCGGAAAGGGCCTCGGTCTACACTTCCAGCCAAGACGGAGGCCTGGGTGGACACACTGTGCCTCCTGGCACAACGAGAAGGACAACAACAAATTTAAAAACAAAAACCAACCAGAACTGACAGAAAATTGAACTGTATGGAAGTCTGACAACCAAAGAGTAAAAGAAGACACACTCATCCAGACCGGGGGGAGGGGTGGAGACGGGCAGCGGGGCGGAGAGGACTGGCAGCAAGGCAGTGGCTTCCAGAGTGGGCAGTCCCACACTCACGTGCAGATAAACTGGGAGGAACAACTGGGAATCGAGACAGACCACACAACCCAGGGTCCCAGCGCAGGGAAATAGAGCCTCACACCTCAGACTGGAAACACCTGTGGGGGTTGAGGTGGTGGCAGGAGAAACTCCCAGCCTCACAGGAGAGTTCAACAGAGAGACTCACGTAGTCCTGGAACATAACAAACCACCCACCTGGGAATCAGCACCAGAAGGGCCCAGTTTGCTTGTGGGAATCGGGGGAAGTGACTGAAAACTGGCAGACAGCCCAGCAAACAGCACTGTTCCCTCTCGGACCCCTGCCCCACGTGCAGTGTCACAACGCAGCCACGTGGGTTTCCCTGCCCCAGTGAACACCTAAGGCTCTTCCCCTTACTGTGTAACAGGTGCGCTGAGACAAAAAAAAAAATGGCCAAAATGAAAGAACAGATCAAAGCTCCAGAAAAAAATACAACTAAGTGACAAATAGCCAACCTATCAGATGCACAGTTCAAAACACTGGTAATCAGGATGCTCACAGAATTTGTTGAATGGTCACAAATTAGATGAAAAAATTGAAGGCTACGCTAAGTGAAATAAAAGAAAATGCACAGGGAACCAACAGTGATGGGAAGGAAACTAGGACTCAAATCTATGGTTTGGAGCAGAAGGAAGAAAGAAACATTCAACCAAAACAAAATGAAGAAACAAGAATTCAAAAAAATGAGGAGAGGCTTAGGAACCTCCAGGACATCTTTAAACATTCCAACATCTGAACCATAGGGGTGCCAAAAGGAGAAGAGGAAGAGCAAGAAATGGAAAACTTATTTGAAAAAATAATGGAGAACTTCCCTAATCTGACGAAGGAAATAGACATCTAGCAAGTCCAGGAAGCTCAGAGAGTCCCGAAGAAGTTGGACCCAAGGAAGCACACACCAAGGCACATCATCATCAAGTTACCCAGGATTAAAGATAAGGAGAGAATCCTAGAAGCAGCAAGAGGAAAGGAGACAGTTACCTACAAAGGAGTTCCCATGAGACTATCAGCTGATTTCTCAAAAGAAACCTTGAAGGCAAGAAGGGGCTGGAAAGAAGTATTTGAAGTCATGAAAGGTAAGGACCTACATCCAAAATTTACTGCATCCAGCATTTAGAATAGAAGAGAAGATAAAGTGCTTCCCAGATAAGCTCAAGTTAAAGGAGTTCATCCTCACCAAGCCCTTATTATACGAAAGGTTAAAGGGACTTATCCAAGAAAAAGAAGATTAAAAAATATGAACAGTAAAATGACAACAAACTCAGTTATTAACAACCAAACCAAAAACAAAAACGAAGTGAGCAAATACCTGGAACAGGAACAGAACCACAGAAATGGAGATCACATGGAGGGTTATCAGCAGGGGAGTGGGAGGGGGGAAGGTACAGAGGATAAGTAACAAGTGGTGGGTGGGAAATAGACAGGGAGGGTGAGACTAGTGTGGGAAACATAGAAGCCAAGGAGTTTGTGTGTGTGACCCATGGACGTGAACTAAAAGGTGAGAATGCAGGTGGGAGGGGGTGTGCGGGGTGATGAGGAATAAAGGGGAGAAAATGGGAAAACTAATAGCATAATCCATAAAATGTGTATTTTTTAAAAAGGTCATTGGCCTGTAGTTTCCTTGTCTTGGGATGTCTGTCTGGCTTTGGTGCCGGGATGATGCTGGCCTCATAGGAGGAGTCAGGAAGCGGTGCTCTTCAGCTTTGGGGAGAGTTTGAGGAGGGCGGATGTCGCTGTGTCCTCCTTAAGTGTTTGGTGAAGCCGTCTGGTCTGGGCTCTCTGTACTGGGGAGCCACCTGCAAGATTCTCAAGGTCACACCGGCAGGTGGGCTTTCTGCCTTCATCCCACAGCCATGTCCATGTGTGAAGGAGGGGCCCAAACTCACCCCCAGTGGAGCCTGCAGCCCGCCCTCCTGCCCGCTCCCCACTCCCCTTCCCAGCCCTTCCCCTGCGTAGGCAGCAGAGTCTGGGACCCGGGTGGCCGTGGCCCCTGCTCCGTGCGAGGTGGCGTGGCCGTGGGGTGTGCAGAGAGGTGTGCCTGTGTCAGCTCTCCCCCGCCAGCGCCTCACTACCTGCTTACGGGGTCAGAGACTCCAGGGCACGCTGCCATTGCTGCCTGTCCACCCCTCACCCGGAAGAGGCTGTGAAGGGCGGGGCGCCGCGTCCTGGCTCAGCTCGTCAGGCCTCAGTGGGTGCAGCTCAGGGTCGGGCCCCTCCGGGTTCCTGAGGGCGGTGTCTGCCAGTGGTCTCCTGGCTCCATGTGCCTCCTGTCTGTCTGAGGGTTTAACACACTTCCAGTGACCCGCGGGTTAGGGTGAAATCACAGAGGAGGAATAAAAATCCTACCTAGTAGAAGGTGTGGAATGTAGCTAAAGTCGACTTTATCAGGAAATACACAGCCTTTTAAAACACACACTGATAAAGAGAGAGGCCAAACACCAGTTACGCTCTGCCCGGGCGGGTGGGTCCGTTGGTGGGAGCGGCCTCCCTCTCATCAGAGGGTGTGGGTGTGGTCCCCTGCCGGGCTGGCGGGGGGGGGGGGGGGGGGGGGGGGGCGGGGTGCCCTCAGGCACACTCGGGAAGCCTCTGGTCGGTGCTTCTGTGTCTCTCTCCTCCCCCCCTTCCTCCCTCCCTAAAATCCATAAACATATTCTCAGGTGAGTAATGTGTGCATATAGAGAGAGAGAAACAGAGACGGGGCGGGGGGGTGTGCAGGGCGGGGGAGGGGGGAATGGACGGATAGAACGAGTTACGTGTCTGACTCGCTCTGGTGAGAGCAGAGACCAGGCTCCTGGGGAAGGTTCTCCCAGAGCGGCGCCTGGCCTTCGGGGCGGCGTGCTGCCCCCCCGTGGTCCCGCTGTTGGAAGAAAACCCGCCCAGGGCTGCCTCCCGCCCCCGTTTCTGCAGGACCTGTTCTTCAAGTACACCTGGAATAACTTCCTGCACTTCCAAGTGGAGCTGTGCATAGCCGCCATCCTCTCCCACGCCGTCCGGGAGGACAGGGCGGAAGCCTGTGAGCCCGAGGGCAGGGCG
This sequence comes from Phyllostomus discolor, assembly GCF_004126475.2. Taxonomy (NCBI): domain Eukaryota; kingdom Metazoa; phylum Chordata; class Mammalia; order Chiroptera; family Phyllostomidae; genus Phyllostomus; species Phyllostomus discolor. The sequence continues at coordinate 217,048,583 of NC_040904.2, forward strand.
GAGCCTCCGCCTGGGAACGGGGGCTCCGAGGCCCCCCAGGCTGCTGCCGGCCCCCCCGAGAACACGATGGTGACCCACGTGAGTCGAGCCAGTGTCTGGCGTGTTGTTGCATGTTGCTGCCTGCCCAGCCCCACCCAGACCACGTGGTCACTGACGTCGAGACAGGCCACCTGAGGCCCCCCCCACCCCACTCCCGTGCTCACTTTTCTGACCGTCACGTGACTCGGGGGAGCTGCCCTCCCCCTCCCCCCGTGAGTGGAGAGCACAAAGAAAGGGCGAGCCCTTCCTTGGGTCCTGGGCCTTCTGCGTCCACATGCACGTGTCCTCGGCATGACGTGCCTCTTCTCTCCTGCTCCCCGGGGAGCGCTCCCGTGACGCTCCCCTTCGGGCCACCTGCTCGCTCGCCGGCGAAGCCCACTTGGTCCACCAGGGAGGGTGGAGGGGGCATGCACCCCCCAGATGCTGACCCGTCCCCCTGTGCCCCCAGCTGTTCCAGAAGTGCTGCCTGGTCCAAAGGATCCTGGAGGCCTGGGAGGCCAACGACCACACACAGTGAGAACCCCCGAGCGTCTGTGGGATGGGGCCTGCCAGCTCTGTGGGGTCCCGGGGCTGCCAGGGAGGGCTGCTTTCCAGAAGGGGATCCTGCTACTGAGGGGAACAGCTGCTGCTGGGACTGCTGGGGAGGCCGGGGAGCTGAGCAGCAGAGCCAGGCAGGGTCACCCGGCCAGGGCTGCGCTCCGGGGTGTCTCGCCTGTCCTGGCCTGCAGTGTGTCCCATTCCCCTGTCCCAGACCCCAGCGCCAGCCGTTTCTCACCGAGCCCTCGAACCCCCAGGAGTGTCGGGCCACTTGCTGCTTCCTCCCCCCCCCCCCCCCCCCCGGCCTCTCCTTCTGAAACATGCAGGTGGCATCCCTCCAGCCTGAAGGTCCTGACCATCCAGGTCCCCAGGGCGCCCGCAGGGTCCAGCGTGGGCAGCCCCACCCCCGCCCTGGTCTGACCACTGCCCCCGGCTTCCTCCTTCTTGTCCTGCTCTTACGGAGCCCCCAGTTCGTGTCTGTCCTCTCCCGCCAGCGCGCTGGGAGGGGCTGGCAGCCGCCCCTGTGGCCGGGCCCTCTTCCCGCTTCCTCCTGACCCTCCCCTGCCTGGCCGGCGCCTCCAGCTCAGGCGCGCTTGCTCGCTCACCTCAGCTTCCTCTTCTGGGCGTTCTCAGGGTTTTAGGGGAGAGTGCGTTGTTGAAAGCAGGCTCTCCGTCTGGTTCAAGGGCTGTTCGTGGACCCGTGAACGTTTCACGCTGAAGCTCTTCCTGATTGTTGGGACACTGGGACTTGCCCTGCTGTGGGGTCACGTGCAGGGCAGACGGGAGGCTGCACAGAGCCACGTGTTCGTGGCCAAGTAGGGAAAGATGCACAGAGGCCAGGAAGAGCAGCGCCCCTTGCCCAGAGCTCAGTGAGGGAGGTGACTTGTGCGGCTGGAGAGCCTGTGCGAGGCCCTGGGCCCTCAGAGCCGGGAGCAGGGCGTGCTCCGTCTGCGTGTGCCGCAGGGGTGTGCCAGTGTCTTCCTCTGTGTCTGCTGCTGCTGCTGCTGCTGCTGCTGGGCCGGCGCCCCCTGGGCGCTGGGCTCCGGGTCGTGCTGGGACGGCCTCTGGGAGCGGGGGCAGCTGGAGCGATCTAAGTGCTGGCAAGGGGCCGCCGGGCGGCCTTGCCTGGCAGCAGAGGCTGAGAGGGTCTTACAGGGTGGGTGGGGCGCTCGGGCTTTGAGCCCCACTGCTGCCGGTGGAGGCGGGGCAGGGGCCCTGGGTCCCGCAGGTGAGGCCCGGGCCCGGCAGCCGCCCGCATGCTGCCCTCCACTTTCAGGGCAGCCGGTGGCATGAGGCGCGGGAACATGGGCCACCTCACCCGGATCGCCAATGCGGTGGTGCGGAACCTGGAGAGGGGCCCCATGCAGACCCCAGTCAGCGAGGTCATCCGAGGTGAGCCCTGTTGCAGGTCTGGCTGCCCAAGGCTGCCTTGCCTCCCCTCCAGCCAGTGGCAGCGGCATGGGTACTGGACGGTCGGCCTGCCTTCCCGTGGGGTCTCCCTGTGGGTGGGCCTGGGCCTCGGAGCCCAGGTGTCTGCACGGCTGAGGCTCCACTCCCAGGCGCATGAGCATGCTCAAGTCCTGCCCTTGGCAGCTGCTCTCTGAGCTCTCGCAGCCCTGTCCTGGCCCAGCCTCACCTTCGCCCTGGGCCTGCCCCCCACCCCCGCCCCTGGGGCTTCCTCCGAATCATGCTGTAGGCCCCCGCCTTGGGGAGCCGTGACCTTGCCCCTTCCCATCCTTCACACCCTGGGCACACGGTGTGCGGCGCTGGGCTTCAAGGGCGGAGCCAGGCAGGGCCCCAGGTAGCGCCAGTGAGGCAGCCCCCAGCCACAGAGCAAGTGCAAGCCAGAGGAGTTCTGGGGACAGCTGGGTGTTCTCAGTCCGTGGTTTCTGGGTGGGGGTCAGGCCCCAGGTCCCTGGGTGCCCCTGACAAGGGCCGGGGCCTGTGAAGGCCCAGTGTGGGGGCGACAGGCACGTGGGGGGCTCTTCGCCGTGCCTTCCCTCCGTGTTTCCGGGGTGCGGGTCTCTGAGGCTCTGACTCCCCAGGAGAACGGACACAGGCCCATGGGTTGTCGGCCACTTTGTCACAGAGGCCTGTGCCACTGCACTGTGGCTGGGGCCCCCTGGGGGTCCCTTGTGCACCAAGGAAGTTTAGGTCTCCGACACGCTGTGGGCAGGCTCTGTGCCTGCACGACCTCTTGAGGCCCTGCAGGCCCCAGCAGCTGTCACCCCAGGGGCCCTCAGGTCCCTCCAGGCCCCCCCACAGGGGCACCCGGGACCCAGCAGCGCTGCTTTCGCAGGACTCCCTGCAGATTGCCGCGGGCGCTGGGAGAGCTTCGTGGAGGAGACGCTGACAGAGACCAACCGCAGAAACGCCGTGGACCTGGTGAGGAGGCTTGTCTGGTGCGTGCGTGCGGGTGCGGGTGCGGCCCCTGTGTGTCCTGCAGCCTCTGCTCCGGGTGTGGCCTCGGAGGCCCAGTCGTGCCCAGGCCCTGTGTGGGCCACCTGGGGAGCGGGCTGGGCCCTGGTCCCGGGCCCAGGCTCAGGCCCGCCCTCTGCTGCTGCAGGTGAGCACCCACCACCTCCACCCCTCGAGTGAAGACGAGGACATGGAGGGCGTGTTCCCCAACGAGCTGTCCCTTCAGCAGGTGGGTGTGGCCAGGACCTTCCCTGCCGTCTTGGCCGCGCCGAGGCCTCCAGGGGTCCCCGGGTGGCACCACCAGACTGCCGTGGGAGATGGCCACTGGGAAGGTGCTCACTCTCCCCGAGAGCCACGTGCACTGATAGGACCTTTGGGGACATACGGGCCAACTGAAAGTTAAATAGGTAGTTTGAATGTGACCCACGTGAGCACGTGTCCTGAGCGGCCAGTGGTGGGGAGCAGCCTGGGTCCCGGGCCCGCCCCCGACGCTGCCTCTGCCTCCCAGGCGTTCTCCGAGTACCAGGTGCAGCAGATGACGGCCGCCTTCGTGGACCAGTTCGGCTTCAACGACGAGGAGTTCGCAGACCAGGACGACAGTGTCAAGTGAGCCCCCGGGCCCACCCAGCCTCCTGTGCGTCACTTGAGGCTGCCTCCCTTGTGCACCGTGACCCCGACCTGTGCCTCGCACCCCCTCCCTCAGTCCCTTTGGAAGGATGGAGTTGGGTTCTCAGGCTGACCAGGTCCCAGGCCCGTGGCTCAGCCCTGCCTGGCCCCAGAGGCCACACCACGCATTTCCTCAGCTGAGAGCCAGGTGTGGCTCATGTGGGCAGGTGCGGCGGAGTGTGCCCCCACAGGCCCCAGACACCCTCAGACCAGACACTGCAGCCAGGCGGGAGCCGCCCAGGTATTCCTCCCAGAGCTGGGGGGAAAGCAGGTGTGCGCAGGGCGGGGCCCCACCCCAGTGACAGCCGTGCTCCCGGACTGGCCGTGGAGCTCTGGCCTCGCACTCGGCCGCCACCTGCTCTGGGCCCCAGACTCCTTCGGGTCTCCAGCCTGGCTCCAGCCGGCACGTGCAGCGGGTGCCCTCCTGAGGTGACGCCACCTGCCCAGGTGCCGAGTGTCCTCACTGTCCTTCCAGCGCTCCGTTCGACCGGATTGCAGAGATCAACTTCAGCATCGACGCCGACGAGGACAGCGTGAGTCCCCGGCGTGGTGTGCGTTGGAGGGGGCAGGGACACGGCGGCAGCGGTGGGCAGCACGGAAGGGGGGCTGCTCCGCGGGGGCCCCGTCCCTCCCAGCGGGGGCCCGTCCTGGGAGGCTGTGGGCGGGGCCCCCGGGAGCCGAGTGGAACTCGTGGGGTCTCGCAGCCCAGCGCGGCTCTGTTTGAGGCCTGCTGCAGCGACCACATCCAGCCCTTTGACGACGACGAGGACGACGACATCTGGGAGGACAAGGAGACTCATTGTGCCGCCCGGGTCACGGCCAGAGCCAGGTGTGTGGCCTGCCCACCTTTCCCGGGCCTCCCGTGGGCGCTCGTGCACCCCCGCCCTGCCCTGCCCAGCCGTGCCACCCCATGGCCCTGACCGTGCTTCTCCTCCAGGTTTGGGGGCCCCCCTGCCTCCGAGAGCTGCCCGGAGAACAGCCCGGCCCGGGGAGGCCAGGACCGGAAGGATGCTGATGGGGATGTGGCTCGGGCGGGGGCTCCTCCGGCCGCTGCCCAGGACGGTCCCCGCACAGAGGGTGGCTCAGAAGGTGCACACCTGGGGTGCTGCGTTCCGGCTGGGTGGGGGACCCGGGTGATGGAGGATGGAGCGCCCTGCCTGTGCCTGGTGGGTGCTCCCTGGAGCCCGACACCCACTGAGCTGTCAGGGGAGGCCACCACCCTGCAGGCAGTGGCTTCCCCATGCCACGGACTGCAAGGACACGGGGCTGGTGGCCACTGCTGTGGCTCAGTCCTCAGCAGCTCCTCTCAGCCACATCAGCCACCAGGCCCACTGGGAAGATGGCTCTTCTCGTGGGGCCCCCCTTGCTGCCTCTGGGCTGGGGGTGCTGAGGGCAAGAGGGGCCGACCTCCTGGTCAAGGGCCTGGCCCACTGCGTCTCGCCCTGGCAGGCTCCACGTGGACAGCATTTGATGAGCCAGTGAGCCCGACTGCTCCAGCCCCAGGAGTAGCAATGGATGTGGGTTCCAGTGTGTGGGCAGCCAGCGCCCGCAGCGCCTCGGCTCTGGAGGAGAAAGGCTGGGCCAAGTTCACTGACTTCCAGCCTTTCTGCTGGTAAGGAAGGCAGGGCAGGCCGGAGCAAGCTCGTCCACCTCTGGGACAGTTTCTCCCCGGCACGGCCTCAGCCTCGGCTTCATCCACAGCTCCGAGTCGGGGCCCGGGTGCAGCTCCCCGGTGGGCACAGGACGTGGCGATGCCCAGGGTGGCCTGAGCCAGGGCCTGGAGAGAGCCCGTGAGTCAGCAGCTGTGAGGGCGGGGCAGTGGGAGGCGGCGGCGCCGGCCCAGGATGGGGTGGCAGGCCTCGGCCCCCTGGGAGTGCGGGTCGGGCCCTGCTTTCCTCTGTGCTGCTGCGACCGCTGGCCGCCTGCCTCGTGCCATTGCGTGCCCGCCGTGCCGCCTTCGTGTCGTCTGCGGAACCTGTCCCGAGCCCCTGGCCCTGCGCCCCCACCGGACGGGTGTGGAGACCCCAGTGTGTCAGGGCCACACAGGAGGGGTGGGAGTGGGAAGCCCCAGGGGAGGGCAGTGCCAGGATTTCAGGCTGGAGCTCCCAAGTGCCCGCATGCCTCTGGGCCCCTCCACCCTCACCCGTGTCTCTGGCCCTGTCTTGCAGCCGACCCTGCTGCCCCATGCACCTGGAGTGTGTGTGTCTCCAGGGACGCCCCTCTGGTGGCCCCGGACAGCAACAAGGACGAGCAGAAGGTGGCTGTTGCCTCGCAGGCTGTCAGCATGGGTCCCGGTCGGGAGGCCCCCCCAGTGCCTGCATCAGCTCCCAGGTGTGCGGGGCGGGGTGGGTGCAGGTACCCGTGGGTCTCGTCTCCATAGCACTCGGCTCGCCCGGGAGCGGGCAGAGGCTGCCGCCTGATGGCCCCGAGACCCCGTGGAGGGAGCTCTGTGGGGAGGGGTGGCCCCGGATGACGGGTGTTGAGATAGCACAGAGGGCCCGAATGTCCCACCCCAGGGTCCTGGGGTGGGGCCGCCCTACCCACCGGCCCACCTTGGAGAGAACGGCCCGGCCTGCAGAGCTCTGGCCCAGCAGAGCCACCGCTCCCGGTTCCGGGGTGGCCCCAGGGCGTGGGGAGGGCGCTCGGCTTCCGTCCCGTCTGGTGTGTGTGGAGTCGTGGGCACGTGCTCCCTAAGCCGGCACCCGGGAAACGCCCATCACACTCGGACAGGAGGGTGGGGGTGTCAGGGCTTTGCACTGAACCCCGACGGGCGGGTGTCCCCCCTGCGAGCTCAGCCCCCACTGTGCTCCCTCCCCATACTCAGGAAGCAGGTCTGGCCTTTGGGATTCCTCGATGGACAGACAGACAGACCTCCCCTGGCTGGACTAGGTGGGGGAGGGGACGACTTAGGGAGCTGTGTTTCGGAAACTAGGGAAGGAGGGGCAGGTGGTCTGCTGGCCTGACCCCACCAAGAGGGGTCAGGGAGCAGACAGGTGACGCAGGAGGGGGTGTTCTCTCAGGGAGCCAGGCCCTTGGTGGTTTTCGCCACAGGTGGGGCAGGCCGGCCCCTGGCAGGGCCCCCACCCCCGGTCCCCATGTGACTGTGGAGCTCTGCGCACCCCGTTGTTGGGGTCCCACTCCGGCTCACAGCACGCTTGGTCCTGGGACCCCAGATGACACGGCCTGTTCCCTTGGGCCTGCCCCCCATTTCCTTGAGGAATCATACAATTCTTAAATTTCTTCCTAAGTCTCCCCTCTCCAAAAAACAACTGTGCTCTGAAAAGTACATTATGTCATTCTGAAAGCAAACTGCCCACTTCCACGGGGCAGTCTGCACGGGTCTCATCGTGCCCACTCTGGCTGGCGTGGGCTCGCACCTTCCCTAGTCCATTCAGTGGTCTGCAAGCTCCAGTGTGTCTGTCCCTTAGCTGCCCCACCGCACCTGGCGCGGCCCCCACCACGAGGCCCCTGAGGCCCCTCCCCTGACCCTGCCCTTGCAGGCTCCCAGGGGTCCTAGTGCAGCTGGAGTTGGCACACTCAGGGGAAGCGATTGCCGGCCAGGTGTAGGCCAGGCTGGGGAGTCCCAGGCTGGGAGGGAGCTTCTGGGCAGACACGCGTGTGGGCTGTCAGGGCAGTGCCAGGGCCCATGCCCTTCACGGCAACGGGGAGCATGTCTGTGGCGGTGGGGTGGGGGCTGCCTGGAGGAGGCTGGAGGCCTCGAGGGCAGGTGGGCTGTCTCTGGCATGTTGGGAACTCTGGACAGCCCAGGCAGCTGATCCTCGCCTGCCACACAGGGCCACCAGCACGCTGCCAGGCCCCACCTCCCCTGCACCTGCTGAAGCCACCTCTGCCCTGGCTGGGGCTGTGCCCCCTGCGGCAGCCACCGCAACAGTCCCCCCTGGGCCCGTGGTGGCTGTCACCACTGCAGCCACAGCCGGCCCAGCCGTCTCTACAGTGGCTGTTCTGGGGACAGTGACAAAGGACAGGTGAGCAGGTCGGGCCAGGGAAAGGGGTCTAGACAGGGACCCTCGGACCCTTGGGCCCCAACCCCACCCTTCTTCCTGCAGGAAGGTGGACGTGCCACCACCCACAGGAGCCACCTCCAACGGCCCCGTGTGACGCTGCCACGCAGCCACGGCGCCCTTAATCAGAACCTACCTGGTGATGCAATTTGTCTTTTTAATTTAATTTAATTTTAAAATAAATGCTGCATTGGTAAAGCTGGCAGTGGGACCCAGTTGGACGGCCCAGCTTGCGTCACTCCTGCCTGCCAGACCCCACGCACAGCAATAAGGCTTCAGGCGTGCGCTCTGCCCGCCGGGGCCGGGGCCGTGGCCCTGAGGTGCCACGAGGACCGAGGGCGTGCCGGGTGGACGCCACGGGCTGCCGGTCGGTTTTTACTTTTAACCAACGCAGGAAGAGCCGTGTTTGCACTTTGTACCCAGCTGCGGTGAAGGGGTCCCCTGTCTCGGGACGAATGTTTGTCCAGAGCTGCCCAGTGGCCGTGGGAGCTGGCCTTGGAGCCAGGATGCAAAATCTGACTGCCTTAAAAACACCTCTCGGCCTGGCGGGGGTGTGCCAGCCCCAGCGCTCTGGGGTGGGGCACTCGGGCACCCGGCAGGAGCTGGCCGCAGGCGTGCGGGGTGGAGGTTGGCCGCAGCCGTGCTGGCGGGGGGGCTGCACCTATCCAGGGCAGGGCCACCACCCCGGCAGGCCTGCAGGGTTGTGTGATGTTCGTTTCCAGCATTCTGATCTGACAGGGCACCTGAAACCCCAGCTCTCAATAAAGCTGTGTTATTCTTACTGACAAGCCTGCGTGGTGTTCAACTGCAGGCCCTGGAGCCCTAACCCCACCAGCAGGGGGCGAGGGTGGGCGGTGTCTGCTGCCGAGTCTCACCCCTGAGCAGCACATGCGGAGCTTTCTCCTCCTGTGCTCTGCCGGGGGCGGGGGGAGTGCGGCTGCCCCAGCAGGGTCTGACTCTGGCTGCCCGGGGCCTCGGCGAGGACCTCCCAGGAAGCCGTAGTGCTGTGGGGACCTTGCCCCGGGCACCTGGGCATTGGTGACCTCTGGCCCCGTGACCTAGCACCCCCCGCCCCAAACCCCATGGTCCCCAGACCCAGACGTGTGGGTTTCCTGGGTGCTGGGAACTGCGGTTCCACTGCTGTCCACGTGACCCACGCAGAGCCTGGGTGCCCCGCTCATGGCCCCGCTGAGGGCCCCCCATGCCCGCAGAGGCCCCACCTGCACCTGTGTCCGCACCTGCCGCTTACCTTCCCCTCGACAGGTGCTGTCTCTGCAGTGTCCACACCCCGTCCGCTCCCCACCCCACACGAGGCCCTGGGTGCTGTGTGTCACCAAGACGAGCTGGGAGGGGGAGGGCACATGGCACGGACTTCCTAGGACAGAGGCCTCAGGTAACAGCCTGCCGCGCAGGACTGTGCCCACCCCCTCTATCCATGTGTAAACGCCTTCCCCCTGCCCTGGAGCACCTGGATTCCCAGCCCACCCTCGGCGTCTCCATCCTATCTGACCAGAGACCAGCGCATCTCCACAACCCCATCCTCCGGCCACCCCCACCCAGCCAGGCCTCTGGACAGACTCCGGAGCCACCCCCAGAGCCAGCACCACCTCCCCTCTCGGGAACTGTCGCTCCTTACGACACCGGGCACCGCTCGGGCAGGGAGGGAAGTCTCCGTCTCTGGCTGTGCCGGCCCCAGGACCACCCCGGCAGGGGCCCCCAGGGCCACGGACGACCAGCCACCAGCACTCAGCCCTCCCGCGGTGGACCTGGGTCCTGGACAGTGGCTGGCAGGTAGGGGACCTCCGGGGGGCCGAGGAGACGCAGGCGTGTGGCACATAGTTAGTTTTCTTTATAGACTCTGGGTGTAGGAACAGGTTGGCTGCGGGCCGGCCGGGGCCACCGCGCGGCCGGGGCGGGGCTATTTACAGGCCCGCGGAGGGGGCTGTACCATGGTGCCGCCCGGCTGGCGCTCAGCCAGGACTCGGACGTGAGCGAGAGGCAGCCGGGCGGGCGGGCGGGGGCTGTACACGTGAGTTTGGGGACGGGGCCACAATACTGTCGAGGGCGGGGGCTGTAAACATGGCCGGGGGGCCCTGCCCACCCCAGTGGTCGGGCACGGGACGCAGAGCAGCCGCGCCGGGCCGGGCTCAGGCGTCCGACAGGCAGCTCTGGATCTGGTCCACCCACTGCTGGGCCGACGGCACGTCCTGGGCACAGAAGTTGTAAACACGGCGCGTCGTCTTCACCTGCGGAGGGCGGGCGGGCGGCTGACTGCACGGCCCCATCTGTGGAGCCCCCCCCACCCCCCACCCCCGGCCACAGCTCACATCAAAGAAGGCCTTCTCATCCACGGTCTTGGGGGCACCCATGGTGGGCGTGCCCGGCGCCACGGCCTCCACCTCCGCCAGGTCGATGGTGCCCTTGCACTCCGTGTCCACCCGGTGGTCGTAGTAGCGCAGCTGAGGGGGACAGGATGTCAGGGCGGGGTCCCCCAGCCCTGCCCACCCCGTGTCCACTGACCACTCTCTCACCTGGTGCTTGGTCTTGTCCAGCACGAACCAGCGAGCCTTCCAGGGCTTCATGAAGGCCCCCTTCTTATAGAGGGTGCCCTCGTAGGACCTACGTTTGCAGTGGAACCAGGGCAGAGCTGGCCATCGGGGCCCAGCAAGCCCAAACCACAGCCCCTGCCCTTCCCCCACGCGGGCCCAGTCGGGCAGCAAGACCATGGGCCCTGCCCCCAAACTGACCCAAGCTGGGGCACTGGACGGGGCCCTGAAGAAGCCCTGGGGATGTACGCAGAAGGGGGGAGGAGGCCTCCCACCGCCCTCGCTCAGCAGACACGTGCTCCCACGCCAGAGCCTCAGGGTGTCCGAGAAGCAGCCCCACATGCAGCTCGGGTGCCACGGACGAGGAGGAGCACCCAGCAGGCAGGCCGAGGGAGGTGGCTGTGCAGCGTGGCCCCCAGACCCCGAGTTGGGGCGCAGTCTGCCAGGCCCTGGCCTCACCGAGAACCACCTCAGCCTCACCTGGCAGCTCACCTGCCCGCACGGCACCCGCAGCCCGTCCCCGTCCCCGAGCCCCCGTGACCCGGCTGCGGTCACTGGTTCTGCGACCTGCCAAGCCCACCCAGCGCTCCCTAGCACCGTGAGCCTACGCCCGGGCCCCCTGAGAACAACTGAAGCCCCCCCCCGCCAAGGGACCGACTCCCGTCCGAGAGCTGCCCGCTCGGCAGCGCCCACGGCACGGGGCAGCCCTCGCACCTGTTCTCACTCTCGGCGGTCTGGAACTGGCTGTACAGGGTGCTGGTGCTGCGGCGGGCGGCCTGGCGGGAGCCAGACGTGGTCGAGCCACTGCTCTGGTCGCTGTCCAGGCTGAGGCTCAGGGTGGAGCCCACGGGCCCCTCTGGCAGGTACACGCCCAGCGAGCGGCGGTGGTGGGGCACACTGGACACCAGCAGGGAGCTGGGGGCGCCCTGGGGACCGGAGGCGGGCCTGCGTCAGCTGGGCGGCTCCTCCTGCACCTGCCGAGAGCCCCCCGCCCACCCCACACACACTCCCGCTCACACGTCCGTCCAGCCGGCCTTCCAGGCGCTGCGCGGCCTTCACCCGGTCCCAGGTGTCCTTCCAGCGCTCGGGGGGCCGGCCCAGCTCCGCCTCCAGCCGCTGCAGCTCCTGGGGGAGAGGCAGCGAACGTCACCCAGAAGAAAATGCCCAGCCCGAGGCAGGAAAAGACGAAAAGGAAGGAAACCGCAGGAAACGGAGGCTGCGAGGAGCAGTCCTACGCGGCAGCTGAGAGCAGGAGGCAGCGACGGGGGAGGCGGAGCCCCAGGCTTGGGGACGACGGCCGCAGCCTCAGCAGACTGACAGGAGGCGTCCCACGGCCCAGCCGAGGGCGCTGCAAACCCAGGCCGAGCACCAGAGGAGAACGGCCGGAACGCACGAGAGAAACCCCCGAACCTACCGGAGGAAAGACACGCTCTCTCCAAACGGGGCAGTGGAAATGCCGGCCAACTCGAACACAGAGATGGCTGGACGTCCACCTCGGCCGTGACCACGAGCAGGCCCTGGCTAGCCGTGAACTGGGCAACAGGGCGGCCCCGAGGCCCTGAGGCAGGGGGACCCCAGGGCCACGGCCACAGTGTGGGGAGGCAGGGCCCAAGCAGAGTGCTGCAGGGCGGGCACGGGCGTGCACCTGCGGGGCAGCTCCAAAGACCCACCCCCCCGGAGGCCGCCTGAGCGTCTGGCCCGGTGACGTCGCCCGGCCTCGGCAGCTGCTGAGAAGCTGCAAGCGAGACCCACACTCTGGAGGGTCCGCGCCGCAGGGAAGTGAGGGGGTGCCGGGCAGCGGGGTGAGGTTCCTTGCCAAACGCACCGAACCTGCAGGGGAGCCCTGGCCAGGCCGGGCCTGTGGGGTGGGGCCCCCGGAGCCGAGGGGGGCCGAGTCCCTGCGGCTGCACTGACGAAGCTGAGACGCGCCCCCCGAGGAGACCCAGCCGACACACGAATCTGTGACAGCCCACAAGCCTGAGGCTCGAGAATCCCCAGAGGAAGACAGCACAACCCTGACGCTCAACAAGGCAGAGGCCACAATGTCCAGCTTGTAAAAAAAATACAAGCAAAGAGGAAGATTAGATCCCTACTTAGGGGAAAAGTTCAAAGAAACAGACCCGGAAGTGAAATGGGTATTCTAATTACCGTACAAGGAATGGAAAAGTTGCAAATGCAAGTTTAAGATTTGAAGAAAAAGATGGACACGATGGTTGAACAGACAGGGACTCTCCACAGTCTATAACTATTAAAGAACCCAATGGAAGCCCTAGAGCTGAAAAAGAAATATTTAAAATGAGAAATCCATCAGACAGGCTTAACCATGACCATGACCATGACCACGAGAAACAGAAGCAAACCTGACGACAAGCTCACAGAAACCGTCCAAAGTGAGCTGCAGACAGGAGGGAGAAAATGGCCCAGGTGACCCATGGGACAGTGAAGGCCCAGGGGACGTAGGGAGAGATTGTGCAAAGAAAAAACTTTTAAAAGAAATAATAGCCTAAAATGGAAAACTCATCCCTAGATTAAAGACATGTACAGAGCTCCAAGCAGGAGGAACACAGAGGAAAGCCAGGTGGGGTCAAACCGGTGCCACCAGCGGTGAAGAGAAGACCTTGACCTTGACGACAGCGAGAGGAACCGGGCGGCGCACGTGCTGCTTGCAGGCGGCAGAGCGAGCACCGACTTTCTACCCGAAACCCTCAGAGCCGGGCGAGGAGGCGCGGGGAGCCGTCCACCTGCAGTCCGACACCTCAGGAAAGCGCCTTCGATAGGTAAAGGTGCATCGCAGGCGTCCTCGGGTGTGTCCTCAGGTGTGCTCGCAGCAGTGAGGAAAGGCCCGGCAGCCCTGCACTTCCAGGCGCTCGGAGGGCGGCGGCGGCCCGAGGGCAGGACGGCCGCTGGGAGCGGCGAAGGGAGAAGGCTGCTGCTGCGGGCTCCCTCGTCTGGTTAAAACCCAGGTGCCCACGTGTGTCTGTGCCACAGGTGGACGTGAACCGCGACAGCGTGGCAGACAGACGAGGACGCGCGGGAAGACGCCACCTGGAAGGCAGCACGTGAAACCGGGGCAGCCGGAGCCCGTTCGGCCACCCCCCTCCCAGAGACGCAGCCCCACACCCCCAGCGGATGCCGGAAGCTGCGAGCGGCACTGAGCACCGAGCAGTCACGCTCCGTCTCCTGGGCGTCCGTGCCCGGGACGAAGCTCAGTTTACACGCCGGGCGCAGCAGGCAGGGGCTGCCGGCGGCCGCTCGTGAGGAGTCGCGCTGCACTGCAGCGGAAGTCCCGCGGACGGCTCCGGCCCTGCTCCAGCGCCAGGGGCGGCAGCCGCACAAGCTCTGGGTCGCCGCGACAGGCAGCCCCATCGCCAAGACCACGATGAACCGGCCCACAGACGCCGGCCCGGACGCTGGGCCAGGGAGGGTTGGTTCCCGGCCCAGCTGGGTGGGGCGGGCTGGGGCGGGATTCCATCGCACGACTCGGAACGACGCACAACTTAAAACCTGAGAGTGTCGAGGACTCTCTCCCTTAATGTTTCTGGACCCTGGTCGAGCCCAGGCAGCTGGGACCGTGGACGGCGAGGGGAGACGCCTGTGGTCTCTCACAGCCACTAGGAGCCACGCAAGGAGGCCCAGCCCCCAAGCCCAGCGGAGCAGGTAACAGGGAGCACGAAAACATACTCGACTGCCAGGGGAAAAGAAAGGAGCACAAAGCAAATAAATAGAATACAAACAAGCTGCAAGACTTCCACCAAACCACGATAACCAGTGAGTGCGGAGAGACGGGAGCCGTCAGAACAGGTGAGGGGGAGACGCGCCCACACTCTGAGCACGAGGAACTCAGCTTCAGGGCGGCGGCAGACGGTCAGAGCCCGGCAGCAGCGACGTGCCACACGGGGTCGGCCACACGGCAGTCGGCGGCGCGGTTCACACAGACCCCGAGTCTGCGAGCGCCGCCCGAGTCTCTCCCGTGGGCCTGGGGGTCACCTTCGTCGCTGCACAGTGACCCTGCGCTCCCCTGGGCCCCAGTGCCAGTGCCTTCAGGCCAGGACCCAGGAACCAGCACCTCTCCTCTCCCCCACGAGGGAACAGAAGCTCCGAGAGGCTCAGATGCCCCCCACAGCCGCAGGGTCCACGGCGGGCAGCGCAGCCTTCCCGTGGCCGCCGCCTGCTCAGCCGCCGCGGAGGGTTCGGGCTGCTGGGTGGCCGCCCAGTCTCACCGCAGCCTCCCCCCGGCTCACAGGGCGCCTTCCCGGGGTGCCCGCCCCTATGGGTCCTGGCTCCCGAGGCAGAGGAGACAGGATGTCCGAGGGGGAGGGAGGCCCTGAGTCCACCCCAGGCCTCCGGGCCCACAGGCTCGGTTCCCTCTGAAGGGGACACGAGGCAGGCAGGCAGAGCCACTGCTCACGGCATGGGGCCGGAGCCACCGTGGACTCGAGAAAGACGTCTCCCTGCAGGGCTGACCTCACAGGTGGCTGGGGGAGCACACCTGCCCAGAGCACCCTGCAGGTCACAACAGCAGCCCCGGGGAGCCTTGGCCACCACAGGCCGGTGGGCAGTTTGCAGGTGGGTGACGCGCAGGGCCACCGGACTGCCAGGCGCAGGCGCA